>NC_050449.1:41218843-41538843 GCF_903995425.1 Onychomys torridus | reverse complement strand
TTCTGTCTACTTACCAGGCTGTTGAAGGAACTTCAGGAGAGCAAAAGATTTAAGAGTCTTATTTACTATTCTGTTCCTAGAACCCTGGGCAAGTGCTTGGCACTCAGTAGTCCCTCAATAAACATCTGTGAGTAAAGGAGTGAAGAGCTGAGGGCAGGCCTGGGCAGTGATTGGCTAGGGGTAGCCACAGTGGCATCCTCCACTCCTGAAGTATACCTGTAGGGATTGGAGATGGACGGGATGTGAAGACGTTTAGGAAATATGTGATATGTCCAGGATGACACCCCAAGACAGGAAGACCACAGCTATGTCTCCTGTGTCCTATTGCACTCTCCTACTCTAAAATAAAGAAGTTGGCCTCACATGAAACCAGCAACATTCCTCCAGTGATGAGAGAGATGTAAGAGGCTAGATAGCATTGCTCATCCCTAGAGCTCATTTCCCAAGAATTCAGGAAACATATGGAAAAAGCCGAAGGGAAGCTCTCTGGGGAGATTTAAAACAAAAAACAAAAAACAAACAAACAAAAAAAAACCCACCACACACACAGTTACAAACAATTCATATAAAAAGCCCTGGAAGGTTCATATATCTTCTTAGATTTATTAAATTTCATTTCAAAAGTTGGTTATAAATCAGCTGACAAAAATGCCTTCTCAAACTGTCTCCACCATTCTCCACTGTGTTCGTTAGTGTTTTAACTGTCGTTTCCCATGGCCTTCAACAGCCAATAACCCTGACTGATTTAGTTCCTCCATTTTGGCAGCGGACTTGGAAGAGTCTCAAGACACTAAGACTCAAAGGCTAGGGATGGATGGAGAGCCTGAAAGAGGTGGAGAGCCAAAAGCAGATGGAGATATGCGTGGAGATCGCCAGAGATGGTTCTGGATGCCCCAGACATGCACCTCTTGGGGAAGAGCAGGAACATTAGCTGGATCTAAGTCTATAGGTGGGAACTTTTACAACTATGCTTTGGCGCGATTACCAAACCACCTGAAACCTCACTGCTAGTGTCTGAAATGGGAGTGTCAACTAAATTATCGTGTTGTTGGGAGCATTAAATGAGACCATGCATGGAGAACACTCAGCTGACTGCCTGGCACATGTAAGCCCTCGATAAATAGGATTCCTCGGGGTCTCCTGTCAACTGAGCATCTGCTCTCTCTCGGGACAGTCTCCCATTCTGCCCCTGGATGAATTTATAGGAAAGCCTCATTAATTTGGACCTTCCTCACTTGGGATTTATGATAATTCATCAGTGGCCTTAGCTAAAATTTACTTTTATAAGTCTATAAAAAAAAAAGTAACAGCAAGGTTAAAACAAATTTATGAAGAGACTGTTTAAGTTAATGGAGCATTTGCTGTTACTTTAGAAATAGCCATTTACATACAAATAATTGATGTGCTAATTACAAATGATTCTTATCTACACAGAAAAGTAGGCCCTTAATTCAAAGTAGAGCACAAATAATTCAGAGGTTAAAAGTCCTGCTTTTTTTTTTTTTTTAAGTAAAAAAAAAAAAGCATTTGCTTCAGATCCTTACAAGAAATTGATTTTATTACAGGAGAAGTAATCAGCAATACATTTGTCAATTTTTAATACAACTTCTTTGCATATTCAAATGTCAATTCCACTTGGCTCCACTCAGGGAGGGAGGGAGAAAGAGAGGGAGGCAGTGAGGAAAAGAGAGAGAAAGGGAGGGAGAGAGAGGGAGAGAGAGGGAGAGAGGAAGAAAGGGAGGGAGGAGGAGGAGAGGGAGGAGGAGGAGGAGAGGAAAAGAGGAAGATGTAGTAGGAAGGAGGAGGAGAGGGAAGGAAGAAAGAACTCAAAAGAAAAACAACCCACCTCTGTACTCCTCACTACCCCCCCCCCAAGCCTGTTTTTCTTTTCCATTAAAGTAACACTGGTCCTCACAAATTACAATTTTCACAGCCGATAATGGCCATTTTCCCACAGCTTGAGCCTCTGTAACAGTTTTATTTTTATTCTGATAAAAACAGACTCTGTGTAACTCTAGCCTTTTTAAAGAAAACAACCATCTCTAGTTCTTTTTTTTGAACCAGCCCTTATGATTCAATAGGAAACACATACACAAAGCCTGGAACCAGAGTGCACACCTGTAATCCCAGCATTCCACTGGAAAGGTGGCGTCCAGACAAGGAGGAGTCCAAGGTCACGCTATAAAGTGAGTTAAAGGGCAGCCTCAGCTGCATGCGACCCTGTCTCAAAAACAAACAAACAAACAAAAAAAGAAAAAGAAAAGGAATTAATTAATGAATTCATTCAGAATGAGAGATGCAAGCATAAGGGAAAAATAGGGAAGTAACTGATAGAAAAGATTTTTTTTTTTTTCCATTTGGGGACAACTTGAGCCAACTGGTGATAAAAAGCAAAAGAAATTTCTTTCTATTTTTTGTTATTTTTTTCTTTTCTTTTTGAAAATTTTTTAAAAATTCATTTTACATACCAATCACAGATCCCCCTCTCATCCCTCCTCCTGCTCCTCCCCACCCCTCATCCTCTCCTTCAGTGGGGTAAGTTCTCTCACGGGGGGGGGGGGGGGGGGGGGGGGGGGGGGGGGGGACAGCTAAGCCTGATACATTCAGTTGAAGCAGGACCAAGCCCCTCCCTGCTTTATTGGGGTGAGCAAGGTGTCTGACCATAGGTAATGGGATCCAGAAAGCTGGCTCATGCACCCAGGATAGATCCTGATCACACTGCCAGGGGCCCCTCAAACAGACCCAGCTACACAACTGTCCTCCATATGCAGAGGGTCTAGTCCGGTTCCACACATGTTCCACAGCTGTTGGTCTAAAGTTCATGAGCTCCTATGAGCTTGGTTCAGTTGTCTTTGTAAATTTCCCCATCATGATCTTGACCCCCCTTGCTCATGTAATTTCTCTTCCCTCTCTTCAACTAGACTCTCAGAGATCATTCTGTCTTTGTTTAATAAACTTAGAAATGGCAGAGACTCTATAATATTTTTGAATAGTTAACCAGCAGTTACAGAATTTTACAAGATGGAGTTACCTTCCCTTTCAGAACAAAAATAGTTTGGGGAATGGAAATCAGGAAGGAGGGGATCATTGTGTAGCCAAGGCTGCTCTTGAACTTGAAACTTCTTGCTTCAGCCTCCTTAGTGCTGGAATTATAAGTGTGTGCCACCAAGCCTGACTGAAATCACACAAAATTTTAAAATAACCAAATATAATAAAACAACGAAAGAATTAAGGTAATAAATGATGTTCCTGAGAGATGGAAAGAGGGATAAAGAAAGCAGTGAGCCTTAAGATTGCTCCTTTTGTGTGTGTGTGTGTGTGTGTGTGTGTGTGTGTGTGTGTGTGTGTGTGTGTGTGTGTGTAACAGCGTAACAGCACAGAGGCAGGGACAGGCAGAGTCCAGAAGGCTTCTGAGCTGGGAAGACAGAGACTATAGTTTGGAGGGGCTGAGGCTGCCAGAGTTCAAGTTCAAGGCTGAGAGAAGGGAGAGTTCCCCAGCAGCACTGCAGAGGCCTGAAGATGCTCCCCTCCAATCCCCAGCTAAGCACACACCAGACACCTATGATGGCTAATCTTAATTGTCCAGTTGACGGGATCATCTTGGAGGCACACGTCAGGCATGTTGAGGGAGTTTCTAGATTGGGTTAATTGAGGAGAGAAGAACCACCCGAAATGGGCTGGAGTCCTGGACTGAAGCAAAAGGAGGAAGTGAGCTGACACCACACTCATCTCTCTCCCAGTAGCCTCTGTGCCTTTCCTGCTGTGAGGGACAGGACCTGTGAACTATAGACTCAGACCCTTGCCTTAAGTTGTTTTTGTGTTTTATCTTAGCAATGAAAAGAGGAACTAATGAAGCCCAGCAAGTGAAGAAACCAATCCAAGGCCCAATCACAAAGCCAGAAGATTTGCAGGGTGAGGAGGAATCCTTGAGGAGAAGGTAAGACAGGGACAGACCATAGGTCGTACTTGAAAGGCTCCTAAATAGAGCAGTCTGAGTACATTACCAGGGCTGTGAGGCTGAATTGTACCCAGGAGGTACAGAGTGGGGATCTGAAAATCTGTGGCTGAAAAGAATGATCAATATGGTTAGAAACAGGACAGATACAAGGACTATACCAGGCTGGTGTTGTGAAATATTATTTTAAGTTATGCTACATTTGTTTATGCTCTGGAACATTTGTTTAATGATGCAAAGATGTGTTGTGTCTTTTTATGTTGCATTTGTATAACTCTGTGAAGCTGTGTTACTGTGCCTGTCCTAAACACCTGATGGTCTAATAAAGAGATGAATGGCCAATAGTGAGGTTGGAGAAAGGATAGGTGGGGCTGGCAGGGAGAGAGAATAAATAGAAGGAGAAATCTGGGAAGGAAAAGAAGAAGGCGCAAGAGAACAAGGAAAGGAGGGCACCAGGGGCCAGCCACCCAGCCACACAGCCAGCCACAGCGTAAGAGTGAAAGTAAGATTATAGAAGTAAGAGAAAGGTAAAAAGCCCAGAGGCAAAAGGTAGATGGGATAAGTTAAGAAAAGCTGGCTAGCAACAAGCCAAGCTGAGGCCAGCATTTATAATTAAGAATAAGCCTCCGTGTGTGTGTGTGTGTATGTGTGTGTGTGTGTGTGTGTGTGTGTGTGTGTGTATTTGGTAGCTGGGTGGCAGGCCCCCCAAGAGAGCCAAAGAGTAAAGAGAAAAAACAATAACAACAACAACAACAGGCTGGCACCTTTCCTTGGAGTCCATAACGGTCTCTTGCTAAGCTCTTGAAGATTCAGGAAAGGCTACTTACAGGGCTACCAACTACCTGGAGATCAAACTCTTGGAATGGATTTCCCTTACACAGGCGGGTCATACAGAAAGATTTCTCTGTGTAACAAAAATGGGTGCTTCTCTCCTTAATACTTACCCCTTGTTTGTGGGGAAGTGGTTTTTCTTCCGTTGACTGTGTTCTCTTCCTCACATAACCAGGGGCCACAGTGGTAGCAGCCATCCTTTTGAATAAATCGTCAGAAAGTTGAATCTTGGGTTTATCCAAGTTCCTTTGCCAATGACCTCTGCCACCACAATGACAGCATCAAGTGGGCATGCAAGACGTAGGAAAGCTCTCCCTTTGTATGAAAGTCAGAGCAAGAATCATTTTCCCTCACAGTGCTAAGTCCAGGTTAATGGATGCCTGGAAATTTGAAAAAATAAAATCATGTTGTTGGGTTTTTTTCACTCTGACTTTTTTGGTGTTACCTTTTTGAGGGGCCTACCACCTGGTCAGAGGTGCTGACTAGGAACTGCATTCAACTTTCCTAGCTGTAGGAATGCTGTACCTGTTTTGCTACAAGCTTGTTTTGTTTGTTTGTTTGCTTGTTTATTATTAACTGTTTCTTTTTAGTGCTGTCCTGCTGGCTGAACAGCAGTACCTCTTAAAGAAGCCCTGCCCTTTCTTTCTCAGGCCCTGCATGGCTAGCTCCTTCTTTTCTCCATCTTTGATATCTCTTGCTTCCCAATCCCTCTTTTTCTCCTTCTATTTATTCTCTCTCCCTGACAGCCCCACCTATTCTTTCTCCTGCCTTTATTGGCTGTTCAGCTCTTTATTAGACCATCAGGTGTTTTAGACAGGCACAGTAACACAGCTTCACAAAGTTAAATAAATGCAACATAAAAGAATGCAACACATCTTTGCATCGTTAAGCAAATGTTCCAGAGCATAAACAAAGGTAACACATCTTAAAATACCATTCCAAAACAGAATGGTGGTGGTATGGGAAGAAGTGGAAATGATGAATTGAATGAGTGTTCCATGGAGATCAAGTCACATTCAGATCATCAGGTCACTCTCCTATCACCTGACTCAGTAAGTCCCCACTTTTGTCTAAACAAAATCAGTCTTGGATGTCAATGTCTTGTATCTGTTTTCTGAAGCAAGAGAGAACACTGTTTTCTACTACCCACAGTATGTCTTTAGATATTTCCTAGTGTTATTGCTGAGTCCTAAGCAGCTTGGCTCCCAGCACCCTGACTGGGTGTGGCAAGAAAAGGCAGAAAAGACAGAGACACATACAGATCAGGTAGGGGTCTGACATGCCACCATAGCAACCCAGGACCACGGCATATTTATTAGGTACAGCACAGAGGGAGGGGCTGGTTAGTGTCTGCAAGAAGTCTCTGTAGGGAGCAGCCTACAGATGTCAACATCAGGAAGAAGGAAGTTGTAGTCGTTAGTCTTGGCACACACTGATGAATTGGTCCATAAACACTTAACATTTAAACTCCCGAGGAGAGCTTTGCCATCCCTCTTCAGCCTGGCCCATATGGGTAGTGGCTTTGTCAACTGTCCCATGGGTACAAGGCCTTGGGGAGTCCACGGTATGGTTGTGCCTGTGTCAAGATATTCCTTCACCCAGGACTTTCTTTCTCCCAGGGCTTCCTCTGTCCCCCTGTATGTGTTGTGTCCTTCCTAAGCCACAGCACTCTTCCAGGTCACTTGCTCAGCTCTTCCAAATGCTCTGATGTGCTTCTTTCCCTCTCTAAGCTGGCCACTCTGTCGGGGTGTTCTCTGGTGGTGGCTAACCTTCCTAAATCATATAGACTGAAGAAGTAAAGTATGGAGACAAATTATCCTATTAATATAGCCCAAGCCAGGCCTGGTGGTTCAGGCCTGAAATCCCAGCTCCTCAAGAGGCTGAAGCAGGAGAATCAAAAGTGTAACTTCTTCTTGCCAATTCAGTAAGAGTCTGCCTCAAAGTGAAAAATAAGTCTAGAAATCTAGTGCAGTGCCAGCATGCATGCCTGCCTAATGGATCTCAGTAACAAAAATTAAACAAACAAACCCACCCAAAACAAGGTCGGTATTTGAGGGGAGACCATTCTGAATGCCTGGTTTTGTGAGGGTCACTGCAAAGCCAAGTGTGTTCAGCTTGACAGTTGAGTTGTTTGAATTAGAGACTTTGCATTTAAAATCCAGTAAAATTCATAAGACTCACGCTGTTGACCATGTGCCCATCCTGATGTGATGGCTAAAACTGGAATTCTTTCATCTCTAATGTTCGATATCTTCCTGAAACATAGGAGTATCAAGCTTTTCCCAGTCAGGCTCATATATAGAACTTTGTGGGGGGGGTGGGGGTGGGAACATATTCCCTGCTTGGTCATGAGCCCTTAAAAGATAAAATCCCCTTGGTCCTAGGATCAGAGGCAACTAGTTTCTTCTTGCCATTCCAACTGATAAAAAAGCAGAGTTGCCGGGTCTGATGTTTAATCCTATCCACTATCTATTAAAATTCACTAAAGCTTGCTAAGCTTCATTTCCTTGAAAGCCTATCAGGTTTCAGTTTCATCAAAGTCAAGTGTATTTAATTAACACAATCCAATTCATTCCGTAAGTGGTCAAGTTCTCCGAAAGGTACTCGATAGAGCTACTGGTGTTTTTATAGGAATTAAACAGACTACACAATGGACAAAAATAAGCATGCTTTGTACATGCCATTACTACCGCCTCCTTTGCATACAATTGAATAAATTATCTTTGTTATGAAACATTAATCCTCTTTGCAAAGTGGAGTACTTCCCATCTCGGATTTAGACACCAAAGGAGTGCCTTGGGAGCCAAACTTGAGCCATCTTGTACTCACAGAAAGAGGAAGGAACATGGTTCCCCTCACAAGGATTGTCTACTTGGCAATGTCAAAACTTTGCCCTTCTGGCCTCATCTGGGGAATTTTAGACCCTCATCAGATTGCCCTCTCTGATATTCTGGAATACAAGAGGGGATCAAGCTTATAGACACAAGGTTGTACGGAAAGGCCAGACCATTACCATCAAACTAATACACAAAACACGATCACCAGGAATTGTATAAGGAGATGGGTGACAATCTTGGAACTCCAAGCTTCTAGCAATGAGTTACTACATAATAACTTCAAAACTACATCGACTTCCTAATGACCAGAATCTGTAATCTTACCTTTTGTGGTAAAAGACTGACTCTTCCCTAATTTGGGGAAAGAATCTCTGTAATGTAATTAAAATAAGGATCTTATGATGAGGCAACTGTCCTGGGTTGTCCACGTATCTCCTAAAGTTCATGACAAATGTCCTTCCCAGAGGAAGCAGAGAGGATACACAGAGAGAAGACGGAAACAGAAGTCAGTGGAAAGTGAATGCAGACATTCCTGGCTGCAAGCCAAGCATCGGGAATCTGGTAAAGACAAGATGGCTTCTCTAGAGCTGCTGGAGCAGTGCGGCTGGTCAGCACTGGCTTTGTCTTCCAGCCTCCAGAATTTTGAGACAGAATGCACTACTACTTTAAACTACCAAGTTTGTGAGAACTTATTATAGATTGTGGCATACCTAACAGGTGGTCCCCAAGACTCCTGTGCCACAATCAGCCAGTAGCTGTTCTCCCTGGCACCAGTGACGTCAAAAGTCTTGGGCCACTTGTTCTGTGGCCATAGGTCACTGTGATAAAAGACCTTGACAAAAAGCAGCTTAAGGCAAAGGGGGTTTGTTTCAGTGTGCAATTGTAGGTTAGAGTCCAACATTGTAGGGGAATCTAGGTAGGAACTTCACAGAGTTGGTCCCATCCAGCCCACAGTCAAGAGCAGGAAGAAATGAATGCATGTATGCCCACTTGTACTCCTCACTCTTACCCATTTCCTGCCAGTGAGTAGTGCTACCCACCGTGGGCTGGGTCTTTCCTCATCAATTAACTAAAACAGCTCTCCCACGTACATGCCCACAGCCTAACCCACTGTAGGCAATCCTTTGCTGAGACCTTTTCCAGGTGATTTTCGGTTGTATAAAGTTAGCAATTAAAGTTAACCATCACGCTAGCTTGCCATTATTTTTCTGAGCCTGTATAGTCTATCAGCTGCCATTCTAGAATTTTTCTCTGTATAGAATTGAGTGTTATCATTATTTATTTTGCCCTGATTGGAAAGCTACAATAGGCAAGCTACAATGGGTGGGATTTCCTATTCCAACAGGCACTTCTTCCAACAAGAATGAAGCAGCTTCAGATAGAAGTTTATCCAAGGGCTGGGGATATAGTTCAGTTGTTATACTGTTTACCTATCACATGTGAAATCCTAGGTTTGATCTCTAGCATTACACAAGCCAAGTGTGGTGATGAGCAACTGTAATCCACCCCTTGGGAGACAGAAACAGGAGGATCAGAAATTCATCTACACAGCAAATTTGAGACCAGTCTCTCTCTCTCTCTCTCTGGGAGGGGGGATTGGGTGGTGGTGTGGTGTGTGTTTAATGAGAATTATCCTTCACAGGGGATAATGCTCCTACCAGAAGACAGAGGTTGACAAATAAAAATCCCAGTGTCAGATATAGAATATCTCCCCTCAAGTTGTTGGTCAAGGGTGCCCCAGAGACCTCCCCCACAAAAATACGAGCTATTGCAATTGTTCTTGATTGCCCACCAGAACTTGATGGTAAGACCCTACTGCTGAAGACAACATATACTTTGGTCATAGGACTTAGAGAAATCAAGTTGCTACTGACCTGGAAGTTTCCTCCCTCCTGGCTAGCATTCATAGTTCTAGAAGGTGGTATATAGGCTGTTGTGGGTATGTGTATCATCAACAGTCTTAGCAATGACTAGTGTGCTAAGATATGCCCATGGGTTCAGTAGTGACATGAATGTTATGGAGGCAACCAGCTGCTTTCCAGTTGGATTTGAGGCCCTCTCTACAGGAGTAAACATGCCTGGTACTTTGTAAATCTTGTCAATAATCCATAGCTGGGAAGCCCACAGGCCCCAGGGATAAACCTACTATCATCCTGTTAACTGGACATAGTAACCAAACTGTCTTCAAAATATGTATTTCTCTACCTGTAAATTAGTGCAGCCCTCAGACATTACCAGAGAAGTTTCTTTGTGCAGTGGACAGTGGTTAGCACTGGTCAAACTGCAGAGACTACCTGTCAGTGGAATGCTCAACCCCAAATGAGATGTCTATGTCATCCCTCCCACCCACAAATGTCTATGAACTATTCCAAAAGAAGGGGAGGAAAGATTGTAAGAACCAGAGGTCTGGGATGATGGATTGCTGTCCTCATGAATGCACAGGAGCTGTGGTTGCCTGCACGAGACCTGCACAAAATCGTCAGCCAACATTCTAACATGGAGGAGGAAGGGCCCCTGAGTTCCCACTCACAAGTGTGGAGCTATTGACAATTAATGGCTTCTGGGGGAAGGAAAGACAACGTTTTTTTAAAGGCATGGTTCAACACCCAGGAGTCTATGGATATCACAAATTAGAACCAGTGAGTTATTGAAAAAAACAAAAAAACAAAAAAAGGAAGGGGGTACAAGATTGGAAAGGAGAGATCTGGGAGGAATACAAAAATACACTGCATTATGTTCTCAAAGAATTAATGAAAAATGTATTTTAAAAGAGAAAGAAAGAGAAGGAAGTAAAAGAATAAGAACTACAACACACACACACACACACACAGAGAGAGAGAGAGAGAGAGAGAGAGAGAGAGAGAGAGAGAGAGAGAGAGAGAAGTGAGCTTGGCTAGCCAAGCCACCTGCCTCCCCAAATGCCAACCTAGAGGGAGCCTTAAAACACTGAGAAGAATAAATTGAAACTACAGGGTCATTTAACTCAAGAGTTTCACACTAAACTCCTAACATAAATGCCAACATGTAAATTTATTCCTTTCTCACCAGAGTAGACAAAATCATCAAGTAGAAATAAAGCAAGCTGCTTCCTTCCTCCCGTCTCTGTGGAGACTATTCTCCGATGCACACAGGCAAACGCAGGGGGTGGGGGCAGTCCTTCACTAAGCCTTTGATCTCACCACTCACTTTTTTGAATTTCAAAAGTTCTTTCCTGGTTTCTGATCCTTCCTTTCTTGTAGCCGTCCACTCCTTGTTCAGCGGTACTGTCATCTTCAGTTTCCCCGAGATAGGAATATATGTTTTGAAGTTCGCTGAGTTTGTTTTGCCTCTTTTTCAGAGACGTTCAACTCCTTGAATTATCTTCATTTCCTTCACTCTATTTTCCTAATTGCTTATCTTACATGTTTTCTCAGGGGCTTCTAATAATTAATTAAGTACCTGTTCCAAAGGTGTCCGGCATATTATCTTACATCCCACCTGTTCTTTGTCAAGGTCATCTGATTTCTCCCAAGCAGGTGGATGGAGTCTGTCTCTGTCCTTCTGAACCTGGGAACCCATCTGACTGATGCAGCAGCGTTCACATGCTGTTTCCTGGGTTAGCCCTTTTCTGGCTTGTTTTTTTGTTCTGGTTTCCATTGTTGCTATGATTAAAACAAACAAACAAACAAACAAACAAACAAAAAACCTCTGAGTATGAACCACTCAGAGGTGTCTTGACTATTGTCCTATAACTATGACAAAACACCATGACCAAGGCAGCTTATAAAAGGAAGTATTTACCTGGGCAGTGGTGGCACACACCTTTAATCCCAGCACTCTGCAGGCAGAGGCAGGTAGATCTCTGTGAGTTCAAGGCCAGCTTGGTCTATAAAGTGAGTTCCAGGATAACTGTGGCTACACAGTGAAACCTTGTCTTAAAAAACCAAAACAAACAAAGGCAAAGAAAAACATTTCATTTGATCATGCTAGCTTCAGAGGGGCAAGTCTACAATCGTGGGAAGGGAGTAGTTGTACGTAGGCAGGCATGTTGCTGGAGGGGTAGCTGAGAGCTCACAAATGATCTATAAGTTGCATGCAGAGAGAAAGAAACTGGGCCTGCTATGTGCTTTTGAAACATCAAAGCCCACTCAAGGAATATACCTCATCCAACAAAGCTGCACCCACTCCAACAAGGCCACACCTCCTAATCCTTCCCAAACAGTTCCACTAACTAGGGACAAAACATTCAAATATATGAGTCTCATTTAAACAATCACAGGAAAAACAAGTTTATTTGCATTATATTTCCATCATTGCATTGAGGGAAGTCTGGACAAGAAGGTAAGCACGAACTAAAGCAGAAACCATGGAGGAATGCTGCTTGCTAGCTCACTCACTAGCAGGATCATACCACTTAGCTAGTGTTCTTACATTCCCCAAGACTACCTGCTTACAGTTATCGGGCTTCTTAAACCAATTAATAACCAAGACTAGGATTCCTATTGCTGTGATACAGCACCATGACCAAAAGCATCTTGGGGAGAAAGGGATTTATTTTACTTTACAGTTTATGAGTCTATCATGAAGGGAAGCCACAGTAGGAACTTGGGGCAGGAACCTGGAGTCAGGAAATGAAGTATAAGCCATGGAGGAGTGTTCCTTACTGGACCTCATGGCTTGCTGGACCCGCTTTCTTATTGTACCCAGGACAACCAGCCCCATGGTGGCACTGCTCACAGGGAGCTAGGTCCTCCCACATCAATCATCAATCAAGAAAAATGCATCACAGACCAATCTGGTGGGATCATTTTCTCAGTTGAGGTCCCTTTCTCCAAAACGACTCTAGTTTATGTTGAGTTAACATAAAATTAGCTAGCACCAAGATGATCTCCCATAGACCTGCCATGGGCTAATCAGATCCAGGCAATCCCTCAACTGAGACTCCCTTTTTCAGAGGGCTTTAGGCTGTGTCAGTTGAAGTTAAACATCACCAGGACATATGCTTTCTTTCTCTTGGAAATAAATCTTAGGGCAACAAGTATGGTGACTCTGAGACCATCATGCTCCAAGAAGATGGAGTTACCAAGGGAAGAAAGAACCAAGAGAAGTAGATCACGAGACACTGAACAAGGCATCTATTGGACTCTCAGCACAGCTGAGCTTCAGATGGCTTCAGGTCCAGCTGCCACTGACTGTGACACCCAGGGGAGACCCATTCAAGTGTCACAGTTTGAATCTGAAATGTCCCCCACAGGACTATATTCTGAAGACTTGTTCCCTAACTGCTGGTGCTGTCTGGGTGATTGTGGAACCTTTTGGGGGTGGGGTCTTACTGAGGAAAGCAAGTCACTATGATGTGCTTTGAAGGTTACCTCTCCGCTCCTGATTCTAATTACTCTACTTCCTGTTCCGTTGAGACCCGCAGAGCCTCTGCTCCATGCTCTGTTGCTATGAACTCTACCGTGTATTAACCACCATGACGGACTGGAGCACCCTCTAACTCTGCCCCCAAATAAACCTTTCTTCCCTCTCTAAGGATATTTTCTGTTGGATATTTTGGTCGCAGTGAGGCAAAAGTAACCAATTACCAGGCAACCCAGAGAACCATCAGCAATAACAGTAAGTTGTTATTTGAAGCCACTACATCTTGGAATAATTTGCTAAGACGAAAGAAAGAGAAAGAAAAATCCTCATTTTCCCGTTTATATTTAAAATGTGATAGCTGGAAGAATCCTGGGTGGGCAGATGAGGATGGTAGCCTTGATTCTAAGGAGAATGAACAAGAAACTATTGAACAAGGCTATTGTGGTAGAGACTTGATATGCCACAGTGTGAAACATTTTGCTATTGGGGGGGGGGGCACACACCAACTACCACTCTCTCTGGTATTGGTTTAGAAAAGCACCATAGGGACTTGTCTGTCTGCTTGGCTTGAACCCGAGTGTATGTTAATCTTCTTTTTGGATGGGTTGAAAACAGTCGAAGGTTAGGGCAGGTGTAGGAGCTCAAGAAGAAAGGATTTAGTTTGGCTTACACAAAGGGTGTCATGGTGGAGAAATCAAGATGCCACAAGTTTGAGACAGCTGGTCAGAGTACATCCACAGTCAAGAAGCAGATTAAAGAACACCTGTGTTTGGCTCACGGTCTCCTTTTTCTACAGTCTAGAATCTAAGGCCAAGGAATAATGCTGCCCACCTTTAGGATGGGTCTTCCCACCTCAATCCACCCTCACAAGCCTGCCCAGAGGCTAACCTAATCTACATAATCCCTAACTGGTGTGCCTGCAGCTTGTCTCCTAGATCGTTCTAGAGCCTGTCAAATTGGTGGTCAATAGGAACCCTCACATAGACACCTAGGGCTCTACAGTGTATCTCCTGTCTGCTTGTTCTTCCCCAAGGACTCAGGGACAATGTGTGTCTCCACACTCTACTAGCAGAGTCCGTTTGGGTAGGAATATTTTTTTTTTTTTTTTTTTTGGCATTGGTTCCTACTATCCAAGGCTTTTCAGTCATAACTTTGGTTTTCTACCTTCTAGAAATTTGTTGAGATCCTTATCTTGTTAGTGGACCTCTTCCAACTCTGTGTTTTTTGTTTTTTGTTTTTGTTTTTGTTTTTCGGTTTTTTGAGACAGAGTTTCTCTGTGTAGCTTTGTGCCTTTCCTGGATCCTCGCTTTGTAGACCAGGCTGGCCTTGAACTTACAGAGATCCACCCGCCTCTGCCTCCAGAGTGCTGGGATTAAAGGCGTTCACCACCACCGCCCGGCTCCAACTCTGTGTTGTGTGTGTGTGTGTGTGTGTGGGTGTGTGTGTGTGTGTGTGTATGCACATATACATGTGTATCAGAAATTGGCTATTCATCATTTTATTCCTTTGAGATAATTTTAAATTTGGTTTTAGATCACTTCCAATTTACATAAAAAATAAATGTATTCACTCTGCATTCTGCAATGCATGTTTTATCTAAATTTAAAACACTTTAATATGTCTCCTAAGAAGTTTTTTGGCTTGACTATTTGAAAACAAATGTCTAAAGCTAGGAAACAAAAAATATAGAAAATTGTGATTTCTACTCCTAGCTAAAGTTTTGCAAGAGTTTTCCTCTTGGCCCAACTATACCAACACTGTCCACATAGTCTGCAAAAACATGGGTTTAAAAAAAATCAGAGGGAACACACAGAAAACTCAAATGAAATGACCCCCACCCCCGGAAACCAAACCATAGGAAGAAGAGGTCTATTGCTGCTCTCAATGCTGGTGAACACACACCCATACACAGAGAAGGCATCATCTCATGGATGGTAATCAAAACTCTAAGGAGAATCCAAAGAATGCTTGGCTTTCCTCAGCAGATATTTCTTGTTCCCCCATCCCCAGCTTTTTGGGGTCTCCACTGTAGCTTAGGTGTCACTCTTAGAGCTATAGCCAGAACTCAGGCAGCAGTCTGCACAGAGAACATTACACTGCAATGTTTTGCCTGGTCTCTCAGGCCTTCCTTTGAAGTCTGAGAGGAGGTTTCCATGATCCAGCAACTCCTGACTTCTGCAAGATTTCAAAACTAGCAATTTCATCCTAACCAAAAGTTATCAAGGTCCATCACTAGCTCGAGCAGTGACTAGGCAAATCTTGGACTATGGCCTTAGTAAACTCTGAGTGCCAAGATGGTTAAATGCAAGGAGACAGTTCCCTAGGAGGCCCATTGCTGAAAACAAATATTATTTACTTCAGTTCCTCCTTTTTAATGGGATAAAAATAATTTTAAACTCACATATAATATCAAATGGTCAGCCCTGAAATTATACACATACAAGCAACAGTAAATAGACTGAATAGGTTATATTTATATATTTAAGAGAGAGAGAGAGAGAGAGAGAGAGAGAGAGAGAGAGAGGAACTAATAACAACTAAAGACAAAGAGGCCATGATTTCAAGAGGCATGGGAGGCGGAGGGTTCTTGAGAGGATTGGGAGGAGGAAAGGGAAAAATGAGAAATTATGTAATTATATTTTAATTTAAAAACATACTCAGGTTTAATAGTCTATATTCTAAAAGATAAATTAAATAAAATTTTATATTGTATTTTTCAAAATCTCTCACACACATGTGGTCAAGAGAGGAAATAGTCAATAGGAGCAGGTGTGGAGATGGCCTTAAGGACAAACAGTCTTTTGAATTATTGTAAGAAAAGTCCTAGTTTAAAGGATAAATACAATTTATGAAGTAGCCAACACAGTGTCACATGCATTTAATCCCAGCATTTGAGAGGCAGAGGTAGAGGCAAGTGGGTCTCTATAAGTTCAAGGTCAGCCTAGTCTACATAGTCAGATCCAGGGATAAAAAGAAAGAACCTGTCTCAAAAAAATTATGAATGAAATGATGAAATATGACACTAGAAACCTGAAATTACAAAATAGTATCAAATAAAATCACTGGAAATAAAAATACAGTACCTAAAAGAAGACAGAATTAACAGCAGATAGCACCCAAGTGAAATTAAAAGATTGAACTAGAAGACAAGTTTTTAAAAAGTATATAGAATGAAATACAAAGACAAAAATGTAGAGAAAAAAATCAAAACACATCCAAGATGGGTGAAGCAATGTTAACAGTCTAATATGCATAGATGGACTTCATAACAGTGGTATACAGATGGAGTTTTTCATGAAGTAGAAGCAAATAACATGATAAATATATTGATTGCCATATATAAGCTAATAGGAGGCAAAGGGTATCATATAAGTTTATAGTACTAGGCCATATAAGGGCAGAGAAGACTTGGGGCACTGAAAGTTAGTGATATGAAGGTAAATACCAGAACAAACAAAACCAAACTTCCTGAACTCCAAAATTATCATCAGAAAATACCATTCCCATTCCTTTGTCTAGCTGCCAACTCCTGCAGACATCCCCGGGAACCTGCTGGCTACACCAGCCAAAGAAGTAGATAGACCAAGGAAGCAGGTAGGTGATCCTCAGATCTTCACTCTCCCTCTTCTCCAAATCCAACCCCCCAACCTCATCCCCGGCTCTGTAGCAGACTAACAGCTGTGGCCTGACCTAACTCTGCCCCTATTCCCAGGGGACTAAACAGATCCTGGTGGCACACCCTGGTTTTGTCTCCTTCAGCTGCCCCTCCCAGCCCATCTCCATCCCTAAGTGTCAGCCCCCAAAACCAAGAAAAACATTCTAAGCAGAACCCTCAGTGGCCACAGCTGGCAGGATCTCAGAATTCCCTACCAGGCAACCCACAGCCACCATACTGTCTTAACACCCAGAAAGGGTGACAGAAACCAAGTAACAAATACCTGCCCAACAAGACCAGATATCAGCACCTAGAATTACAGCTGTCCCAAAGTCAGGTGCTTAGAAACCAGCTTAAAAACACAATCAAAACCGGCAAACACAATCATGGGCTGGGGATTTAGCGCAGTGGTAGAGCACTTGCCTAGCAAGCCAAGGCCCTGGGTTCAATCCTCAGCTCAAAAACAAACAAACAAACAAACAAAAAAAACCCCACAATCATTAATAGCCAGGACAATACATCTCCACTAAAGCCCTGCTATCCTACTACAGCATGCCCTGAGGAGTTCAATATAGACAAAGTGCAAGGCAAGGGCTTCAGAATAGCCATTGTGAACATGATAGAGGTCCTTAAAGAGGAAACTAGCAAGTACTATAAGCTGTGATAACACAAACAGCAGAATGAGATGAGGAAAACAGCTCAAGACTTGGAGCGGAAGAAGAATCAATAAAGAAAGCCCAAACTGAAGGAAAACTGGAAATGAGAAAGTTAGCAACTCAGACAGAGAACTCAGAGGCGAGTCTCACCAACAGAACACAAGAGATGGAAGACAGACTCTCAGTCACTGAAGAGAATATCGACAAAATGGACACCCCCGTCAAAGAAATGGTAAATCTTAAAAAAAAAAAAAAAAAATCCAGGCACAAAGCATCCAGAAAATCTGTGACACTGTTAAAAGACCTAATCTACAAATAATAGGAATAGAGGAAGGAGAAGAAGAAACCCAGGCCAAAGGCACAGAAAATATTTTCAACAAAATCATAGAAGAAAACTTCCTCAACCTGAAGAAAGGAAATGCCTACCAAGATACAAGACACATACAGAACACCCAATAGACTGGACCATAAAACAAATTCCTCAAGTCACTTAATTATCAAAACACTAAAAATACAGAATAATGATAGAATATTAAAAGCTCCACGGGGAAAAAAGACCACATGGCATATAAAGGCCATTGTCCAAAGAAGCTTTCCAGTACTAGGAATGGGTTACATCTAATGGAGTTCTTGAACAAAGAGGAATCCCCAAACAACACAGACTATTGCCAAGGCTATTTTATTGGTGGCTCTTCACAAACTGACAAGACCCTATTGCTGAAGAGAACACCTATACAACTCATTGAACATGGAGAGATGAAGTTGGTGCCTACTTAGTACCTTCATCATCAAATGGGTTCTGGAAGGTACTCTGAACAACACTGAAGGAGAAAAATAAACACCAAACCAGCTACAAACCCTTCAATCTACAAGAGTGATCTGCCTGCAAGATACACTGGTACAATATTGGCACACAGCATGTGGGAGTTACCAACCAATATCTGATTTAAGTCCCATTGTATGAGATAGAGCCCAGAACTAATGC
The DNA here is from genome assembly GCF_903995425.1 of Onychomys torridus. Taxonomy (NCBI): domain Eukaryota; kingdom Metazoa; phylum Chordata; class Mammalia; order Rodentia; family Cricetidae; genus Onychomys; species Onychomys torridus. The sequence goes on along the minus strand of NC_050449.1, from coordinate 41,520,581 downwards.
TGCTTGGGTGGCCAACAACCTGGAACTAGATAGCCCAGGGATCTAGGGTAAAATCAAGTACTACTGTTCTACTAAAGGAATGTAGCAATGAAATGGCTCCTAATAACATTCTGCTGTATTTATAGACCTATGTCTTGCTTAGCAATTGTCAGAGAAGCTTCCTCCTACAGCAGAGGCGAACAAATGCAGAGATCCACAGTCAGACAATAGTCAGAGAGTGAGAGACCTTGAAACACTCTTCCCTAAATGGGATGTTGCCATCAAATCTCTTCCCTCAGGATATCTCTGCAGAAGAGGAGGCAGAAAAGGGATATGAGCCTCAGGAGATGGGGGGTCACAACAGGGCTGGCCACACATGGACTCACAGAGACTATGGCAGAGTGCACAGGGCCTGCACAGGCCTGAACCAGGTGGGGTCCTAGAACCTAAAGGAGAAATAGACACAAGCCCCATCCCTAACCCAGAAGCTATCTCCAGCTGATAGTCATTTGCAAATGAAAACTTAGTTTTCTTCAAGGGAATCTCACCAGAGAGACAAATCACTCTTAAGGGTAGGCCCCATGCCCAGCAGTAAGTGGCCAATACAAAACAAACTCAATGGCATCTTTGAAATTTTTTGTCTCATGTTAAGTCAGGGCTTTTTTTTTTTTTTTTTTTTTAAACCTTACAGGTCCTTTGCATATATATATATATATATATATATATATATATATATATATATATATATTGGCTTCTGGTTTTGAGTTTTTGTGGGATTCCTGTATGTGCAAATGTGCATGTTTCTGTGTCTATATGTGTTTCTTTGATTTTTTTTTTTTTGGTTGTTCTGATATATTCTAATTTGTTTGGGTTTTTTATTTATCTTATTTTATTATTGTTCTTTAGATGCCTATTTGTTTCTAATGAGAGGGGAGGTGGGGGGAACTGGGAGTGGGGGAGGGGAACCACAATCACAATATATTGCATGAAAAAAATCTATTTTCATTAAAGAACAAAAAAAGAATGTGAAGGGATTCTGAGCAGCAAGCAGCTGCCAATACAAACACTCCAGAGTGGCTAGCTGAAAATTAAGAGAACAAAGTGTTAGAGAGGAACAAAATATTAGTTAAAACTGAGCAACAAGGGCAGGTTTGTAACCACCCTCCATCAGGTGGACGTGCTCAGCTTGAGAGCTGGCCAAATTTGGCAGTTTAAGGAGTTTTACGAAGACTTCATCATACAGGCATAATCAACTATTAACAGTCTCCAGGTTTGCTCTACTCCATCAAGGTAGGGTGGCAGGTGAGCTGAGTTCTAAGGCTCCAGTCATGGCGAAGGCTTCCTTGTTAACAGCCTCATCCTGAAGCTATTCTGGAGCCTCCAAGAATCTCCTCCTCAGAGCAAAAGATGTTTCTACTGCTCAAGAAATTTCTACAGCCTAAGGACCTAATAGAGACACTATCCATCAGGAAATCACAAGGCTTTGGGGACCTCAACATCAGAAACTGGGGACAGATACAAAATATGCTCTTTCTTGTTGTTGTAGTTTGAATATGAAATGCACCCCTCACAGGCTCAGGTATTGAATTATTGGTTCCTAGATGGTGGCATTATTCTGGAAGATGGAGGAAGGTTTAGGAGGTGCCCGGGACCCTCCACATTTGTACCATCTGGCCAGCCAAAAGGCAAAAAACCTCCCCTACCACATTCTCCCACTGTGATGATTATTTGTCCAAGTGCCCAGAGCCAAGTGACCATGGTGTAATCCCTCTGGTATGTGAGCAAAATAAATCTGCCACTTCAAGTTGTTTTCTTGTGTCTTGTGGTCATGACTGTGCAAAGGTAACTAATGTATTGTAATGAATACAAACAAAGAATAGCATATATTCGAAAGGTAGAATATGACACAGTCACAAGGGCTTGACTCTGCAGTCAGGTCCCAGACATAATTTTTGGCAAAAGAGAAAACATTGCAGAGTATATATATCCTTCCATTTATGTAAAAGGCAGGTAAAACTGACTTTCAATAGTAGATGCAGAATTGGAGAACATTGGTTAACAGGGTACTTCTGTAGTGGTAGCTCTTGTCTGCAAGGGCTTGTGGTTACCAGGGCTTTTCCACTTTAAGTCTTACAAATTTGTCTATTTTATACATATGTGTGTATGTGTTTGTATTCATAAATATATCATACCTCAGTTCAAACTTTTTAAAATTAGGAACAAAAATATGTGAAATTCCCAACATAAAAGGCCAAAAATGAACAATACATTACTAAGAAGAATTCAGGAAGAATGAAAAATGATAAAACCAGAAATTATTGAGATGTAAAATAGAAAGTGGTAGAAGTAATAAATAAATGAAACCACTGCCGTGTAGAGAAGAAATCAATGTAATAGAAAAACCACTTCCTAATCGAATCAATGAAGCATAAAGCAGGGGAAGAGAGTAGATGGGCTGCCCCAGGAATCTGTGTCCTCATCTGGATGGTGCTGGTGGAATCTGCCTGTTTCAACTGTTTTAGAACTGTGAGGCCCATTATAGGTTCATAACTGCCAGGAGAGGAGTTTGATGATAAATTGGGTTAATTTCAGCCAGTGTTAGCACTTAATACCATAGCAGCTACCTATACTCCACTCACATAACCATGTCAAGACACCAGACACATGTCCCTGGAGAGATCGATGCGGAGCTTGTGGGTGTCATGTTAGGCCACAAGGACCCCTTGTAACACTGGGGGCCTGAGCTTTCACTACTGAATGTTGCTGCTGAATGCAGGGGCACAGAGTGGCTGTCATTGCTTCAAGCTTCTCCACTCTATGTGAGGAGATTTCTAGAAGGGTTGACAGGCCAGTTGCCCTTTCTTCGTTCTTTTCTTTTTCACTCTTTGGAGACACAATAAGGTTTAAAAAAAAAAAAACTGCACATACAAGGACATCTGCAGTAATTGTTAGCTAAGTGTGTAACTCAGTGGCAGAGCATGTGCTGCACCAGACTCCATCCTGAATCAATCTCCTCTCTCTCTCTCTCTCTCTCTCTCTCTCTCTCTCTCTCTCTCTCTCTCTCTCTCTCTCTCTCTCTCTCTCACACACACACACACACACACACACACACACACACACACACTCTCACGTTTCTGCTTGACCAGGGCAAATTAAGATTCCACAAATGCCTGACATGACAGGACATTTGCATCTTCAGCTGGTCCTTGGTATAGAGAGAAATGACAACAACAAGAACTACAAAATAAGCCAACTTTTTAAAAACCCAAAACCCTGTGGGAAAGAAAGAATCTCATTTTCAGCACTACTACATTATTAGTAACTATCCAGGGTTAAAAAACAAAAACAAAACAAAAAACTAAAGCATGAACAAACAGGAAATATGGCCTATCGAGAGGAAGACATAAATCATTGGAAATTGTTCCTGAAAAATGGAAGATCTATTAGATGAAGACTCAGACATAATTGTTTCAAATACGCTCAAAGATTAAGTGGAAACCATAGAGTAATTGAAGACAACAATGTGCAAACTAAATGGGGATGTCACTGATGAACTGTTTGGGGCCCTTTTTGTCTCTTGGATGGAAATCATGGATGAGTGAGGGGGAACCTCAAGAAGTGTTGATGGTCCTCTGCCCTTGAGTGCTAAAGGGATATGGATGGGTTGTCCTGACAGAATCCAAGCACTGAGAATGAGAGATTATGACCACAAGTTTAAAAGGCAGAAATGTACACTTACAGGTTTGGGGCTTATTAGAAAGATGTCCTAGAGTATGGTAGGCTTGTCGCCAACTCACTGTACAGCCAGGGCTGTTCTTGAACTCACATCTTCCTGACTGTACCTCCCAAGTAATGAGATTACTGGTGTATACTCCCCCATCTGCCTGGATTTATGTTGTTCCAAAATACTACATCTGGGGTCACTTGTTACAGCAGCAACAGGAAACTAATGTAAGTTCAAAAACTCCATGCTTTAAAAATGTTAGCTGTCCCAGGGTTTGTGTACACTGAATTTGATTCCAATGAAATATCTTAGTTTTGTTTTCTTGAATTAGAGAAGTGTCTCCAAAATATATAAATTTAAGACCAAACTGAGGGCAAAAAAAAAAAAAGATCTGGATGGAAAGGGAAATGAGCAGATTAGACATACCAAAAACTGAAACGTATCATGGAAGTACTACTAAACATTATGAAATAAAACATGAGAGGAAAGAAGATAGAAAATAAAAGCGTAGGCCCAGATGTATTTGATTAATATATGGAAATTATCTCAAATGACTTGGGTAAAAAATAAAGATTTAAAAAAATGACAATGGGAAACTAATCATTTGTAAATGAATATACACATCTATATCTATATTTATACACACACAAATATACTTCATCCCACAAACAATAATCAGTGGAACACTAAATGCATTGAAGATCTAAATTTAAGCTACCCGAGCATTGAGAGAAACAAGAAAGAATTCCTTCAAAATGTGCAAGTAACAAAATATCTCTAGCTATGACTCAGAATTCAGCTGAATTAAAGATATGCACAAGAAATTTTTGCATAGCCATAACAAAAAGAAAAATTAGTAAACAAATGACAAGCTAGAAAAAATGCAAATATCTCACATATAAAGGAACAATCCATGTATATAAAAGGATCTTTAGTTATGAAGAAAAACCTATTTTTTTAAAGGTGGAGAATGGAGAAAAAAGTATAAACAAAGTCAACAGGAAATTTATAAAAATGTCTTTTAAATGAGAAAATGCCTAATTTTACTCATAATAAGAGGAATGCAAAATAAAGCTAAATTAAGCCACCCATTCTCGCCATCAGACTGCCAGGAGGAATTCAAAAGCTTGACAACATTCTGTTAGAACAGCATTCTCACACATTGCTTGTAAGAGTGCAAAGTAGTACAACCCAACAGAGCAACATGGAATAAAATAACATATCACCCTTGGCACTACAAAATACTGTTAAGATTCACCTTCAGAATGCAAATGAACTCTTGACCTCCAGTCTGACATGTGGAAATCATGGGTCTCACTCTCTCAAGAAAACAAGTTAAAAAAATAAATAAATAAAACCCTCAAAACCAACTCATCTTACGTCCATCAAAAAATCAATGTCAGTGAACTATGAACCAAAAGCTGAGGAGCCCACAACTGGATCAGGCCCTCTGGATAAGTGAGACAGTTGAATAGCTTGAACTGTTTGGGAGGCACCCAAGCAGTGGAACCTGGACCTGTCCCTTAGTGCATGAGCTGGCTGTTTGGAACCTGGGGCTTATGTGGGGACACTTTACTCGGCCTGGGTGAAGGGAGGAGGACACTGGGCCTGCCTGGACTGAATCTACCAGGTTGAGCTGAATCCCCAGGGGAGTCTTTGTCCTGGAGGAGATGGGAATGGGGGGGTGGGCTGGGGGTGAAGGTGAGGGCGGGGGTGGGAGGGGGGAGGACAGGGGAACCCATGGTTGATATGTAAAATTAAATTAAATTATAAAAAACAAAAACAAAAAAACAAAAAAAAATCAATGTCAGGACAAAACAATCCTGAAAATTGGAGATGGCAGACTAATGCAGGGGATTGCAACCCATTGGGGGCAAAAGCCATGACAACAGCTAGGGACTAATGGGCCACTAGAAGGAAAATCCAGGCGCTGACTAATTGCTTGTAGTTTGTCCTGGGCTCCAGCTTCCGCTAGCCTTCTTGCGTTTGGCTCCCTGTTGCCTTTGAGATTGCTTGGAGCCACTCAAACAAGGTCTGAAGCGTGCAGCTCTTTATCTTTTCTTCTTTAATTCTCTCATACATTACAACTGGACCACAGTTGCCCCTCCCTCCGCTCCTCCTACCTTCTCTCCCCTCCCACTATCCTCTCCCCACTTCCCCCTGCCATCCCAGATCCACACCTCCTCTTTCCCTTCAAAAAAAGATCAGGCCTGCCAGGGATAGCAACTGAACATGGCATAGCAAGTTACAATGAGACCAGGCACATACCCTTATATCAAGGCTGGACGAGGCAACCAAGTAGGAGGAAAAAGAGTCAGAGATACCTCTCACTACCATTGTTGTGAGTCCCACAAGAACATGCAGCTGTACAACCATAACATATATGCAGAGGACCTAGCTCAGACCCATAGAGAGTTTGTTTGTCTCTTCATTCTCTGGAACATTCTATGAGCCCTGCTTAGTTGATTCTCTGGGCCTTGTTCTCATAGTGTCCTCCATCCCTCTGGCTCCCATGATCCTTCCTTCCCCTCTTCTGCAAGATCCCCTGGCTCTGCCTAGTGCTTGCTTGACTGTGGGTCTCTGCATCTGTTTCCATCAGCTGCTGGCTGAAGCCTCTCTGATGACAACTGGGCTAGGTACCGATCTATGAGCAGAATATCATTAATTATCATTTAGTTGAATTTTTTCCCAGTCATGTTTGGTTCTGTCCTGGATCTCTGGGCTGTTTAGCCTCTGGTTCCTGGCCATTCAGGCAGCATCAGGCATGGGTTCCCTCTGGTGGCATGGGCCTCAAGTTGGACTAGTCATTGACTAGACCCACAAGTTCTGGGCCACAGTTATCTCAGCACATCTTGCATTCAGGACAGGTCAAAGATTTTGTGGCTGAGTGGTGTCCCAATTTCCTTGTTGGAAGCCTTGCCTGGTTATAGAAGATGGCTAGTTCAGGCTTCATATCCCCAGTACTAGGAGTATTCGCTAGAGTCATTCTGGTAGATTCCAGGGTGTTTCCATTGCACTAGGTTTCCACATGGCCCTCCAAATGCCTCCCAATTCTAGTTGTCTCTCCAAGTACTCTCTTCCTTCCCACCTCCCCCCACCCAGGCTGATGCCTCCTGTTCACATTATCACCAGCCCACAGTCCACCCACAAAATCTATTCTATTTTCCTTTCCCAAGGAGATCCACGCATCTCCCACTTGAACACCCACCTTGTTACTTAGCTTCTCTGGGTCTGTGGTTTGCAGCATGATTATCCTTTATTTTATAGCTAATGTTCACTTATAAGTAAGTATATATTATGTTTGTTTCTCTGGGTTTGGGTTATCTCACTCAGGATGTTTTTTTTTTCTAGTTCCATCCATTTACCTGTAAATTTTATGATGTCATTGTTTTTAACAGCTGAGTCATACTCCATTGTGTAGATGTACCACATTTTCTTTATCCATTCTTCAGTTGAGGGACATCTAGGTTGTTTTGTTTATGGTTATTATGAATAAAGCTAATATGAACATAGTTGAGCAAATGTCCTTGTGGTAGGATGGAGTGTCCTTTTGGGTATATGCCCAAGAGTGGTAGAGCTGGGTCTTGAGGTAGATTGATTCCCAATTTTCTGAAGTACTGCCATATTGATTTCCAAAGTAGCTGTATAAGTTGTACACCCATCAGCAATGGAGGAATGTTCTCCTTGCACCACATCCTCACCATCATGAGCTGTCACTTGTGGTTTTGATTTTAGCCATTTTGACAGGTGTAAGATGAAATTTCAAAGTAGTTTTGATTTGTATTTCCCAGATGGCTAAGGGTGTTGAAAATAAGTGCCATTTGAGATTCCTCAATTGAGCATTCTCTGTTCAGATCTGTACCCTGTTTTTAATTGGATTATTTGGTTTGTTGACATCTGGTTTCTTGAGTTCTTTATATATTTTTGGATATTAGTTGGATGTGGGGTTGGTGAAGATTTTTTCCCATTCTGCAGGCTGCTGTCTTGTTCTATTGGCGGTGTCCTTCGCCTTACAAAAGCTCTTCAGTTTCACGAGGTCCCACTTACTGATTATTGATCTTAGTGCCTGGGGTATTGGGCATTGGCACAGGTGACAACTTTTTAGGCAGCTCTTTATCTTGCATTCCTTGTACCATGAAAGCCATGACATTTGCAGAGATCTGAACTCATCTGCCATCTTTTAACTTCAGTCTCTTATTGAGCCTGGACCCCAGGGGCAAGGGGGCTGGGTGTGATCACCCCAAGTTCCTCTCAGCTGCCTCTGCTACAGCTTTGGGTGAGATGGCAGGGCTAGTAGGGGCTGAATTAAATGCTCCACTCCCAACCTAGGCAGTGGCAAAGTACTCCTTGAGAGAAGTCCTTATTAAGGGGAGGAGAAATCTCTGGCCATATTCGAAATGTCTGTTTCCCACTCTTTCTTCCAGAAACACAAGGGGATAGGGGAAAAGTCAGAGTATAGGATCCCCTGATGCATGGTTTTTCCAACCTAGAATTACATTGTATAGATAGTAGAATTTTTTATGATGAACACAGATCTTATTTTTTAAATAATTTTTATTTATTTATTGACAATTTAATATATATGAATATAATATATTTTTATCATATTTGCTGCATTTCTCCTCTCTCTTTTGTGTTTGTTTGTTTGTTTGTTAGTTTGTGTTTGTTTGTTTTGAGACAAGGTCTCTCTGTATAGTCCTGGCTGTCCTGAAACTTGCTATGTAGACCAGACTGACCTTGAACTCACAGGAATTCACCTGCCTGTCATTCTGGGATCAAAGGCATGACGGAAACCATTGCAGTCCCCTCTCTTATCCTCCTCCCACTCCTTCTGGAGTCCTTCTCTTTCCCCCACATGTCCCCTTCCTATTCTCATGTTTGGTTTATAACCCTGAGTTTAACTGGGGCTGCTTATGGGTATAGGGCTATTTGCTGGATCATGGGCAACTTATCTGTGGCTACACCCCTCTTTTCCTTTACAAATGATTGTTCATCCCCCAGCAGCTGCTAACTACCAATAGTTACTCAGCCAGAGGTGAGACCACATGAGTCCCAGCAGAAACCGAATGCTAGTGATAATATAGATATCCCCAACAGCCACGTAGTCCCAGCATTTTAACCAGTTATGTGTCTGTGCGTTCACTGTCACCCACTACATAAGGAAGAATCTCTGACCAAGGTTGAGAGCCACCCCATCTATGGCTATAAACACACATAGTTAGAAGGCAGTTTGATGTCATGTCTGTTTATTTGCAAAACAACAGAAATAGGTAACTTCCTAGGGCTTATGACTTCCCCAGCCATGAGGTTTTGGCCAGGTTTACAGTACTGATAATGAATTCCCTCCTGTGGGACAGGTCTCAAATGTAGTCAGAAAATGGTTGGTCGTCTGCATAACAATTGTACCACTGTTGCACCAATGGTGCCTATCTTGTCTGCCAAGTCCATATTGTAGCATGCATGGTCCACCAATGAGTGGAACCAGTAGGGACATTACCCCCACCCCCCTCCCACCCCCAGTGGCCTTTGTAGTACCTCCTGCAACTACAAAAGCTAGCCAGTAGGAAAACCATTACAGATCAGTTCTCATCTAATTCCTATAGATCCTACAACCAAAGGGACTGGAAAACAAGTGAGAGCCTCGACAATGGCCAGTATTGTTCTAAGGGCCTCTAGCCTTGGGATTTTCATTTAATAAGCTGTGGCCTGTGGGAGCAGCATATCCATCCACCCATGCAGGGACTTCCATTCAAATTCCTTTATTTTTTAATTGACTTACAGTCATGAGCTTCTGTAGCAGGATCATAAATGGTCTTATTAATCAAATTGAACCTGAGGCCAGTTATTGGGGTGAGTGCTGGAAGATCAGAGAAGCAGAACAAGCCACAGCTACCTCACCTTGCCAGTTCCTCAGCTGATCCTGTTTCCTCAGACTGGAGGCCTCCGAGTCCTCATCCAAATGAATCTCAGCTGAACTGCTGCTCAAAAGCCTAAAAGCTTAACCAGCCAAATGCTTCTAGTTTCTGGTCTTCATGCCTTCTGTATCTTTCTGCTTTCTGCCATCACTCCCTGGGATTAAAGGCTCACTTCTTGGGATTAAAGGCATGAGTCATCATGCCTGGCTGTTTCTAATGTGGCCTTGAACTCACAGAGATCCAGAGGGATCTCTGCTTTTGGAATGCTAGGGTTAAAGTGTGAGTGCCACCATTTTCTGGCCTCTATCTAGTGGCTGTTCTATTCTTTGACCCCAGATAAGTTTATTAGGGTGCACAATATTTTGGGGAACACAATACCACCACAGGCTTCCATAAGGCTTTCCATATACTCTGTTTTATTTAACCATGCTCCCTGCCCCCATCTTCTTCCACATCTTTCTACTCCCATGGCCACTTAAATCTTTCCATCCCCAGTATTCCCATCCTCTACTTTCATACCGTGTGAATGATAGAATGTTATTTTTACGTAAGAAAAATGGCTTGGTTTTGCAAAAGACAAATAATGTGGAAAGATAAAGAAGACATAAGAAGGAAGTCATCATCTATAGTGGGTGCAAGTGAGTGGGGGAAGCAAGGAGAGGAGGGGGACTCCTCTAGCTCTCCCTCATATGGCTTTGACTGTTGAGCCATGCTACCCTTTCACCGATTCAAAACTTAAATTACAACCAGGAAACAAAGAGATAAAATGCTGAGGTGGGGCACAAGAAGAAACAAATGAACCTAACATATACCACCAAATCAGTAGCATGAGCACCCACACAGAGGGACACTCTGAAGTGGCCTCTGAACACAGCATCCGGCATCATACAGAGTGAGGCGTGTATGTAAAGAGTCATAAAGAATAAAGAAAAGCCAAGAACACGCACACTTTCACTTCATTAGCTGGCAGTTTAGAGACAATGTTGGCATAAAACCAAAACAAACCTGTTTAGGAAATACATAAATGAGTAGATAGAAGGGCCTTTGGGGGACAGATTTCTCACCAAGGAGAACAGACATTGACATGCAAACCTGTGATGTAGGGACACACAGGAGCCTCGTTCCTGTGGTCCTCCTCCTTTCCACCCCCACTTACATTTGTTTCTCCTTCATCCTCATCTGGTTTCTTTCTGCAGAATAAGCAGGCACACATCCACATATGAAGCATGATTTCTTCCCCCTTGCACAAAAGGTGACATATAGTCAAACTCGATGCCCGGGACACGATTTCTAATTACCAGCCCTCACTGAAAGAAAACCAGGACTCCCTAAAGAAATGGCTGACTCCAGATCTGAGGCTGAGAAAGTACAAAGTAAGCTTGGAATATTTTCTTTGCTAGAAAGAAAAGGAGACTCGGAGACAGAAAGGGGATGCATCCAAAAGACAAAGGAGTCAGTTTGAAAGGGCTCTAATTAGAAAAACGTTGGACAATTTGAGCATCAAAATTACTACTGAAGGTAATGAGCTATAATATTGAACAAAAAATCCATAAAATCATAGTGATGCTCAGAGAGAGAAAAGGAGGGGGTACTAGGAGAAGAAAATTCTTCATTACTAGAGAAAGCCATCTAATAAGGACAGAAAAATGATAGAATCAGGATATGATAATTGCTTTGGGCAAGGACCACCAATGGATGCTGAAATAAATCATTGGGTTGAAGATTGCTGGGGAGCAATGTGACCTCAAAGTGTCACCTCCCCCTCACCTCCAGTTCACTTCTGGGGTGAAAAGACAACGAACTACCTTTAAAAGGTACTTCCAGCTCTAAGTCAGCAAGTTTGGCTTTACCAATGATGGATCAACAAGCTGCCACAGACTCCTGGTGTGACTTGAGAGAGGCCCCAGCATCATCTCCTCTCTTCTTGACAGACAGACAGACAGACAGACAGACAGACAAAGCCTAACAAAAAGAAATAATGACACAAAACCAGATGATGAGACACTGTGAAAAGATGTCCCTGATTCTTCAAGATACTGTTGTTGTAAGACACACACCAACACACACAGTCGCCCACCACACATTCACACACATGTTCACACACAGAGAGAGAGAGAATCATTCCCCATATAAGCCTGTTTTTCAAAAACTAAAATAAAACTGGAATCAGTGAGAGGACAAAGCTAAACATCTCTAACAAATCCTCCTTCTTAAATGAGAAACCCCAAATGATCAACTTATTTTAAAAAATAAAGTCAGGGATATGAAAATATCAGAACTATGAAGAAATAATTTCTTGATGAAAATTGTGCACTTTTGGGAGACAAAGTCTCACTATATACTCTGGCTGAAACTTGATCTATAAGCCAAGCTGATCTCAAACTCACAGATAGTCATTAGCCTCCAGAGTGATGGGATTAAAGGCATGCACCACCATGCCCAACTAAAAGTCTGTACTTTTTCTTAATGCTCAAAAATAACATTTTTAACACCATTCAGCTATATCACTCTTTGCCATAAGCATGAGCCATTCAGTTGTTTATAGTCGGAGTAATTTGCATGGCTATCCATACAAGCCATGTCAAAATGTATTAATAGTTTGATTCTTACTCATTTACCTGTGTGTAAACAGCTTTTGATTTTTGTATTCTTTCCATGTTTTTATTTTGAAAATTTGAAATTTATAGAAAAATTACAACACAAACTCATATCCGGGTACTTGACACTTGAATTGCATTTCCCAGAGACTAGTATTTGGCCAGATTTTACATTTGACTGCACTTGTCTCTTTTGCTCTGATCAACTCCGTGGTTTTCACCCATCTATTTCTTAATGATTAGCAAGGAAGTTGCAGATATCATGACACTTCATCCCTAAATTGTCATCAATTTTCCTCTAAGAATAAGATTGTTTCCATATATAACAACACCATGATCATGCCCAAAGGATTTAGAATTGATGTCACCATCCTGTTTAACTTACTGCCTATTGTTAAATTGATCCAAGCATTTTCTTAAAGCTACTTGCTTCCAGCCCAGTCCCAAATCCAATCAAGATTCAGACACTGTATTGGGTTATCATTTATCTTTACCCTAAAATACCCCTTATCTCTCTCTGTGGTGAGGTGTGTGTGCACATTCCTGCATGCATGCATGTGTGCATGCTTGTGTGCATGCCTGCCTGCCTGCCTACATGTGTGTGTGTGTGTGTGTGTGTGTGTGTGTGTGTGTGTAGGGATATATGGATGAGCTTGCACATGTGTGTATGTTGGAGGGCCAAACCTGACATCAGGAGTTTCCCTTAATCATTTCCCACTGCATTTACTTGATGATGAACCCAGAGCTTGTCAAGTCACCAATCGAGCTAGCCAACTTGTCCTGGAGAAATCCTGTCTCCACTCCCCAGTCACTGGAATTACAGGTGGGCTGCCATTCTCTCCCAGCTTTTCTCTGAGCGCTGGGGATCTGGATTCCAGTCACTGTGCTTGTGTGGCAGGCACTTTGTCCCCTGAGATATCACCCCAGCCCAGGACTGACTCTGAGCCTAAGTACTAGAGAGAACACAGTGATAAAAACAGTAAAAGCAGGAAAGCAGAGAGACAGATAGCACCTGACTGTGCAGCTGGCAAAGCTCTAACTCATAAACAGCCACTGGGGAAAGCCAAGAAACCACTCAGTTTACACTTCAGATCCTCGGAGGTTGCTGAGAACAGCGGTGTAAGCAATGGTTTGAAGAGGAAAAAGAGGAGAGTTAAAGGAGGAGGAGGGTCGGCTGGGAGTTTGTCTTCAAAAAGCAGAATCTCTTTTGTACTCCAGCAGCCATAAATCCGACCCTTCTCTAAAAACCGAAAAATTATTCTATGGAAAGAATTTTTTAAAAAGACATATTGAAGGTAGGAACATCATAGCAAAAGCTCAAAGATTAAATAAAAATTTATATCGGACTGTTGAGAGCTGACCTCTGACGTCCCCCTCAGCCCCACTTGATTCCCAGGAAGCTGGCAGCCAGGCACTCACTCACCAAGCAGGAAAGACTCAAAAAATGTACAATGGGGACCCACTGTGACAGCCCAGACAAGTATCACTAACCTGAGAGGAGCCCTAGTTCTTAAGTCTTAAGTACCCCCTGTCAGATGTGAACAGACAACTAAAGATCACTGGCTGTTGGAGGGAAGATTTACTGTGAGTGACAGGAATAAAAAACCAACCCACCAACCAACCAACCAATCAACCAACCCACCAACCAACCAACCAAACAAACAAATAACACCAAGGAAAGAAACTGAGGAGACCCAAGTACGTCAAAAGAACAGATATCCATTTTAAGCTGCCATTAAAATCCTCAGAGAAGTAAGTGGCTACATTGTACCCATGAAACAAGAACAGAATGCCACAAGAAAGGAACCCAAAGAAAACAAGGTTAAGCCTCCATAGGAGGGAAAAAAAATGCTGGAAGGTGGGGAATCAGAGCACAAAGGCAAACAGAAAATCTAAGAGAAAAATATAAGAAAATCAGAAAAGTAATAAAAATTTCTAATTAAACTAGAGTTTCACAAGGAGAGAACAGAAACCATGAAGAAGTAATCATTAAGAAAAAAATTTAGCCGGGCAGTGGTGGCACATGCCTTTAATCCCAGCACTTGGGAGGCAGAGCCAGGTAGATCTCTATGAGTTCGAGGCCAGCCTGGTCTCCAAAGCAGGTTCCAGGACAGGCGCAAAGCTACACAGAGAAACCCTGTCTTGAAAAACCAAAAAAAAAAAAAAAAAAAAAAAAAAAAACCAACAACAACAACAAAAATTTAAAGAAAAAATTTTCAGAACCTAGGTATGATTTTCTAGTTAGCATTCAAAACCTTTTAAAATCTGTCAACTTAAATAATAAATAAATAAATAAAATGAATAAATAAATAAATAAGCAAGCTTGGCCTCTGTGGTTACTATCTCATTTCTCTCCTTGTAGTTACAAAGATCTTACCAGTTGGGTCAGCTTCCTCTGCTTTCCCTCACTTAATTCATTCTGAATATTCCTGGAAAAGCCCTGATCTTCTAAAACTGTTCCACTTAAGAACATCTGTGACCTTCACCTTGCTAAGTCTAGTCATTCGTCAATCACCAGTTTACAGCATAGAATTGAACATACCTTGGGACTTTGTACTAGTCATTATGTGTATATAAAGTATTCCCATACCCCCAAATTATGACTACCTGCTCTCTGCCTTGTCTTTCCTCACATGCCACCTTCTCTGACCCACGCTAGTGTTCCTGATTTCCTCCTAAGATCCATGCAGGAGGGCCTTGAACTGGGGCCTTGGGTTTTCTACAAGCCAATGTATGGCAATCACAGTCTATTGAGGAATGTCTGAATAGGTTTGTCCCTTATACACTGGCCCACCACTGTCTCTATAAATGTCCTCTCTCAGCAATGATACCACTTTGTCCCAGGAGACTACATCTCTCTATCTCCCTTCCCTTGTCCTTGAAATATAAGGCAACTGTGTCAGAATGCCTGGAAGGTCTCTGGGCTGAGTCCCTGCCAACTTCAAGAAGGGACAATGTTTTAGAGTGTGGGCAGGATTTGAGTGGCAGAAACACTCGAGGCAAATTAGTTAACTTGTCAGATCCTTTCTCTCCCATAGAATGAATGCAATAGATTTTTGCAGAAGAAAATAACATCTCTTGGTGTACTGTATGTCCATTTCCTTGCTTCTCTTTGAATTCCAGTTTTTGGTTGCAAGGTCCACACAAATTCAAAAGATGAATATCTGCAGCAGTTGCAAATGGGAGCAGAAGAATTTTTTTTTTTTTTTTTTTTTTTTTGCAGTATGAAATGATCCACATTGCTCTAAATTTGTACAAAGGAAGGTCTAGACACAGCATAAGTCAAGGATGATGTCAAATAAATGGGTCTCACCTGAACTCTTGCTTCAAAGCCCTACAGTTAGGGAGAAGCCTATCCCATTCCTTTTCCTTATCAATTTGTTTTTCCTATGAGAATTTTCCTTATCTAATATGCCACATAACTTTCTCATTAATTGCAATTATTTTCATTATCAGACTTTCTCTGCTGGATTAGGAGATCTTCTAAGACAGAGATATTAGACTGGTGTGTCTTTCAAACACCCTGAACATGTACAACATACTTTCTTCCCAGAATTCCCAATATGTGTCCAATTAACTTTAATGAATTAATGAATGCCTCCATTCTATAGATCTTATTTCTTCTCTTTTTAAAAAAGATTATTTACTTTATTTTATATTCATGAATGTTTTGTCTGAGTGTATGTGTCTATGTACACAGTATAAACCTTGGAGCCCAGAGAAGCCAGAAGAGGTGTCTGGGTCCATTGAAACTGCAGTTACTGGTGGCCATAAACAGTCAAGAGTGTTGGGAACCAGACCCAGGTCCTCTGCAAGAGCAGCATTTTCCACCCC
This sequence comes from Onychomys torridus, assembly GCF_903995425.1. NCBI lineage: Eukaryota > Metazoa > Chordata > Mammalia > Rodentia > Cricetidae > Onychomys > Onychomys torridus. Next base: position 41,504,532 of record NC_050449.1, on the reverse strand, counting down.
TCTATGGACCTTCTTTAAAGACAGCTGGAGTAAGTACACACTCAGGACAATAAGCCAATCAAATAACACGGAGGGGGCGGGGCTCCACACAGCATGGGGCTGCCTAGGATTGTGTGTCCGAGAAGCAAAGGGCATGCCCAGGATGACAGGGAAAGAAAAGCCCAAACGGATCTAAAAAATTTGTGTTTACTTTCCGCTGTAGTTTTTTCAAATCGTCTGTGGCTCGACCAAAATGAAGCCAAGGACAAGGAAGGTGGGTGGAGGACAAATAAACCCTTGGTGCACAGGTCCAGAGACCCAAAAGTCTAGAGGGACTTGTGAGAAGGGATGGTGCAGGACTGGGGTGGTGCTCGGAGGAAGTGCACATGTGGAGACCAGAAGTCAACCTCTGATGGCATCCTTCGTGTTGTCCACCTTGTTTATTGAGCTAGGGACCTTTCGTTTGGACTGGGATATGCCGACTGAGATAGGATAGCCAGCCAACAAGCTTTAGGGGTCCATCTGGAGTTATAAACCAGCACCGCTGCTCCTGGGGTTTTTGTTGTTGTTGTTTTGTTTGTTTGTTTGTTTACATGGGTTCACACATTCAGGTCTTTATGCTTGCAAGGCAAGCATTTGGCCAGCCTAGAGATCTCCTCAGTCCCCAGCGGCCTCTCCAAACTCATCGAAGTGATGAACCTATTTTAGTTCCTTTAGACAATAACGGAAGTACTCTGGAGAGAGTTGTAGGACTCTGACCAGCAGAATTTTAGTTCTCAGTTTTAGAGGCTGGAAGCTTAAGCTCAGACGGTTGGCATAGCTGGGTTCTGGTGAGGGGCCTCTACCAGGCTGCAGGCTTCTCAGTTTTTACTGTGTCCGCCATGCGAGAGAAACAGGGCAAGAAAACTCTGGGGATAAGTACAGGCACCAGATCAAGTCAGCCCAGTGTTCTGACATGGATGAGGCAGAGCCATATGAGGCCTGACTCCTGGCTGAGGAGTTTTTGGCAATTGATAGCTGCTGGGAGAGGGAGTCCATTTCCTTCAAGGGTGTGGCCCCTGACAGATTGTCCATGCTTCTTGGATGGTGCTACACCCATGGGCATACACACATAGTACTAATCAGACTCAGAGATTGTGAACAGGAGGAGGAGGAAGAGACATGAAGATGGGTTGGGAGATGTGAGGGTAAGAGGCCCAGAAAGAGATGGGCATGAGGGATGGATATGATCAAAATACATTTATGCATCTATGGAAGCCTCAAAGAACTTAAAAGAAATAAGGGCACTAATTGCATTCCTGAGGGTCCTGTCCTTAGACTAATCATGTCCCAAAGCCTCCTCTTCCTTGCACAACCTCCTGGGGTTTAGAATTTCAGTTCCCCCACTTCAAGGGTGGGCACAAACATCCAGTCCATAACAGATATGGACTAAACAGCTGCTATGCTGGAACAAATCGAGAGGAACTGCTAGCAGTTGAGAACATATTTGAGGTTGATTTATTGATAATAACAGGGAAAACCAACAATTAAGTTAACTATTAACTTCATGTTAGGATAGAAAGAGTGAGCCTCCAAATAGTTACAACACTGGGAAAACAAAGCATCTGTGTGGGTGTGCAAAGAGTCAAATTTTTATTTCCTGTGTGGCAGTGGGGTGGGGGCAGGGGGCAGAGTCTAGCGATCTGATGTTGGGCAGGGTGGTGGGTACCTGCGATATGAGCTACTCAGGAAACTGAAGCAAGATGTTTGGACCCAGTTCAATGCTCGCCTGGGGAACATGGAAAAATCATGTTACAAGAGAGACAGGAGATGGGGGGGTGGGGCAAGGTGGATTATACCCAAAATGTAATAATGAAAGAACTGTATTTGGAGATATGAAACTGCCAAAAGGATCAGCTAAGAGATTTGAGAGTAGTTGTTTCTAAATAGAGAGTTGGAGTGTGTGGGTGGAGGGGGGCTTCACCACTTACTTCATAGGGATCCGAAAGGAATGACTGGTTCCCTGAAGTATGCAAATAAAAGCTACTGGAAGTAAAAACTGAAGAGACACAAAGCTCAGAAAAGTCAGACATGCTTATACATCCATGTAGAGATGAAGGGCTGTGGAATAGATCTGTGCACCCGACTGTGGGCAGCAGTAACCTCTCAACCAGGAGGCTCTGGAGGGAGAAAGGAGGTGGTAGTTGGCAAGAGGGCCAATGCCACTTGTGTTTGATTGTTTATATCTGAATAGAAATATAACTGCGCATTGTTTAAGAAATTGCGTGTACACACACACACACACACACACACACACACACACACACACACACTTGGGAGCAGTGACTTAACTGGAGACAGTTCCTTATCTAACAGTGGATAGATTTGGAATTGGAGGCCGAGACTAGATGTGGTGCAAAGAAGGCAGAGATGTAGGTCAGAACAGGGACCCAAAAACTGGAGAGAAATTTCCCTGAACAAAGCATGAAGCTCTGAATTCTGTGGAGACACAATGCTTCTGCAGAAGGACCATCCTCAAATTCTGTGTGTGTGTGTGTGTGTGTGTGTGTGTGTGTGTGCCCCTAAACAAGTATGGGGCTACATATAGAAGTCAGAAGACAACTAAGGGTGTGGCTCATTGGATGCTGCCCACCTTTGTTTTCTGAAGTGGGACTTCTCACTGAGATTTAGGGCTTACTGATGGGACTGGCTGGCCAGTGAGCCCCAAGTTCCCACCTTTCTTGGCTTCAAGTGCCGTGGTTACATGTGTGCACCACCATGCCCAGCTTCCTTACATGGGTTTTGGGGATCAAACTCAGATCTTCATGATTGCAAGACAACCTTCTCTGGCCCAGTTATCTCTCCAACCCCTAAGACCAGATCTTTGAGGAGACCCAGAGCAATTCCCTCACAACATGGAACAGCACAACCTCCAGCCAAGGAGGTCCCCACGTACTGCCACCCATACCATCAGTCCACACAGGAATTTTGTTTTGTTTTTTAACAGAGAAATCATCTTCCTAGGTCCTGCCTTCTGGCCAACCTCACAGATGGACCACTCTGGCTAGCGGCCACCCAGCAGTGCCCTTGAGCATTCACATCTACTCAGCCCTGGCCTTCCCATGCCAGAGACCCCTGGGAGACATAATGTTGTGGTCCATTGCAGCAGATCATTGCTCAGCTACAGGGGCAGCTGGCTAACTAGAGGGAGAGAACATGGGCAGATGTTACTTTTCCCCTACAGCATCACCCCCAAGAGGGAGGCAAGAGAGGAGGCAGAGGAGTGTGTCTACCAGATGTATCATGCCAGCAGGCTAACGGCCACTCTACCAACATTAGCTCTTGCTGGGCTGTGGTGGGTCAGAAAAGGAAACACTGCTTGTAGGTTCTACATCATCGTCGTTTACATTATTTGCTTGAAGTAGTATGTCTGAGGGAGAAAAGGAACTGTCAAACCACAACAAATCTTTGTCTAGCTAAGCAAATAGTCAAGCTTGATAGACTAAGTCATTTATCATCTAGTTATCACCAACCAAGAAGCGGTGGGATGGTTTTCTCCATCTCTCAAATGCCTAACCTTGAGCTGTGTGCCATGGGGCTAGTTGACACCCGTCTTCTTAGCAAGCTTATGAAGTAGGTGCTGTGATTATCTTGACTTTATCAACAGGTTAAGTAGTTACTGCAAGATAACAAAGAAATCCAAAAGCTTAGTTCCTAAGTGTTCTGTTTCTGAACCACACACAGCATGGCAGTCAAAAAAGCCTCTGTGTACTTCATTCAGATCATGTGGGCTATGAGGTCACAAGGTTAAGGATGGTGAAGGTTAAGGTAGAAAGGAAGTAGTTGGGTGATAGTCCCAGGCTTCTGGATTGAAATCTGATCAGCCTGTACTCATTGGTAGAAGAGCAAATCCATTAACTTCCCATCAGTTTCTCATTGGTTTAGATCCTACACTGAGGCTAAGCCTAGAAGGAAGTGGCTTCAGCTCGGCAAGGTAGGAGGGAGGCAGGAGTGGATGGGGGAGATTAAGATGATAGAAGTCAGAGAGGAGAAGCAGTGGGTCAGCCAGGGAAGAAATAAGAAAGACACTATAACCTTTAAGAGAGTTCTGAGTAGGTGAAAGCTATGAATAACATTTTTAATCACACGAGCTGTATGCAAAATGGACTGGAACAAGGAACAATGGGAATTAAGGAAGTAGTTCAAATGGCCATGAAGCTATTCTCCTAAACCTTAAAGGCCTCATGGTTATGAAAATAATGGAAACGACATTTCAAATGATCAAAACAACCTTGCCAGGGAGAGTCCCAGTTCTCAGTATCTTCGAAGAGATGCCCTCTGAGCCACCTCCTGCCTGCCGCCTCCTTCACTCTTTCCATCCTCCGACAGGAGAATTCTCCATCCACAGTGGCCATGGTGGGGGCAGGTGGCCCAGGGCGATTTCGCTTTCCATGAAGCTGCTTTGCAGTTGCCCAGTGCCAGCAAGGCACGCACGGCTCTTCGGAGGGAGGAGTTTGCATTGATTCTGTTGAGAAAGGAAACTCCGAAGCCCTCTGTTGGAAATGACAGCTCTTGACAAGATGAAAGGAGGTGTCTTGCTCAGATCTTCACTTAAAACAATCTGGAGTTGCATTAGTATTCACTGAGGAGCCGCAGCACAGAACAAGTACAAGCACCATGAATAAAATTAAAACTAGTATTGACTCTCCCGGCACAGCGGAGGGTGGGAAAGGGCTGCCTGGAGCTGGCCAGGTTTCCGCTGCCTCCATCCTTAGCGGCCACACATGACCCGCCCACCATCTTAACCTGATGATTGCATGTTCTGGACAAGGACATCTCTACTATGCCTTCTCACCAACACACACCAGCGGTCTAGCTTGAGTGGATAAAGTCAGATGCAGCCTGATGATCCTGCCCTCTCTGCTACTGAGGATGGACCCCCGCTCCAGTTTGCTCCCATTTGCTTCCTGACTTTGCCTGGATCTGTGTTCTGCTCTTATTCTAGTCCTTTGGTTCTGAGCTGGTTTTCCCCCACTCATTAGGGTGTTTGCCTCTTCTCTTTCAGTGTGTATGACTGAACTCTTCCCCACCTCAGTCTGTGTATATTCTGGACCAGGGAGTATGTTTGTCTTTCTGCACTGACATTCAGCTCCTAATCCCAGTAAGTTCGGCTTGACCTATCAGGAGCTGAGTCTGTATACAAGTGAGAGGCTGGGTAGGGTCGCCTTCTCAAAGTTGTCCCTTTCAAATCCTACCAAGCTAGAGCTGACCAGATGACTCCTATACCTGCCCCAACCTCAAGCATATGGTATACAGCTAAGAAACAAGGACAGGGCAGGAGAGGAATCTCCATAGAAGTGAAGTTACTCTAAAATAATAATAATAATAATAATAATAATAATAATAAATCCTTTTTTTTTCTTGGTTCCCTTTTATGATCCCTCCACACTTATGATGGGCTGGCCTTATTGGAGAGCTAATACATCTCCAAAACTCATTTTCAAGTCATGCTAGCCCTCACTTGTGCTGGCAGCAGTAGTTATGAGCTCTAGAAAAGGCCCCATGTTGAGGAAGACATCTCTGTCTGTAACTGTTGACCACATATTTCCCATTTCCAAGACACACCTGAACAACTGTCTCCAGTGAGCCACAGACAAGATTTCTGCTTCAGAGGCCAAAGCTGAGCAGGGCATTCCTGTGCAGCATGTCTACCACCACAGCAGGCTGCGTCCTGTAAGTGCTCAGAGCATGAGACAAAGTAAGCTAGCCCTTCACAGGATGGGCTTCATCCAAGGTACCGTGTGTGTGTGTGTGTGTGTGTGTGTGTGTGTGTGTGTGTGTATACATGCACATGCACAAATGCATATGTTTCTTTGTATGTGCATAAGTGTGTGCAGGAGTGTGTGTGTGAATGTGTATGGAGTCTAGAGGTTGATGACTGGTGTTTTCATCAATCACCTCCCTGACGCACACACACACATACATTATCTTTTGAGATAGGGTTGCTCAGTGGGTCTGGAGCTCACTGATTCAGCTAGAATGGCTAGCCATCAACCCCCAGAGGTCTTCCTGTATCTGCTTTCCCAGCCCTGAGATTACAGGTGCTCCATCATCACATGCAGCTTTTTACCTGTATGCTGGGGATCTGAACTCAGGTCTTCCTACATGCATAGTGTGGTGGTTTGAATGAGCAATGTTCCCAATAGACTCAGGCATTTAAATACTTACTCCCTAGTCTGTTGTGCTGTTTGGAGAGGTTATGGGGAGATGTAGCCTTGCTTGAGGAAGTGAGTCACTAGGGGTGGGTATCTTAGTTAGGGTTTCTATTACTATGAAGAGACACCATGACCATGCAACTCTTATAAGAAAACATTTAATTGGGGCTGGCTTACAGTTCAGAGGCCTAGTCTATTCTCATCATGGTGGCATGCAGGCAGACATGGTGCTGGAGCAGTAGCTGAGAGTTCTACATTTAGACAGGCAGGCAGAAGGAAGAGAGTGAGACGCTGGGCCTGGCTTGAGCTTCTGAAAACATTGAGCCCACCCCCATTGACACACTTCCTCCAACAAAGCCACACCCACTCCAACAAAACCACACCTACTCCAGCAAGGCCACACCTCCTAATAGTCTCATCCCCTGTGGGCCTATGTGGGCCATTGTCATTCAAACCACCACAGTGGGCTTTGGGAATTCATAGTCTCAGCTACTTCCCATTCACTCTCTGCTTCATGCTTGCAATTAAAGATGTGATCTCAGATTCCTGCTCCTGCTCCAAGCCTTCCACTCGCTTGGAGTGATGGAGGCAACACCTCCATCATGCTATGATGAAATTTCATCCCTCTGGAGCCATAAGCCAAAATAAACTCCCTCTTCCTTAAGTTGCCTTTGGTGGCAGTACAGAAAAGCAACATGGCATACAGGGCAAGCGCTGAGCAATTGTCCCAGCCCCAGTCACTCTTTGTACAGCGTTCCTGGTTCATTTTATGGTAAAAGATAAAAAGTGTTGTCTTGGTAATGACAGAAGAATGCTTTGCCAGGCTCACTCTTCCTCAGGCTCCTTTCCCCTCCCAGACTCCACTACCCTATGCCTTATTCTCACCCTTATCCACTGAGCTCCCTGCCACTCATTGTCTCCTTGAGATCTTGTTTAATGACCTATTCCTGTGTGAGGTAGAACAAAGTAACTGGTTGGACCTTACTTTGACTCTGTCTTCAGATGGGTGTGCCTGCATGGTCCTTGGCTTCCCAGAGGCTCAAGTCCAAGCTCTTTGCATTGTACTGCTGAGGACCCTCCTACACTGCTGCATCTGGAGTCCTGCCACTAAACAGCTACCTTCTTCTCACAACGACTCAGCATGGGCTTCTCTGTTGTCTGTTGTTCAGGTGCAAAAAGATGACACTAGAGCCAGTTTCAAAGAAGTAAACAACTTTCCTCCTTATGATCATTGTGATGTGATTCAAATTGATATGGAACCTCCCTTAGCTGCATATAACAAGCTCACTTTAATATCGCATTGACCTCAAAAAGCTGCTCCAAAAAGATGCACTGGAAACGTAGAAATAGCCACTGTGGCAACAGAGATGAGAACCTATTGGTGAAATTATTAAGGCCACTCCACATAGTTAAAAGGGAGGTTTATTTTGTGGGGTAACTTACAAATGAAGGGATAGGTTGCAGGGTCTGGAAAAGGTATGGCACAGTCCAGCGGTGTTCTCTGGAGTACTGGAACCAAGAGAAGCCTCTCATCTTGATCCTGGGTCTTCAGCATCTTCTCTCAGCCCTGCCTTGTAGGCATGACCATTCCCGAAGCCTCAATGGGGGTTGGAACTTCCAGGCCAAGGCTGGAATGGCTACCCACTATAAGAACCTTAGAGATGACAAGCCTGTCATGAGGGCAGGAGGTTGTCATATCATGTTCAGAGGCCTTGGAGCTCATTCAAAGATCACTACCATGAATCTCTCTCTCTCTCTCTCTCTCTCTCTCTCTCTCTCTCTCTCTCTCTCTCTCTCTCTCTCCATTCTGACATTGCTTTCCCGATGATGCCTTAGTCTTAGCTTAGTGTGTTTTCTGTTGCTTTAACAAAACTTCTAGGACCAAAAAAAAAAAAATATGTATTAAGAAAACCACTTTGTTTGGCTTAAAATCAGAGGCCTGGGAAGTCCGAGGCACGGCACTAGTAGGGACCTCATGCTGCTCATGAGGGACCTCATGATGGAAAGTCAAAGGGCTCATGGGCGCCTGCAGAAGGAACTTAAGCAGTGAGTTCGTGCTGTAGCAACTTGCTCTTGAGACAGCTAACCCACGTCTGTGAAGAAGCTACTCTTCTTTCCTAATGGTCCAGTCACCTCTTAAAAAATCTCACCTCCTGCAGTGGAATTCAGCTTCATCATGAGGTCAGATCATTTCATCCTTGCACTTGAAAACAACATTGCAATGTATTCTGTACCCTAGACTGACCACCTAGATGGCTCTAACCCAATTGATCACATGAGCATCTTTCAAAATACAGTCTGATAATACCATCCCTATATTGAGGGGAAGAAATTGACCAGGGGAAGCCAAAGCAATCTGCACTTGTCAGGGTGAGTCTTGGAAGAGGAGTCCAGAAGAAGATCTCTCATAAGGTCTGGAATAAAACTCTTCTGTGGCATCAGACCTTTGTCCATTTATTTTATGTCACTTGAATTGTCCTCCATTTGGATGCCTGCACATCATCTTTAAGTTAAGTCATAAGATCCTTGAAGGCCAAGGCCAGGTTTAATATATCTTTGCATTTCTCACAGCATTAGCACACTCTTCTATAGAGCCTGGCATATATAATTGCTTAATAAATGATTACTAACACAGAGAAGCAAAGAGAGAGAGAGAGAAGGATATTAATCTAACCAATTTCAGTCTTTTCTATAACTTATTTTGCCTCCTAATAATCCCTCCAAGAATGTATTTACTCTCTCAGGAGAGGTTATTTTAAAAACCAAATATCTATGCACTTAAGAAAAATCTCTCTCCTGATGAACTCATGTCCCTGTTGTTTGCCTTTCTAGGTCTGCTGCCAAGAAGGTCAGGGCTAGTTTTATTTTTGGTCTGTAGAGTCTGACTCAAATATTCTGGCATAATTGTATCAAATCTTTGTTACTCAACCCTAAGTATGTTATCTGTATAATACTAGCTTTCAATTGTTTCTTGGCTATGTATTTTCTTGTGACCTCATATCTTTTCTGGTAGGCTTAATGGTACTCTGAAGAGGATGAGTCAATGAGAGTCAATGTCAGGATTAAACGATCGAAGCAGGACAAGGGGAGCCTGGTAACAAACATTTCCAGGGTAGGAAAGAAGAAAAAGAATATTATTCTAGATTTCTAGGAAACTCAGCTTACAAACTGTGAGTCACTATAAGGGGTCACATGACTGAATGTGGGAGTCCCCAAAACCCAGTGCAATAGTAAGAGGGTTTTAACTGTGCAACAACAGAAAACTAATTCAAAAACAGTGAGTCCATGTGTTTCTGGAAGGGCCTGTCTCTGTTACATCACATGATTTCACCATAGCCTTGATTCTGAACACACAATATGCACACTTTCACTGTGCATACCTTCAAATCATGCAAGGCCAACTCAGATTCTAGACTATTCTATATTATGAGTTGTACTGTTTTTACTGCACAGTCTAAATTTTCTGGGGCTGAAGAGATGGCTCAGTGAGTAATGTGCTTGCTCCATGACCACAAGGACATGAATTCAGATCCCTTGAGCCCAAATAAAGCAGGACATGGGAGCATGCATCTGGAATCTCTGGGTTCCTCCTGCAAGATAGAAGGTGGAACCAGGAGGCAAATATCAACACTGGAGGTTGTCCTCTGGCCTCCACACACTTACATGTTGCACAAGTGTCATGGTATACATGTACATGCATGAAGACATGGGCACACACATACACACACTTACGCACACTCATACACACACACACACACACACAAGTTTTATGTTCCTATAGAAACAATGGCTTCTGGGATACAAAGATTTTAACATTTCCTCCCGTCATCCCTCATCTTGTAAAAAATCACATTAATGTGTCTTCGGATTACATTGTGTTAGAATGTTTGATTTTTAAAATTGCTGTTTGAGTTGCCTTTTTGTGCTATGTATTTATGTGCAGTGACATTCTCAGCATTGATGATTATAAAAATCAAAATATCGATCCACTCCAAAAAGTGTTGACGATGTCTTATATCCTGCAGGATCAAATGTTCAGCCAAGATTAAATTCTTGATGTAAAAATAAACAGTTACATCCCCCATTAGTATACACATCTGTTTTGTCTTCAATAAGTCATAAAATTACACATATTCCAAAGAACTTTAAGATAAATTTCTTTATGGTTTATTACAAGCAAATATATGAGTTATTTACCCAGTTTATAGACCTAGATAACCAAGGTTGTATGAACACTTCTCAGGTGAAAGGGAACTGTAAACAGAAAAGATTTAAGAAGCCCCACTCAATGACATATTAAGGACCTAATGTCAAAAAGTTGTTTGTCTGGTGCAAGAGATGTTCCCAGGAATCTACAAGGATGACTCCACCTTAGACTACTAGCAATGGTGGAGAGGGTGCCTGAACTGGCCTACCCTAGTACTCAGATTGATGACTACCCTAACTGTCCTCATAGAGCCTTTACCCAGTAACTGATGGAGGTAGATGCAGAGATCCACAGCCAAGCACCAGGCCAAGCTCTGGGAGTTCAGTCGAAGAGAGGGAAGAGGGATTATATGAGCAAGGGGGAGTGGGGTGTCAAGAGCATGATAGGGAAAGCTACAGAGACAACTGAACCAAGCTTGTAGGAACTCATGATCTTTAGGCCAACCGTGGTGGAACCTGTATGGGACCAGACTATGCTTTCTGCATACAGTTGTGTAGCTGGGCCTGTTTGAGCCCCTGGCAGTGGGATCAAAATCTATGCCTGGTGCATGAGCTGGTATTTTGGAGCCCATTACCTATGGTGGGACACCTTGCTCAGCCTTGATGCAGGGAGGAGGGTCTTGGTCCTGCCTCAACTGAATATACCAGGCTTTGCTGACTCCCCATGGGAGCCCTAACCCTTTGGGAGGAGGGGATGGAATATGGAGGGGAAAGGCTGAGGGGGAGCAGGAGGAGGGATGAGAGGAGAATCTGTGGTTGGTATGTAAAATGAATAAAAAATTCCTTCAATTAAAAAAAGAAGTTGTTTGTATGTCTAGGCTAGGACTCTTCCCTGAACTTCAGACTCATATTGTCAACCTGCTACTTGTCACCACCACTTGCGTGTGTAACAGCCCCCCAACCCCAACATTCCTCTAACTGAACTCCGTGTTACCTTGACAGATCATTCCCTCCTATAATCCCAAACAGCTCCTATATCAGATAACAGCAACTCCAATCCTTGAGTTAGCAGGTTGAAAGACTTAGAGTCATCCGAATCTCTTCCTTCTGCAGTGCCCTACACCCAATCCTTCGAGAAACCCTTTGCCTCTCCCTTAGAAGCAGACCAAGAGTGGACCCGCTTCTTCCACATTTCCTGCTGTCACCCAGCTCAGAGACACACCGACACCTGAAACTGGCTCTAAGAACCCTCCCCTTTGATCTTCTAAGCTGCACCCACGCACGGCCTGCCCAGGTTCTCTCATGGTAGAAACTGAGATCCAGCATAAGCTGAATTATGGGACTGCTCTGTCCCTGCCCCCAAACAGCCCTACCTTTCTCTTTTCCTGACCCTCCCTCGCTGTCTCCTGAGGAAGGTTAGGCTCACCTGGGAGCCTATGTCACCTCCTGCTTCCCCAGATTCCTCAAGGGTCTGTCTCCCTCACACTGCTAGGATCCAAAGATCACATGCTCATGGGTCCTTTTGTTATTACCCAGTCCAAAAGTACAGGTGTACTGGCACATACTCACCACATCTCCCTGCCTCGTTTTCAGTTTTTTGGAACAGTGCCTTGTACTATGTAATACTTCATCTGGAGATGTGATGTAACTAACTGGTCGGTAACACAACCTCAGGCTGAGAGCACAGTAACAGGACACTTATCTAGCGTCCGTAAACCTTAGACTTCATGCTTCATCCCTAGCAACACACACACACACACACACACACACACACACACACACACACACACAAAACTAGTAGTTCCAAATTACGTGAGCTGTGTCCCAGATTGACTGATGGACAGTCATGTGATCTTATATAACTTACTTATCCTTCCTGTGCCTCAGTTTCTTCATCCTTAAGATGGAGTTGTTGTAGACATTGAACTGGTGTGTGCATGTCACTTAGAATAATGGCTGACATAAAGAAAACACTGAGAGTTCCAGCATCTGACTGTCATGTTTATTGTATGTCTTTCCAGATAGAACACAAGTCTCCTCTTGGAAGGAAGTATCATACGTTTTGTTCTTTGCTCTGTTTCTCAGTTCCTGGGAAAGCCCCTGGTACTTCTTAGATGCTCAGTGAATGCTTCCCAAATGAATGGAGCTGGCGCTTGGGAGAGAGGTCAAATACAGAATGAGCGGTCTCTCTATTCTTTTCTTTAAGAAGCGGTGCTTGAAGTTTCAAAAGTGATGAAACAGAATAGAGAGGCAGGAAAAGTCAGAATGCCAAGAGAAACTCAGAATTGAATTTTAATTTTTTTTATGTCAATAGTGACGGGAGAAGCTGAAGACAAATCAACAAACGAAGTCAAGAAATGGCCAGAAACCCAGGCAATACTCAAGACAGTGCATTGTTTTACCAACTCGTGGAAAAGAAAACTTTAAGATATGGGGCTATAACTAATAACGCTGGGACAGGTTGAAGCCTGGATAGGGCTCTGAACTCAGCCTGGTGGTGAGCACTGGTTACTTTCAAAAGATGAAACTCAGTAGCAAGGTAAGAAGGATGCCAAGACCAAAGTACATCAAGGAAGGGGAAGTTGACTGGCCCTGAAATTGAGCATCAAAAGCCAATGGGAACAAACAGAAAAGGAAAGATACCAAAACATAGCTGTCACTCATAGTAGAAACCAAAGTCCTTTCCAAGTCTTCCCAAGGCAAACATTATTATAGCATTAACTATTTATACATATAATACATTTACTAACCACAGCTTCGGTAGTAAGTGTTTTTACAGGTAGAAGTGAATCTCTCTGTGTGTCCTTCTGTATTCTGTCAGAGAATTGTTTCTAGAACAGGTACAATTTGAGCATCTGTGTATATGACTGGTTTGCAGTCAAGATTAGCAATCAACCTCTACAAGCTCTCCTCTCATTTTTCTTCCTCACAGAATTCCAAACTGCCTTGTGGTCTGAGTTCATTAAGAGAGCGTGCCCAGACTGAAAGGGAAAAACAAAAACAAAAGATGAACAAAAAGCATTCTAAGTCACAGGAACTACTTGTGTTCTAAATTCTTTTAAGGCAACTGAAACAAGTAGCCCAAGTTCACCCTTTTCACTATCTGTCCTGTGGCACAGTAATGGGATGAGGAAGAAGTGAATGTGTCTTACCAATGCCCACTGGGGGTGGGGAGGTGGTACGTGGCACACTGGGTCTTACAGGCTCCCTTTAACGTACTAATAGAACAGTGGGGGAGTGCAGAAGCCAAACCCTTGAAGGCCTCTGGCCCACACAGAGCAGAGGCCAAAAGAGTGTGCCAGCTTCCAAGAATTGTACACTGGAGTTAAATCCATAACACTCACAACCAGGTTGTAAATTTTAGGCTATAGTTCATTAACTCCACGAGTTCGAAATGATACCCCCTGCTTGCCCAGTCAATGCAGCTGAGAGTTTTCCCGGCGTGTGATGATCCATCAACAATTGGATTCCAATATCTTTTGCTTCATTAATAGAGTCACACAGGCCCCTCCTGTGGAGCTGGGTACGGCTTCTGCTTCCAAGCCTTTGTTGCTGGGCTGGGATGCAGTTTGAGCTTCCAGCTACAGGCAGACCCCTAGTACACCTACCTGTTCCAGACTTCAAGTCCAGGGTCTCCAGGGTGACCAAAGTCAGCAGCAAAGGTCTTCCATGGCATGTTTAGCTTTAATGAGATGGTTGAACATTGACTCAAGGTGCTGCGTATGGTAAGAAACCTCACATGGCCTATGGCCATTTTACCCTAAGACTATCCCATCTATTCTGACCCTAGCAATTACTCGGTTTTGAACCTGGTTAGTGAAAGAATAGAAGATAATCCTTACTCAGCTGGGGAATCTGCATTGTCTCTTAAATCTCAACCTGTGGTTTTGTTGACTTTCAACCCAACAACTTTCCATAGGCTAAGGCAGAAATCTATCCCACCTGACTAGGTCCCTATGGAGTCACCTCCCTCACACTGACCAAGTGGTTGTCAGCTTCCAGAGTGGAGATGGAACAAAGCTTGCAAATTTGTGGTTTCATGAGTCACAGCCAAGGAGCAACCCTAGACTCAGAGTCTGTGGAGCTAAGCTGGTCTAGAACAATCAAAGGCATAAAAACCAAAGATGTGAGCATCACCTGTGTTCAAGAAATAGCTGCCGCTATCCAAATCGAAACCCCTACTCCAGCACTAGGTTCAGGGTCAAGTTTGGATATGGAAAAAAAAAAATCAAATTAAAGACAAGGGTTGGGGCAGTCCAAAATAGCAAAGAGCCAGGGCGTGCTTGAAGGCACTAGACACAGAGATGCTTATGACGGTCACTGCTTGAGGCATCCTGGTTCAGCCTTGCTAATGGTACTGGTAAGTCAAACAGAATCCTGAGGCTACCCTGTTGCCTCCCCACAGCCCCTTTCTCCATCAAGTGACAAGAGTTGAAACAATAAAGGCCCACAGTACAAACAGGAGGGCACCATCGCCTCAATTTTCAAAACCTTTGTGAAATTCAAAGAAGGTTATTTTCCTTAGCAACCCTGCCCATTGGGAATTCTGGTGGGTTTTTTTTTTTTTTTTTTAGTTGTGTTTTTCTTTTTTCCTTCCCCCAGCTCCCAAAGTCTCTTGCTTTCTAAGCTACTAAAACAACACACATTGTAGCCCCCGTAAATGTCCATTGCTCAAAAGCCGCAGCATCGTTTTCTGCCTCCTGTTAATAAATTGTTCTTCTCTTTGCACAGCAGAGAAAAGACGAAGACAAAATTGGGGGGAATTATTTCCCAAGTATTGTTTCTCTAACAATAGCAATCCTTGCTCCTGAGAACTCTGTTTTGCTTAATATGTTCTTTCGGTAAAGTGGGAAAATGTGACAGTGTAATAACCCCAAAAGCAGCATGAAGTACCTGATTCCCCCAAAGTGTCCACTGAGAAAACAGACGAGCGTTTCCATCAAGAAGGAATCATGCATACTGAGAGAAGGTAAGTGCACAAAATCAATGTCTGCAATAAAGTGGGGTCCAGATGTCAAGGATTAAATGTTGGGATTCTCTACTTCATGGTAGAAGTGTTTGTGGGAAGAATGGGACTCCCTGTCTTTATTTGATGGGGTAACACACACACACACACACACACACACACAGAGAGAGAGAGAGAGAGAGAGAGAGAGAGAGAGAGAGAGAGAGAGCAAATACATACCTTCCTCACAGAAAAAAAGGAAAATTAGCAGCTTTAAGTATAAAATAGCTTCTGGACAACAAAAACACACCAAGACCAAGAAAAAAAATTGGAGTAGATTTCAGTAACCATGGGCTTTAGAGCTAGGTATTGGGAAGGGTGTCTAGACATCCTGAGTCTTAACCCCTGAGACTAGCAATCAGTGGTATTTGGAGGATGGACTCAGGAAGTTACTCTGCAAATCAGCTCCAAAGTCTTCCTTTCTCAGAGAGAAGGAATGCACCAAATCTTCACAGAGATGTCCTTTACAGTCCCTCTTTAGTTCTTAACAGGTACATACATACCCTCAGAACACATCATGTGTGAGCATCACTTCAGTAGGAGATGAGAAAAAGAGAAAAGGATGCTTATGAGGGTAAGATGGAGAGAAGAGGAAGAGACACACAAACTACAGTGGCCAGAGGCTGATTTGCTTTGGTGAGACGGTGGGAGAGAGGCCTGAAAGGACAAAAGTCCCATGCAAGCTGAAGTGCACATCACAATTGAATGGGCAAAGCCGGCAGGTGAAGGCAGACACAGGATGAAATGTTGATGTCAGTCAAGGGCTACAACATGTGGGCAGGATACTATGTGCTGTCCCCATGGACCTCCATGCACTGGTCTTCTCAATTCTGCATCTTTTCACACACAGGCTAATTGCATTTTTTCCCTTCTACTAGACTTTGGGCATGGCCAGCATGTGTTTTGTTCTTGAGCTGTAGAGAGAGAGCTAGTGTAACATCTGGGGACTGCTCTGCGTACCTTAGCCATTGTCTTACCCAAGACAGGCCAGGAGAGACACACAGAAGAGAAAGGGACTGCCCTACATGCTTTCTGTGTTAATCATCCAATCCGTCTAAGCTCTTTCCATGTTCTGTCAATAACGCACCCTGCCTTCTCTCATACTCAAGACCAGCAGCATGACTGGACAGTGTTCTGCTGGGTAAATCTCCCAACCCAAGAGCTAGTTGGTGTGGGTCCATGAGCAGTGTTGAGCTTACCAGGGTCACCAGCTCCAGCAAGTCTTGCCCCATTCCCAGACTGACTCCCTGCTACATTGCCCACATTCTTCCTCCAACGCGCATGAATCAAATGTGTTAGATGGGCAAAACAGGATGCAGATGGCAGGGGGGTAAAATGCTTCCAAAGCCTTCATTTCTCCCTAAGAAGAGATGTAAGAAAAAGGACACAGAATGCAGAGCAGAAGGTGATTGGTATCTGTATGAGGCAAGACTCTGCAGTGAGATCTATACATGAGGGCTTTTAGTACAGATATGGGCTCAGGTGCTTATGCAAAATGAGAAGTCCCAGAGTCCAACCTTCTGCAAACTGGAGAGCCAGGAAAGGCAGTGGTGAAATTCAGTCCAGGTATGACGGTCGTGGAGAGCCAAAGGAAGCCACTAGGACAGGTCGCTGGAGTCCCAAGGCTGGAGAATCAGAAGTTCTGATTTCTGAGGCAAGAAATGATGGCTTTCAATTAGACATTGGACATATCACCTCACACTCTGAGACTTAGGGAGCATTATGGAAGAGTCAGTGAAGAGATGGTAAGAAACACAAGGTGGGTGGGATGACCGTGAAATAGTATCTTCTAGATACGAGAGCTGTTGCCCTCATGAACTCACAACAGCTCTGGTTGCTTGCACAAGATCAAACCAGTTAACATTCCATCATATGTGGAGGAAACGCAAAGGGCTCAGAAGGTTCCACCCTTAGCTATTGGCAAGGGTTGGCTACTGAGAGAGAAAGTAATTTTTCTTCAGGGGTGTGGCCCATGGTAGGCTGCCCATGCTCAAGAGGATGGTCCTTTACCTATGGGCATAGAGGCAGCACTGATTAGACTCAATGGATTAAGGTCTTAGAGGAGTTGGGGGTGGGAGTAGGGGCATTTATGATCTAAATATATTGTTTCCATGTATGTAATTGCCAAAGAAACAATTTCAAAAAAAATGGGTAGAGGGAACAAAATGAACCTTTACTCTGTCTCTTGTTCTACCTGTCCTCAGTGAAGCAGATCACTCCCACCCTTGTTGAGGCTACCAAGAAACACCCTCCCAGGCATAATCAGGGATGAAACTGATGCCCAGCTCTCTGGGCATCCCATGGTCCAGTCTGGTTGACAACTCTATGAGCTCCATCAGTGAGCACCAGATGAAGTGATGTCAGTGATAAAAAGGAGCTTACTTTGGGCTGAGGATGTGTCAGAGAAAAGGTGACTTTGAACCAGATCTTGAAGGATAGAAAGGTTTTGCAGGCATGGAGAAAGGGAGGAGGCTGGAGAAGCCCCTCAGGCTGGGGAGGCAGGGGTATCCGGCTGGGAAACCTTCCTAGGAGTTATGAAATCACCTTAGAGCTGTGAGAGCTATTTGGCATGGGTCCATATGCAGCGTGTGCACGTGGGGATGGGGGAATCTCCTCCTGAAAACCTAATTTGTCAACACCCTGGGCTCAGAGGAGAAAAACAGAAGCCAGCGTCTCGTTAGCTTTGAACGACCACAGTCCCCTGCATCTGAGTGGCTGCTGTGACTGCGGCGAAGCCTGTGTAAATAGCGCCGGATGGGATTGTAGCTAATAGGGTTATTAATACCTGTCACATCCCGGGATGGCAGAATAATGTGGAGGTTTTCTACTATAGATTAAAACCAACCAACGGGGAATTTTCCGAGGCTGGCAGTCACAGCTTTCTCTTCAGACAGCTTTTCCTCCAGCCATGCAGACGGGGGTAAGTAATTGTCCCGGGGAAAGGTTTGTCACCACAGTACACGCAAAAGCAGGAACAAGCCTGCCTCGCTTATCCTCAGGCAAAAACATGGGTATTCAAAACTCACAGACAATCCCAAACCTCCCAGCAGCCTGTAGATGTGACCTCTTTCCTGGCCCAGATAGACACCCCAAAGAAAAGCCACCTTTATTTGAGCTTCCTATCTTTTGCTCTTGAGTGGGAAGAAGACAGAGAGCTGGAGAGAAGGAACCAGACACAGGGCTGAGAACTCCACAGGTCCTGGGGCCCTGCGGCTCCATTGAGCAGGGCAGTTGCAAGCAGGAAAGGACTGGTGATACTCTTGTCTCCTCTGGGCCTCTTCCAGAACCTGGAGTGTGGTCTTGCTCTTCCACAGAGATCTCCAGAAGACCCAATGAAGGGGCTGCATCAAGCCCAGGTCATCCAGAAGAACTTCCTTGGGGAAACGTCAGTGAGAGCATTAACTTGCTTTCACCTTTGTCCCTTTGCACTCCCACCCGTGTCTCAGGAGACCCTTTGTCCTGCTGGCCTCTTTAGGCCTGGTCCACTCCCCTTTGCCAAAGCTCACCAGAAGAAGGCTGTAAGTGTCTGGGGCTTAGACAGGGATAAAGGACACATGCTATTGCCCCTTAAAAGCCCTCTGCAGTGGGTTTAGTGGGCAGGGTTCACCTGCCAAATGCTCTGATTAGGCCTGGGGATACAGAAGGAAATGTGGGACTCCTAGTGTTCTCTATAAATGAGATTCTATACCCAGTTCAGTCCCTGATCCCTGGAAAAAAATCAGGCCTGCTTGAGAAGACTGGGCTTGTGTTTTTTGTTGTTGTTGTTGTTGTTGTTGTTGATGTTGTTTTGGAGATGAACACTTGATGCTATCTTGATTTGGGGTCTTTCATTCCCCTTTGTGTATGGCACTGATCCCAGGCCTCAAATTCTTCACTTTCCCAGTTCCCCACTGTCATAGATTGGATTGAGTGTCTCTGAAATAGATAGATGAATTTCTGTACCATGCCCATTTGACTATGTTTAAAGGCAGGACCCTTAAGGAAGCAGTGGAGATTAAGTGATGCCCTAGGGACAAGACCCTCACCCAAATGAACTGGTACCTTGGGAGAAAAGGAAAGGCCACATGATGAAAGTGTGTGCTGAGAACTTGAGCATTATGTAAGCCACCCAATTGAATGTTTTCCTTTAGAATGTTTTTCTGGTCATGGTGTCTCTTCCCAGCGATAGAAACCTAACTAAAACAGAAGCAAAGATAAAGTAGAGACAAGAAAAATGCCCAGGAAATGCTGTGGATATCACTCTGTGTAAATAAAGTTCTGATTGGCCAGTGGCCAGGCAGGAAGTATAGGCGGGACAAGAGAGTAGAGAATTCTGGGAAGTAGAAGACTGGAGGGAGACACTGCCAGCCGCTGCCATGGAAAGCAACATGTAAAGACACTGGTAAGCCACAAGCCATGTGGCAAAGTATAGACTAACAGAAATGGGTTAATTTAAGATAGAAACGGTAGATAACAAGCAGCCTGCCACGGCCACACAGTTTGTAAACAATGTAAGTTTTTGTGTGCTTTCTTGGTTGGGTCTGAGCGACTATGGGACTGGCGGGTAAGAGAGATTTGTCCTGACTGGGCCAGGCAGGAAACTCTAACTACAAATGGCGTCCAACGTGTTGGCAAGAGTTTCCACCTAAAATCTGAGAAAAAAAAAGATTCTAAGACGGTGCTAAAAACAGCTTCCTAATTCTCTCTCAAGTTAGCGGCAGCCTGCCGTTTTGAGCTTCTATGATGGGTTCCTGGTGTGTGCGTCTGACCTACAGTGTGGTGGGAATGAGGAGTCTACAAGTGACACTTTACTCTGCTGCGTGGTAGATTTAGTCTTTGCTAGTTTAAAAAAAAAAGAAAAAAAAAAGTTTCTGGGCTATGCACTGCTTTGATAGAACTGCTTCTGTTAGTTGATGGTACACATGGCTCCAGACCCAGAGCTGGCGGTAAACTGTACCACTGCCATGTTGGGAAGCTGAGGTGGGCGGAGCCAGCAGCCACAATGGCATTTCAGTCTTATAAAGATGGATATTACACAGAGAATCTGGTTTGTCTTGTCTTTGGGATTTTTAACCACAGAAAAAGATTTGATGATAAAAGCTGTTGAGTTAAACAAATATGTAAATTTTAAAGGTACCTTGACTTCAAAATTTGGATATAAGGATATGTTGCTTTGGAAAGGAGTCTCTGCTTTTATTTCCACAGAAAGCCAGAGGCTATGGATTTGTTCCAGATTAAGATATATCAGGTTTGATCAGCCAAGACCACCTGAAAGATCTCCGATGACACCATGGCCCAGATGATCTGACATCCAGAATGGTTTCAAGGCAACTGGCTCAGAGGTTCACCCTAATGGACTACTCTATAATCCTAAAATTTTCTTTGTGTTCCCATAAGATACAGCGCCCCCCTCCAGCAGGAAGTAGTAAGAGAAACTACGCCCACATTCCCAAAATTATCAAGCTGGCTTTGGAGATGGAATTGGCTCACTCCTTCTCTAAACCCAGACATATTGCTAAAAGAAAAGGTTAAGAGATTCTTGTGTCCCAAATCAGAAGAGCCCTCTGGTGTGGGACAGAGAAAAAACAATATTTTTCTTTAAAGCAGGTTGATTATAAATGAGATCTCTTTCTAAAGAAGAAAGGGGAATATGATAGAGATATAATAGGATGAAAGGGTAGATTAGGAAACTTACTTCTAAAGAGCAACAACTTGTTTAAAATGTTTTACATTGGTTTAGATTTTAGTCTATTGATACAAACTTAGTTAATTTTGTTATATTGTGTGTATAGTTCTACTCTTGTTTAAGGTATTATGTTTATATAGCTCATTTAAAATTGTAATGGATAATTAAAAATAGATTAATAACTGGTCATCTATGATAATCATACTCATAGCCATGTTAGTTAAGTCTTCTAGGTATACACAGAGATAATTCAGATAGACAGGTACTCTTCAAACACTTCAAAGGTCTACAGAATATGGCATTTCAAATATTTTTAAAATTTAGACTTTCTGGACAGTGAGACATGTCTGCTCCTGGCAACACTGATTTACTTCAGAGAGGAGAATGGGCATTGAAGACACTTCATATCTTATCTTCACCTTTGCAAAAATAGCCATTTGGGCAAGAAACTGTTCTTGCCTGGACTGCTTGATCAACTGGACATGCAGGACCCATAGAAAGGTGACCACTAAACTTTGCTTGACAAAATGGTCCTTCAGGTTCCTGCTTCACAGAGGAAACTGCCAGACATTCTACAGGACACTGAGAGAAGTGACCAAGAGACTCTAGCCCTGTGGGCTGAAAACAGATGCCCCAACTTTACAAAGGAACATTAGGTGACTGTGCAGGCTGCCAGCTGTCTCTGTCTACTCTTGCAAGACTCCTGAAAAATGCTTACATCCTTCTCCCGGTTCTCAGGTAATATTATATCCTTCTGAGGTCTTTGATGTGGTTGAAGACTAGATAGTTATAATTTCCTCAGTTGTGATAAAAGATAAGTTAGATATAAAACCTTAGACTCACAAATATAAGATAGATAGGATATCTTCTTTAATATTGTAACTGTAATTATTGCTTGATAATTGTTTTGTTATATGTAATTGTACTATGTAAAAGTTAAAACCTTCCTTAAAAAAAAAGAAAAGGGGAAGTGCTGTGGATATCGCTCTGTGTAAATAAAGTTCTGATTGGCCAGTGGCCAGGCAGGAAGTATAGGCGGGACAAGAGAGTAGAGAATTCTGGGAAGTAGAAGACTGGAGAGAGACACCGCCAGCCGCTGCCATGGAAAGCAACATGTAAAGACACTGGTAAGCCACAAGCCATGTGGCAAAGTATAGACTAACAGAGATGGGTTAATTTAAGATAGAAAAGGTAGATAACAAGCAGCCTGCCACGGCCATACAGTTTGTAAACAATGTAAGTTTCTGTGTGCTTTCTTGGTTGGGTCTGAGCGACTATGGGACTGGCGGGTAAGAGAGATTTGTCCTGACTGGGCCAGGCAGGAAACTCTAACTACAAGGAAATATGAGCTAAATTTTGTTATTTCTATTATTACTGTTATCTTTAGCAGCTCTTCTACTGTATATGAGTGATGCCCCAAGAGTCCCCACACTCTGCCTCTGGCTTCTTCAGAAGCCTCACAGGTATGGTCAGACAGAGGTCTGGCTGTATCTGCTGCCATTTCCTCCTTCAAGCTTCTGTCCCCCAAGGTGACCTTTGCCATCCTTACCCAGTGGTACAAATAGCTGTGATGGGGCAGAAACCGGAAATCTTGAGTAATACGGTTGAGACCTTGGATATTTGCCCCAAAGATCCTACACACCGCTGAGTCCCCAGCCTGTGGTGCTCTTGGGAAGTGATCTGTCCTTAGGAGGTAGGGTCTAGCAGAAGGAAGTAGCGTTCATCATCAGATGTTATGAATGTCACTCAGGAGTGACTTCAAAACGATATTGGGGTCCCAGCTCCTCTTTTATCTCTGTCATTGCTTCTTGGCCACCATGAAATGGATGTCTTCCTCTGCCGTGTGCTGGCACCATGATGTCCATCCTAGCTGCAAGCCTGGAGGTAGCCGTACCAAGCAACCACAGACTCACCCCTCTGAAACTGTGAACCTGGCAAGCATTGAAAAGTTGATTTATCACAGATGTGCATGTATCTTAGAGGTAAATCACATGCTTGGGTGTTCTTTGGTGTCAATTCTTAGTATTTAAGAAGTCTTAGTGCTGCATGATTCTTGCGCCTTCTTTATTTATTCTTGCCTAGTTCTGCCTCAGCCAAGGGATGCACTCTTGCCTCCTTGCCCCTGATAGCAGAGCATAACTGTGACAGCAATCTCGGGCAATACTTTCAGAGTACAGCTGACATCCAAACCCCAGCTGTCTTTAGGGAACTGAGTATCAAGCCTTCTGCATCCTCAAGCTCTCATGTAGCATGGGGGCTAGTCCTCAGCAGGTCTACAGAAAGGGCAAAGGCCAGCTGCTGACAGCCCTGGAACTGATCCTGGGCACCCAGCCTTTTGTGGGCCACCCCCCTCTCAACTTCCTTCCAGAAAATACTCTGCCCATCCCAGCAGCCAAGGAACCATGCCAACCGCAAGCCCAGAGGGCAGGGCTTCACAGACATTTCTAAATGATTCATTGGCTGGTGGAACCATCTAGAAAGTACATCTTTCCTGGGTCCCAGATGTCTCTGAAAGCACAGGAGTGATACCCACGGTTGCCTGGTTTCTCCCTCGTTGACTGTGGGGGCAGGTGGACATGGGAGGGAGAAAGAGTTAGGGGTGTGTATTCACAATGGCTGGGTCCAGTTCACAATAAAAGACCTCCACAGATCCCCTCTCCTTCTCTCCCTCCCCACTCTCCTTAAGAGAGAGAAAGAGAGAGAGAGAGAGAGAGAGAGAGATCCAGAATCAGTGAGTGACACTGGTATTAGTCCCAGGACTCTCATACACGGAATGATGTAGCATGCTGATAAAGAAGCACACATAAGGAGTGTTATTTCTGAGTGGGGACAAAGCACTCAATACTGCCAGGATGAGCCTCCCACCCCCGCTCCCAGGCCCCCTCCACCCTCTCAGCTGTTTACAGTAAAACTTCATCACAAGCTGCTATTAAGCTTGGCAGTTACTGTAAATGCTGCTGTCCCTGTTGATTTCCACAGCCCCAGGACACTTTATTCAAGACAGAGTGGCTTCAACAGAGAGGCCCAAACCGCCACTTGCTTCTCTTCAGAAAGTAGAAAGTGCCCTAGAGAGAGAGAGAGATCAGCCCGTCCTCCAGCTGGAGAATGTCGGCTGCCTCCCCTCACTCTGGGCTGTAAAGACGATAATGAAGTCAGCGGGGCTGGTGGGATGGATTCCAGAACAAAATGAAAAGCAGTTTGGCCATTATGAGGAAGGCCAGAGAGCATCATCCGACCTCTTCTATCCGTTTTCTCGCCACCTTGATGGAGGGAGAGAAATAGCCTATTCTGGGGTCTATAAATGAGAACTGGACATGGAGCAGGGTGGATTATTCGGGATGGGGAGGACACAGCGTCTGTAGTCGCCTGAGCGATTGTGACAAGATGAGGAGTCACCTGGAACAGTGAACCATCTTCACCAGTCTGCTTCCTTTCCCCAAAGAAGCTTCAACCTCTAGATAGAAGCCACCGAGGGGCTTGTTTAAAATTCCCTATGATTAATTCATAGCATTTATCTTACTTTCATCTGAATTTTAAGCTCAGCGCCTCACCCAACATTCTAAAGCCAAGGCTCCTTCGTCTCCACATGGTTGGTGCCTGCTGCTGTGCCGGGCACAGACATGTCCACTAACACTCCCGCCCCCACCCGCCTCGCTTGAGTGCATGTTGGCTGCCAAGTGTGAGGCAGACATGGGCAAAGCAGTGGCCTTCTTAACAAGAAGACCTGGGGTCAAATCCTAGCTCCACTATTTGATAGCTCCATAACTTTGAAGCATTTCATTTCTTTGAGACCCAATTTCCTCTTCTGTAATTTGGGGGTAATAATGCCTGCGTGATGAGGCCATTGGGCAGATTAAATGAAATAAAGATGTTTAAGTGCTTTTCCCAGTGTCTGGCACACCAATAAATCTTGTTAGATCTGAATCTGAGGGATCAAATATTGACCTCCCCAAGCCCCAGAGAAAAATGCCTGTGCCTCTGAATAGAGCACTGTCAGCAATAGGGATTATCTGCTACAAATCCAGGGTCAGCCATCACCGCCCCCTCCCCAAGCATCCCTGAGCCTCTCTATTTCCTTCCTCCCACTCCCCAGATGATGTGTGCTCTGGGAAAGCTAACAAATTTTAATATCATCCTAAGTCAAACATCATTATGAAAGTAAACCAGCTTGGGAGAAAAAATAAAAGCACAGAACACATCCCAAGGCCAAATGTAAATGGTTTTTAGATTCCCCATTATTTTAAGTTACCTATGCCCAGGGGATGCTGGGAAGACAACCTAAATTCATGCAGATAATCAGGAAGTGATCATCCAGATGACTTGCTTGTACAGTGTCTAAAACAAAGACCCCTAGCTTGACATCAGAGAGACTCTCCTCCTCATATTTCAAGGGGCTTGTGGTGGTTCAGGATAGGGAGAGTAAGTGGGTAGATGCTCCAAATTTCTCAGTGTGGAGAGGCCTGTGGCCATGGCTAGTACTCTTAAGCAGTGGAAAGGTCTCATATTCCAGGAACTTCCAAATCCAATAATTTGTTTAACTCTTTATCTGGTGTGTGTGTGTGTGTGTGTGTGTGTGTGTGTGTGTGTGTGTGTGTGTGTTATGTATTTGTGTGTATGTGCTATATGTGTGTGTTTGTATGTGAATGTATACATGTGTACAGAGGCCAGAGGTTGATGTCAGGTATCCTCTATCCTTCTCTTCCTTACCTTCTGAGTCAGAGACCCTTTACTGAAGCCGGAGCCTACCAATTCAGCTACGTTGGCTGGCCAGCAAGCTCCAGGTATGCACCTGTCACTGGAGTTACCAACTTCTCTTATCTGTTACATTGCAGTTACCGGTTCATGCTACCTTACCCAGCTTCCACATGTGGATCAGGGACCCAAACTCAGGACTTTGTGTCTGCATAGCAGTACTTTATCTAGTAAGTCATCTCCTCAGCCCCTGGGATTAGTTATTTATGCTGTTATGACCTAAAACTACTTGATAGAAACAGTGTATGGATGGAAAGACTTGTTTCTGTGCTTATCAGGGAAACATGAGGTAGAGTTAATTAGGAAATAGGAAGTGTGTCAGTACTAGGGGCTTGTAGATGTAACCATCTTGTTAAATAAAAAACACAGAGCCAATTGCAGAGTTAAAAGCCAAGAGGTCAGAGCAATAGCTAAGAGCTGAAAACCTTACCCTTCATTGCTGCTCTGTCTTTCCTCTCCACAAGAGAGCTACTTCCTGTGTTTTCCTCTTTTTTATAGACTTTCTGTTCTGCCA
This sequence comes from Onychomys torridus, assembly GCF_903995425.1. Taxonomy (NCBI): domain Eukaryota; kingdom Metazoa; phylum Chordata; class Mammalia; order Rodentia; family Cricetidae; genus Onychomys; species Onychomys torridus. The sequence goes on along the minus strand of NC_050449.1, from coordinate 41,478,277 downwards.
TCTCATTGATTGTAAACCCAACCACGTGACCTCCTCGTCACTGCCTGTCTGTACAGACCTCCAGGTTTTCTATGGTTGGTATTGAGATTAAAAGTGTGTGTCGCCGTGCGGGCTGTATCCTTGAACACACAGAGATCCTGCCTAGCTCTGCCTCCCAAGAGCTGGGATTAAAGGCGTGTACCACCACCGCCCAGCTTCTGCTATGGCTTGCTCTGACCTCAAGGCAACTTTATTAATATACAAATAAAATCACATTTCAGTACAAATAAAATATCACTACAGGGGCTAAATCATTTTCAAAGCCTTTCTTCCAGTGAGCCTACTTCGGCCAGCCAGGCCACAACTCCTAAAACTTCCAAAGTCCCTCAAGATAGCACCACCAGCCAGAAAATAAAATGTCAAACTGTGAGCCTGTGGGGGACATTTTATATTCAAATCATAACATTTCACCAGAGAACTTGCTCTGGATTTCAGAAGAGATTTTGGACTTTTGGAACAGTGTTGCAGTTGTTAAGGTTATAGAAACTCTTGAAGTTGAACTAAATGTATTTTCAGGTATGAGATAAGCCATGAGCCCCCATAAGATTCAAAAAGGAAGTTGCATACTTCAAACCTACAGCTGCATGTAAACCTTCTCATTCCAAAAGAGAGGAACAGAAGGTTTGCAAGGAAAGACAGGCTTAAAGCAAGACCAAACTCCAACAGAAAAAAATCATCAAATCTTGTAACTTCATGTTCAGCATCTGGTGCACATGGTGGCGTGATGTGGGCTCCAACGGTCTTGGGCATCAGTGAGTTATGGCCCTACTTCCTGTAACCTCTATGGGTTTATCTCTTAGGCTTGCTCCCCTCAGTACCTGCAATCCTCCTTAGCAGACATCTCACATTACAGACATCTAAAACATCCTGAGGTCTCCGTTATAACTTGGACTTCACCCTCAAAATTTCATGCATAGCCCATTCAGGGGCTCTTGCAAGGAACTCAATTCCATTGCATATTGTACAGTCTTTAAGGTTTTTCTTAAAAGTCTTCCTGAAAATCCCTAATATCCTTCTACTAGTCAGGCCCTACTTCCTAAAGGCTCCATAGTTCACCAAAACCATGTCATCAGACATGGAGCAAGCGTTAAACCATGAGCGTATGGGGAACATTCCTGATTCAAACTGTAACATACTCCTATGGCATTCTATCTCAGCTACTCTTCTCTTGCTGTGAAGCCATGGCCAAACAACTTATAGAAGATTTTATTGGGGCCTTGTGTACAGTTTTAGAGGATTATAGTTCATGATCATCATGGTAGAGAACATGCCAGAAGGCAGCCAGGTGTGGTGCTGGAGCAGTAGCTGGGAGCTTGGATGTTAAGACAACAGCCAGATGGCAGAGAGAGGCAACTGGGATGATGTAATCTTTTAAAACCTCAAATCCCACCCCTTGTGACACACCTACTCCAACAAGGTTGTACCTCCTAATCCTTCCCAAACAGTTCCACCAAGTGGGGACCAAACATTCAAATATATGAGCCTATGGGGATCATTCTCATTCAAACTACCACACATTTCCTTTGTCTTAATGTCAAAATATCAATCCCAATGGCTATAGAGTGCTGTTAGGACACATCTGCCTCATTAGTGAGCCAATCTTTCCCTGTCTTATACCATCCACTTTTATTTCACATTTCAAGTCACTAAGTTATTGTCTTTTCCAATGTAGAGTAATCCCAGAGAACATTTGCTACTTGATATTTTATCAGTAGTAGTATACTCATTAACCAGTAATACTCATAAGCCACAATAATACTTTTCTGAATGCTTAAAACATGCTAGCTCACCAGGTGGTGGTGGCACACACCTTTAATCCCAGCACTTGGGAGGCAGAGCCAGGCTGATCTCTGTGAGTTGAGGCCAGCCTGGTCTACAGAGCAAGATCCAGGATAGGCACCAAAACTACACAGAGAAACCCTGTCTCAAACAAACAAACAAACAAACCAAAAAAAAAAAAAAAAAAAAAGCATGTTAGCTCCAACTGTTCCTATGAATCTCTGAAGATTGGAATAGATATCCAGTGAGGATGGAAAGCAGTTAAGAGCACTGGCTGCTCTTCCAGAAAATGTGGGTTCAATTCCCAGGACCCATACGACAGCCCACAACGGTCTGTAACTACAGTTCCAAAGCATCTGACACCTTTACACCCTTACATATACATGCAGGCAGAACACATTAAAAAAAAAAAACAAACAAACAAACAAGAAGTACTCAGGATCTAACACTCAGCCCTGCTCCTGTATAATATTGTTCAGTAGATTATAGGCTCAACAATGGCAGGGACTTTCAGTGATACAGCCCATGTAACCAAGATGTCTGACACAAAGCAGATGCTCAATAAGTACTCACCTCCTCACCACTTCTAGTTTCTCCCTGGCTTTCAACCTAGGTTCTGTTGTTTGTGTCTGGAGCATCAAGCTTCTGGCTTTATCCTGCAGGAGGGTGTGTGGTATCAAACTTCAGATATGCCACCCTTAAATCTGTCTGTTTGAGTAGCTGGTTTTTTTTCAATCTAAACATGTATTCCTGTCTTTGAAATGAGTATAACATACATATCTTTCAAAATTTCAAAATGTTGGTGGTGGTGGTGGTGGTGATGGTGGTGGTGGTGGTGGTGGTGGTGGTGGTGGTGGTGTGTGTGTGTTTTGGTGTTGCAACTGAACCTAGTGCCTCGTGCATGACCAGAAAGTACTCTACCACTGAGATATAGTCCCCTGTCCTCTTTACACTTTGAAACAGGCTAGTCTTGAACTTGCAATCTTTTTGCTTTAGCTTCCCGAGTAGCTGCCATTACAGGCTTCTTCTGCCAGGTCTGGCTGCAAATTTGTTTAAAGGATTAAATTATGTGTATAAGGTCCCTTGCAGAATTCCTGGCACATAGATCAGGTTCAGCAAATGTTATTCCCGTCTCTCCTTTCCCATAAATAGGGATGTTGTCGAGAGTCAAGGGATAAGTTAAGTAATGTTCCTGAATATTTATGCCACCTAACACACAGGAGATCCTCTCACCATCCCCAAGTGCACTGGGCTGTGAAGGCAAACATTCACAGGATTATGCTAGGTGCTGGGGAACAAAGATGAATAGCTCTTGCCCTCAAGGTGCTCGTGGGTGGAGGACAACCCATCCAGCTAATAACAGTACAAAGCAAGACAACAGGAACAATAAAAACAAGGAAGAAGGACTGTGAGAAATACTGGGGGATACTTGCTTTTGTCGCCATCTGGCTCTGATATGTACATGAATTCTTGACTTGGCTCAGCCAGCTTAGATCCCCAACTACACCAATGACGTCACTGATTGATGACAACAACAGCTCTACCGACCTTCAGCACCAATAGGCCATAGAAGACAGAACGTTAGGATGGAATTTTTCAGAAGCAACTGGCAGACTCTTGCAGGACATTGCTATCCTGTCCTCCTCCCACCTCCTCTGGTCCTTTGACAGCATCAGGGGCCGATGCTAACTCTTTCCTTGTCCCTGGCTCGCTCCTAGATAGTCAAGAGATGCTTTTGTTTAAAGCCTTCCACATTATTTTGTGAAGGAAGGGGAAGAAAACTTACTCTGTCCTTGGTGCCAGGCCCCTTCCTGGACATTTTAAAGGTGTGTTCATTTGATTCACACAGTAGCCCTATGGGATTTGGAAATACAGCTTCCTCTCTTCTATGAGGCTGGAAACAGGTCAGAAAATACTTGTTTGATGATTGTTAGTGAGGGAGCTCACAGGATGGCTCAGTGGATAAAGGGCTCTTGCACCAAGTTTGATAACCTGAAATTGATCCCTGGGACCCTCATGATAGTGGGAAGAGAATAGACTCCAGACAGTTGTTCTCTGACCTCTATACACACAGTGCAGCACACACACACACACACACACACACACACACATATATACACACACATACACACACACACACACATATACACACACACACACATACACACACACACACATATACACACACACACACACACACACACATATATACACACACATACACACACACACACACATATACACACACACACACACACACACACATATACACACACACACACACACACACACACACACACACAAAGATAGTTTGTAAGAAACTAAGAACTGGTCCAGGAGCAGCTTGTGTAATTGTGAAGGTAGTAAGAATGATATTAGGAGTTAAACTCCAGTCCGTGGTCTCTGGAGAGATGGCTCAGTGGTTAAAAGCACGGCTGCTCTTCCAGAGGACCCAGGTTCAATTCCCAGCACCCACGTGGCAGCTCACAACTGTCTATAATTCCAGTTCCAGGAGATCTGGCATCCTCACACAGACATGCACGCAGGCAAAACACCAGTGCACATAAAATAAAAATAAATAATTTCTAAAACAAGATCCAGGCTGTGGGAAGGTGAACCTATTGATGATTGTCTAAGGGTGCATTCTGTTTGCCTTGCATAACCCATTAGGTGGCATTGTCGCCTGTCTCTTCAGGCAAGGGTGTCAAGTAAGTGATCATCCACTGGGACCCAGACTTAGAGTCCAAACATTTCCACAAGTGTCCTGCATCCTGCCAACATACCAGCACCTTCCCTTTTACAGAAGAGAACATGGGGTCTACCACTAACTAAAGACAACCTCAGGCCTGCCAGCTCTCATAGTTAACTCTTCACAGGAGAGTGATGGCCCACACTTAATGCCCAAGGAAGCAGAGAGCAGCAAGAGATAAATGGATTTCCCTAAATAATGGAAGTGCCAGAACATAGATTTGAACTTCATGTTCTTTGGCCCAGAAACACAAGTTCTTTGCATTGTGCAGGCTGCCTGAAAAGAAAAGACTTGCTCAGAAACATGCAGACAGCTACGTGGTAGCAGAACCAAGGATACAACCAGCCTCTGACTCAAAGTCTGGTGAAGAATTTCCACTGGCTGTTTGAGAACAGTTCTGGGGGGCTCTTGGTACAAAGCAAACCATGTCAGACTATAGCAACCGAAAACACAAAGTATGGCGGCTTTTGCTCAAAGCCTGCCACTTGGCTGGGGTTGGTGGTGGCCTCTAGTTGATGTGGGCTCAGCAAGAAGAGCTTGATTAGACCTGGGGGCTCCACGTTTATGATGGCTATCACTCGGGACGCTCAACCAGGACTGTTGACAGGAGTTCTAGAGTCCCCCTCACATGGACCTCTCCATAGAGAAGCTTGGGCTTCCTCACAACATGGCACTGGCTTCCACAGACAAGTATATTAAAGAGATTTGCAAGGTTTCTCACAGCCTGGTCTTGAGAATTCCAGAATGTCACTTTCGCTAAATCCTATAGGCTCATCAAATCGTGAAAGGTAGTATAGCTTCAAGAGAGGAATTAAGTTTCGGGACTGACTCAGTTGGTAAAGTGCTTTCTTTGTTGATCCACAGCGCTTGTCTAAAAACAGCTGAGTGTTGTGGCACACACTTGTAATCCCAGCACTGGGGCTTGGGGAGGAACTCCAGAGAGAGATCCTGTCTCAAAAAACAATGGACAGAATCTGAGGAATGACAACTAACATTATTCTCTATCCTCCATATGCATGAAATGTACACACACACACATGTGCACACACACATACACACATGTGCACACACACATACATACATACACACACATACACACATGCACACAAAGAGAGAAGGTTTAGGCTTTCTCTGTATGGGATGAGTAGTGAAGAAGTTGTTACAATCTTCAGATTCACTACAGGGCCTTAGTTTCAGAAGACAAAAAAAAAATAAAAAATAAAAAATAAAAAATCATTGGCAGCTTCCCAAAATAGACTTCAAACTGCCTTGCTATGCAGATCATGCAGTACCCAAAGGTGGGGGTTGGGGTGAGGGCCTGGCAGGCATGCTTCCCCCCCCCCCACCTCTGCCATGAGATGGTAGCCAGGACAAGGTGAGCTGGTTCCAAGCCCAAAGCATTAGAGCACATCAGAATGCTGGCTGACCCTCCCTAACCGAAAAAATTCAGCAGAGCTAACTCCGTCAGCTCAGCATCTGGTCTCCATGCACTTCCAGGCTCCAGCCAGACCCCCAGCCCCTCACTGTCACAGGTACTAAATTCCCCTGGACATGCATGCCAGCAGAAGCCAGGGTTGAAACACACTAATAAATCCATCTGAACACTGTGCTCTCCTGGGGCCGATCAGTACTTCAACTCGAGTCACAAAAATAACATACTGTAAAAGACTGATTAGTCATCGGATAATTGAGTTCTTAAATGTCAAAAACAATATCGAATGAATATTCAACAGATCATGCTACTGAAACTTACCTGCTCCATCAACAATGACTAACATTTTCCCCCCATTGTTCTTTCGCAGAAATTATGGTAATATGACTTTTCTAAGGTGATGAATGTGGTTCTCTGAAAACATATTGTCTTACAGGTTAATGCACAATGTGTTGGTTAAGAAAAACTGCTCAGGAGTCAGGCTGGAATGCATCTTCCCGCATTCACTTCCTCTCCCCGTGGGGATAGCAGGGGCATCAGAGTCAGCTGCTTCCAGCCACAGACATACTTCAGAGCTCTGCTCTTTGTGAATGCTACCCCCGTTTGCCTGTATTTACTTAGTTGTTCCCTGGGACCTGAGGGGATGTACTGCTTCCAATGCAATTTATGCTTAAACAAAGTCTGAGGTTCAAGTGTTCTTGGAGGCTGATGTGGAACTGAATTTTCGTGGAAAGTTAGACTAAATGTATGTATGAGTCTTCTATGGTTATTTGAACTCTCTCTCTCTCTCTCTCTCTCTCACACACACACACACACACACACACACACACACACACACACACACACACACACACACGCTTGAGGTACTGGGGCTTGAAGTTGTGTTTACAAGGCATTTTCTGAGCCTGAAATTCAGAGAGGAGGGAACTTCCCCAGGCAGACGCTGCTTTCTGGCCTCGGCAGGTGTTGCTACAGCTGGAGCCAGGAGCAGCTTGGTACGGGAGACCCTGGTGTTGGGTTCAGGTCTCAGGCTCTACTGTGTGTCATAGGCCTTGCTCTTGGTGGGAACATCAGGATCTGCCAGGTAACAACTGCTTTTCCAGCTGGACGCTGTCTGTTTCTGAGGCTGCTCTACCTCTTTCTAGCCAGAAGCATGTGGTCCTCTGACTTTCCTCAGTCCCAGCCCAGCCTAGCCCAGCCCAGCCTAGCCCCAGCCCAGCCTAGCCCCAGCCCAGCCTAGCCCCAGCCCAGCCTAGCCCCAGCCCCAGCCTAGCCCCAGCCCCAGCCTAGCTCAGCCCAGTCCCAGCCCAGCCCCAGCCCAGTCCCAGCCCAGCCCCAGCCCAGCTCCAGCCCAGCCCCAGCCCGTTCCAGCCAAGCCCAGCGCTACTGGATGTGGAGACCTGACACGCCCCTGCCCTCTCCCTGGTATCCCAGCGCGTTCCCCATCCTGTGTGTAAGGCCAGAATATAGCACAACAAGTGTAGAGAGAACCTGCTCCCGACTTTGCACTCCTGAGGTTCCAGGGACACCCGGGAGTCAGAAGAGGAGATTGAAATCATTCCTTCACCCCAGAATTTCCTTCCGCCGCTTCCCAGCTTCAAGCACAAGCTCTGCTTTGCGCATGGGTCCCCAACAGGTCGCTGGTAGCCAAGCAGAGGCTGGCGGGAGGGCAGGCAATCACCGAGTGCCAAGCCTGAGCAGAGCTTTCTCTATCTTTCTCCTGGAGGAACCAGGGTGTGGGGAAAAAATAGCAACCCTTCACCTCCCGCTGACCTCCCGCTGTCCCTGCCCCGGAGGGGTTTACAGACCATTTTCAGAAGAAAGGCCATGTGGATTGCTACCCTGAGCAACTGTACCAGCAGGCAGGTTCCTCATGCCCACTAGGAGAGTTTGAGCTCAGCTGGCCACCCACGGGGCCCACTGGCTGGAAATGCAGCTCCAACCCCTAACCCCAGCCAGCAGAGTGCTACAGCAGAGGGCTTGAGTGTTCTCACACTTGTTTTTAATTACTGCAAAAAAAAAAAAAAAAAAAAAAAAAATGTCATTGTAAGAGGCAGCGTGGTTCTCAGTTACCCACACTCAGATTGATGCTCTCCATATGAAACGGTTAGCACAGACATTTAAAAACAATTAGGGACGGTGGCAAGTAGCTCCAAGAGCTGGCTGTGGAGGGAGTGGGGGAAGCCAGGCCATTAGCTCACCGGATAACTAAGTTGTTTGTACTTTTGACGAGGGGAGGGAGGTGATTGGTTTCTTTAATATTTTCCTTTTGATGTCAGACAGGAGCGGAGAAGACAATCGCACGCAAGCATATACGCTCACACACATGAGCTGTGCGCCAGGATAATAAGACAGATGCATCCTTAATGCTTTAGGAACGCGGGCAATGAAAAAGCTGTAGAGGAGCTGCTGACATGCGCAGCAGGTGGGAGCCATGGAAGGGATGCTGGGAATTTACTGAGGATGTGAGCGACGGAACGGTCTGGGTGGGCCCTTGCTTCTGCGTCAGCCCTCTCATACAAGCCACAGTGGAGAAACCGTGGAGTCTGCCTTCCGGAAGTGGCCTGGGAACTGAGAAAATATTTCATGGGGGCTGGGAAGATGGATCAGTGGGCAAAGTGTTTGTTGTGCAAGTTTGAAGGCCTGAGTTTGGATCCTCAGTACCCAAGGAAAAAGCCAGGAGAGGCAGCGCTGGGGATGGGTGGCACACAGAGACAGACAGATTCCTGAGGACTCCTGACTGCCCAGTCAGTCTAGGCAAATCAGTGATCTCTGGATTCAGAGAGAGACCCTGTCTCAAAGAAAAATAAAGTGGGAGAGACTGAGGAAGATGCTGGCCTCCACACATATGTGTGTGCACTGGCATGTATATGTACCTATATGCACACATGCACACTCACATTCATGTCTACACATATACATCACACACACACACACACACACACACACACACACACACACACACACAACCTCAGGGAGCCGGGTTACACTGTCTCCCATTGTGCCTCACGTCCTGCTTCATTACACTGTCGGGTCAGTCCTGCAGAAGCCTGAGGAGTCTGTCTAGATTCCTCCTCTTAGGTTTCCAAGGAAGAACAAGAGATGAGCTGTGACTACTCCACCTCCTAGAGACTAGTTGTGTCCCAAATGACATGTGTGTCCTAAACACCAGTACCTCAGGGTGTGACATGACTTGGAGATAGGGTCTTCATAGCAATCAAGTTAAAATGAGGTCCTTAGGATTAAGACTTCAATCCACTATGACTAATGACCGCGTAAAAGAGAACCACTGGAGAGTGACAGAAACACCCAGGACACTCTAGGAGTGGAGTGGCTGCAAACCAGGAACTGGCCACCATGAGCATCCAGAAAAAGGACAAAGACGAGTTCCACCTACAGTCCAGGGGGACAAGATTCTGGACCCCCAACCTCCAGCATTGTGGTAATGGAATGTTTCCATTCATTTAAGCCACCCAGATTGTGGTCCTTTGCTATAGCAGCCACAGGAAACCCATAGGCTGCCTAGAACCACCCTCCTCCCCACCTTCTGAAGATGCTGTTGTGGTGATCCATGATGTTCCCACATGCTTATCCAGCAGACACTTACTAACAAGAATGTGATGGGAAAGGCACAGAAGAGGTGAGGAACTCGGTGAGCAGGTGGTGGCTGGTCTGGTTCAGAGTCCTAAGAGGACATCAGTTCTCTCTCAGCTGCCCTACAGCATCTCCTCTCACAGCTTTTCCCGGGCTTTCTCACCGTGTTCTCAGTGGTCCTTCTCGTTGTGGAAAGAACACGGGTTTGCAGAAAGTGCAGTCTCAGTAGCAAAGCTGTTTCCCATACCAGCTGTGTGAACCTGGTAATTAACCACCCCAAAACATCCCCCCTCACTTGTAGAGTGTTAGTGACTTTCCTTCTTCCCGAGACCAAATACTTGGCAATAAAACCCAAAAGGATGGAAGGTTTATTTTGACCCAGCTAGAGGGAATGGAGTCAGTCATGACAGGGAGTGGCATGGTGGCCAAAAGCCTAGATTGGCCATTCACAGGGGCTGGAGAGGTGGCTCAGCGGTTAAGAGCACTGGCTGCTTTTCCAGAGGACCCAGGTTCCATTCCCAACATCCACATGGCAGCTCACAACTGTCTGTAATTCCAGTTCCAGGGGATCCAACACCCTTACACAGACACAAATGTAGGCAAACACCAACGCAAATAAATAAATCATTTTTTAAAAATGGCTGTTCACATTGCATTACTCACCAGGAAGCAGAGAATAGACAGGGAGTGGGGCCAAGCTGTGAAAACCTCAGACCCATCCCTCAGTGGTCCACTTCCTTCAACAAGGCTTCACCTTCTTGAGGTTCCACCACCTTCCAAAGCAATACCGCCAACTGGTGACCAAGTGGTCAAATGCATAAGCCTATGCTGAATATTTTACACCCAAACTACCAGCTGTAGGCAGAGGGCTGACTGGAAAATAAAATAAAGTAAAATATAATATGTGCCGTGGTGATAGTGGTCACACTAGGAAGAGAATTCACATGTGCTGTCTTCTTGGATGACCAGTTATCATCCACAAAGATGTGCCCCTGTGCCTTTCCTGGGCTCTGTGACACAGACCAATAGCTCAAAAATTATTTCCAGCCATGTCTTATTGATAATTCTTAGTGCATATTCCCAACCTTTCCCCATTTTATGTTTATACAAATTATAAAAAATAAAAAAGGTGACTCTAAGTCTCAGATACAGCCATACTCACTTAGAAATGATTCTAGAATATTGCCCAGAGTACTATCTCAATTAATGGTGTATCCAGTACTATTCTGAATGAGGAAAGATGTGATTTTTCAACTCAGCTGTTGGCTAAAGAGTAAACTGCAGATCAAGCTCCTAGATGACACTTCCAGGACTCACAGTGAGCCCTAGGCCAGAAACAGAGAACCAAAGGAAAGAGGCTTGAACTAAAGGGGCAATCTGGTAGAAGCCAGCTGCTGCCCCTCTGCACAGCCGGAGCCAGACTCCAAACCTGGGTCAGCCTGGCTCACTGCCGGTCCTCAAGAAGCCAGGCTGCTTCTTGAAACACCAATGATTCTTTAATTTGCAGAGCTGTGGGCATCTCCATATGCCACCTTGGAGTGGGATTGTCTCACAACAGGCACAAGAGAATCGCACCTCGGCAAGGAGCTCAGTAAATTCACTGTGAAACATATTTCAGTTCCAAAGGCAATTTTCTAATTAGTAACGACACACAAAGGCTTCGCAATCTGTGAACACTTCCTTTGCTGGAGCTAAGCTTGAATATGTCAGCAACTCTCTTCCTGGTCCAAGACACATGTTCTTAAAAAAAAAAAAAAAAAAATCACAGGACCTTGGTTTGGATTGGAGTGTGGGCACATAGACAGTCAGGCAACAGGTCTGCCCCTCCCATGAGGCCCATACAGGCTGGTCTAGTACCTCCCTGGGCTTAGTAAGCAAAGAGTGCATTCATCCATTTCATGCTCATCAAGGATTCCTCAGGAATGTGACCAAAAAAGACATAGTCCTTTTCCATGAGGAGCTTACAGTCTCCTGGAAAATGTGAAATTACTGCACAAACAGTTGAGTACAGAGCAGGCTGCCATGAGAAGGATTCTTACTAGTCTGGGAAACTGGCAAGGATTTCCCAGTAAAAGTGATATTTAAGCACAATGAGGTGAGCTTAAATTCCAACCATGTCACTTATCTTAGGTATAACTTTTTTCCTAAATGAATCATACTCTCTAAGCTACCCAACTATTTTATGATGGGATTGTTTTTGTTTTATTTCTCTGGTTTTATTCACTTATTTCTTTTATTTAGATTTGTTCTTTGACAATTTCATACACATGTATCATAATACTGATTATTCTCATCTCCTACCCCTTTTTAACTCTCTTTCATGCTCCCATCTACCCTATCTTTTCTCCACAACTCTGTCTCAAATTGCTACTTGTTTGGTTTTGTGCCCCACTGAGTTTAACCAGGGGCCTGTGTGTGTGTGACCATGGATTTGGAGCTATCCACTGAAGCCTGATGGATGGGCTCAGCAGAGGGTACTCAATTGAAGACAATAACTATCCATGGCCTGTACTTTAGCAGGCCCCCAAAGCCCTTTTCCAATCCATGACTGTTGGCAGGGCTAGTCTTGTGCAGTGCCAGTAACCACAGAAACTCATATGAAGGGGAGCACACAGTATTTGTCCTTCTAGGTCTGGGCTAGCTCATTCAGTATAATTTTTCACCATTGTTCATTCACCTACAAATTTCCTAACTTTGTTTTTTTTTAATAGCTAAGTCAAATTCCATTGCATATGTGTACATGTCATTACCCATTCATCAGTTGATGGATATCTAGGCTACTTCTGTCTCCTGGCTATTGTGAATAGAGCAGCAATGAACATGATTGTCTAAGTATTTCTGTAGAATAGTGTAGAGTCCTTTGTGTATATGCCTAGCAGTTGTACATCTGGGTCACATTGTAGTTTTATTTATAGTTATTTGTTTTTAAAAACCCCCCAGATTGATTTTCAAAATGACTACACTAGTTTACAATCTCACCAATGATATAAGGGTTACCACTTACCTCACATGCCAGCATTTGTGGTCATTTATAGTCTCAATGGCGGCCATTTTGACTAGGGTAAGGTGGAATCTTAGCTTAGTTTTTATCTGCATTTCCCTGATGGCGGATTGTGGTGAACACTTTCTCAGTGTTTCCTAGCCATGTGCATTATTTCTTTTGAGAACTTTGCTTCAGATCCATAGACTGCTTTTTAAATTGGGCTGTTTTCTTAAAGTCCACATTTTTTTTTATTTCTTTGCACATCCTTGGCACTAATCTGTTGTCCAATGCATCATCAGTAAAGATTTTCTAACATTCTGTTGGCTGCCTCTTCACTGTAGTGACATTTTTCTTTTTTTCCACACCGTGAGACCCCATTGGATGTTGTTGGTCTTATTTTCTGCACAAATAAAGTCCTATTCAGAAAGATCTATGCCTATAGGTGAAGTGGACTTTCTAGTTTTTCCTTGAGCAGTTTTCAGAGTATCTTCCATTAAAGTCATTGATCCATCTGAGTTGAGTTTTGTGAAAGGTGAGAGGTAGGGATCTATTCTCGTTTTTCTTCATGCATCCAAACCCCCAGCATCATTTGTTGAAGATGCTTCCCTTTCTATAGCATATATTGTTGGCTTCCTTGTCAAAAAGCAGACAGCTTGTGAGTGTGTGTGTGTGTGTGTGTGTGTGTGTGTGTGTGTGTACTTATATCTGAGTATTCTATTCCGTTCTACTGACCTATGTGTTTTGTTTTGTTTTGTAATATAATTTGAAATCATGTATGGTGCTATCTTCCTCAGTATTCTATTTGTTTAGGATTGCTTTGGCTATACTGGGTCTTTTGTGCTCCCATATAAATTTTAAGATTATTTTTTGTTGCTGTTTTTTGATACAGAATCTCACTGTGTAGTCCTGGCTGACCTTAAACTTACAGAGATTCACCTGTCTCTGCCTCCCTAGTGCTAGGATTAAAGGCATGTGCCACCATGTCTAGCTGAGATTATTTTTTATTATATGTGAGGAACAGTTCTGGAATTTTAATTGGGATTGCATTGATCTACAGATTACTTTTGGTAGGGTGGTCATTTTCACAATATTTAGTCTTCTGATTCATAAATGTGGAAGGTCTTTCCTCTTCAGGTATCTTCATTAATTTCTTTCTTTGTTATCTTAATAACTTTTGTTGTAGAGGACTTTTGTTTCCTTTATAAGGTTTTTTATAAATATTTTGTATTTTTTCTCTTTCTTTTTTTTTTTTTAAGCTGAGGATCGAACCCAGGGCCTAGGCAACTGCTCTACCACTGAGCTAAATCCCCAGCCCATATTTTATATTTTTAATGAGAAAAATTTAATATTTTTCTAGGTATGTTTGCCATTGGTGTACAAGGAGGGCTTCTGGGTTTTGTAGGTTTGTTTTGTACCTGTCCCTTTGCACAAAGTGTTGATCAGCTCCAACAGGTTTTTGTACTTGGGTAGAGTCCTTAGGATCTGTGATGTATAAAATCATATCATTTTCAAATTGGGACATTTTGACCTCTTCTTTTCCTCTCTGTACCCCCTTTTCTTTCATTCTCTTGTCTTATTGCTTTAGCTAAGAATTCAATTATTACATTGGATAGAAATGTAGAGTGTGGACACCCTTGTTTGGCTCCTGATCTTAGAGGGAATTTTTGAGATTTTTTTTTTCATATAGCATGACATTGGCTACAGGTTTGTCACATGTTGCCTTTATTATGTTGACACATGTACCTCCATCCCAAGCTTCTCCATGATTGACGTCAAGAAAGGATGTTGGATTTTTGTCAAAGTCCCTCTCTGCATTTTCTAGATGATCATGCAATTTCTGTCACTGAGTTCATAGTTGATGAATCACATTTATTGGTTTACAAATGTTGAACCATCTCTGGAACAAAAGCAACTTTATCATGACAAATCGTGTTTTTAATACAATCCTGGATTCAGTTTGTAGTAATTTTTAACATAATTTTTTGTTGATTCGTTGGCAGCCCAGACCCTGGACAACTGCACTATCTTTGGTAGTAACCCATGGACATCAACACAGACCCTGACTGTGGCAGCACCATGGGCCCCAGATATGGCCCTTGGCTGCAGCTCTGGCCTGAACATCAGTGTGTAGTATTTTTATTACATTTTATTTCTATATTTGGCCTCTGTTTCTCTGTCTCTTTCTGTCTATCTGTCAGTCTGTGTGTGTGTGTGTGTGTGTGTGTGTGTGTGTGTGTGTGTGTGTAGTTAGGCAGGTAAGTAAGTAAGCAGGTTGGGGAAAAAATTACAGAAGTCAGTGTTCCCCATCCAGGGATTGAACTCAGGTCATCAGCATTGTTGGAAAGTACACTTGCAAAACTTAAAAAAAAAAAAAAAAAAATCTATGTTCATCAGGGAAATAAATCTGCAATTTTTGTGGGTTTTTTGTTTTTGTTTTTTGTTTTTTGTTTTTGTTTTTTAATCTTCATGAGAGTAATACTGGCCTCATAAAAAGAGTCTGGAAGTGTTCCTTATGCTGTATTTTATAAAATGATGTGGACAGTGTTGGTATTTGTTCCTCTTTGGAAGTCTGGTAGAATTCTGCAGTGAATTCTAATTTACCTAAGGGTTGCCAGTCTAGTTTATCCTTGCAAAGAACCAACTTTTCATTTCATTAATCTTATGATTTTTTTGTTTGTATTTCATTAATTTCTGCCTTTTCCTTAATTATTTTCCCCATCTACTGCTTTGTGAACTGGCTTATTCCTCTTTTTCCAAGACCTTGATGGGCATCATTAGATGACTAGTCCTAGGTTTTTCTTAGGAAATTTTTTATTGGTGCTTCAATTTCATTACTAGTTATATATCTGTTTAACTGTTTCTTTATTTTAATTTCAGCAGATCAAGTGCGCCTAGAAATTCATCTGTTTCTTTTGGATCCACTTCTCCAATTCAGTGGAATATATATATTTTTAAGGTATTTATATTTATATATGATTTTCTACATTTCTTTGGCATCTATTTTAATATCTCTATTTTCATTACTAATATTATTAACTTGTGTTCTCTTTCTGTTTCTTTTGATTAATTTGGGTAAAGGTTTATCCTTTCAGAGAATTAACTTTTCATTTCATTGATACTTTGTATTACTTGTTTATTTTGTTAATTTCTGCCTTGATCTTAATTATTTTCCCCATCTACTACTTTTGGGATTGGTTTATTCCTAATTTTCCAAGGCCCTAATGTGTGTCATTAAGTTACTTGTTTAAGACCTCACTGATTTTTTTTTTTAATATAGCCACATAGTACTTCATTGTGTCCCATACATTTTGATGTTATGCTTTCATTTTCATTAAATTCTAGGACTTTCTTTCTTCCCTCCTTAATTTCTCCAGTGAATTATTCATTGTTCAATAATATGTTGTTTATTTTTATGAGTTTGTGTGATTTCTGTAGTTTCTTTTGTTGTTGATACCACTTTCTTCCACTAGGGTCAAATTGAATACAAGATGTAATTTTAATTTTCATGTAATTGTTGAAGCTTGCTTTGTGTCCTAATATGTCATCTATTTTGAAGGAAGTTTCATGGGCTATGGGAAGAATCTGTATTCTTTGGAGTTTGGGTAGAATGCTCTGTAGATGCCTATTAGGTCCATTTGATTTATGCTGTAATTGACTCCAGTGTTTCTCTGTTTAGTTTTTGTCAAGGTTACCTGTGGATTGGTAATAATGGGATACTGGAGTCACCCACTGTTACCGTGTTGAGGTTAATCTGCTGCTTTACAACTAGTAGTATTTATCTTATGAAATTAGATGTACCTGTGTTTGGTACATATATGTTTAAAATGGGAATACCTCCTTGATGGATTGTTCTTTTAATGAGTATGAAGCAATTTTTTAATGAATATCTTATTAGTTTTTGTTTGTCTGTTTTGTCAAGTATTAGACTAAATATGTCTGCCTTTTTTTTCAATTCCATTTGCTTGGCTACCCTTGTGATGTGGAACAATCTTTTCATACACTGTGAATATTTTTTTGCGCTCATTAGTTTAATAAAAAGGCTAAATAGTCAATATCTAGGCAGGTGAAGGTTCGGCAGGACTTGCAGACAAAAAGAGAGCACAAGGGAAGAAGGAGGACAGAGTTGCCAGCCAGAGGCAGAGGAAACAAGAGATGAACATGCCATGCTGAAAGAAGGTAGTACCATGTGGTAGAGTGTAGACAAGAAATATGGGTTAATTTAAGTTTAAAAATCTAGTTAGTAACAAGCCTAAGCTATCAGCCAAGTATTTATAATTAATAATAAGTCTCCATGTCAGTTATTAGGGAGATGACAGTCCTGTCCTAAACCCTTGTCTTTTTTCTCTAAGGTGATACTATCTTTGATGCTAACATGTGTTTCTCAGAGGCAGAAGAAAGATGGAGACTGTTTTTTAATCCAACCTGATCTCCTGTGGGGGTTTTTTTTTTTTTTTTTGAGAATTTAAACCTTTCATTTTCAGAGTTATTATTAAACAATGTGTAGTAATTCCTGTCCTTCTAGTCTTTTGTGGTGTCTTCTTAGATAACTTCTGATGAACTGTTCTGGTATTGTTTACCTTTCATTTGTGACCTCTTGGTTGTGTCTGAAGTTTTCCCTCCAGTATCCTCTGAAGAACTGGCTTAGTGGTCTTATATTCCTTTAGTCTGTTTTTATCAAAAAAGTTTCTGCTTCTCTTGCAATTGTAATAGACACTTTTGCTGGGTATAATAGTCTGGCTTGACCATCATGAGCTTTAAGATGGAATACATCTTTTCAAGCCTGCAGGCTTTAAAAGTTCCCATCAAGCTAGGCAGTGCAATGCCTTTAATCCCAGCACTCGGGAGGCAGAGCCAGATGGATCTCTGTGAGTTTGAGGCCAGTCTGAACTACAGAGCAAGATGTAGGACAGGCACCAAAACTGCACGGAGAAACCCTGTCTCAAAAAACCAAAAAAAAAAAAAAAAAAAAAGAGAGAAAAAAGTTTCCATCAAACAGACAGCTGGAGCTCTGACAGGTCTGTCTTCATGTATGACTTGGCCCTTCACCCTTGCTGCTCTCAATGCTTTTCTTTAGTCTGTGGTTTTAGTGGTTTAACCATAACATGCCAAGGGGAGTTTCTTTCCTGATCCTACCTATTTGATGTTTTATAGCTCTCATTTCCTTGAATGGCCTCTCTGTCTCTAAATTTGGTGAATTTTCTTTTATGATTTTAATGAAAATATTTGTCATGTCTTTGATGTGGGATTCTTCATCCTCTAGACCCACAGTTCATAAACTTGGCCTTTCCATGGTGTCCCAAATCTGCTGCATACCTCATATGTGAGATTTTTAGTTTATCACTTCTTTGATCAAGTGATTCGATTCTTCTACTTGTCTCCAAGCCCTATTCTCTCTTCTATGTGATCCATTCTGTCAGTGAGGCACTTTCTCCTGACCTTGTCATTAAACTTGATGAGTTTTTCATTTGTTTCATTTCAGTTTATGTTTTCTTCAGTATTTCTGTCTCTATTGAGTTCAGTTTTCATATCCTGAATTGTCCTCATTCCTTCTTCTGACCACTTGTTTGTGTTTTCTTGGACTTCTGTTATCTTGTCCCGAGAACTTAGGGAGCTTTTGGTGTCTTCTTTGAATTCTTTGAACTCATTGACCATGTTTGCACCTGTTCTTTTAAGCTATGTGTCTTGAATGTCTAAGTTGTTCCCCTTGGGGAAGATTTACTTGGGGTTGGTGATTTGAGGAAGGGAGCATATTATTTGGAGTTTTCTTTATTGCTTGTGTTTTTTCCATGGGGCCTGGGCACCTGAGACTTGGGTGTTGGTTGTCATTTATATGAGATTTTAGCTAGCCCACTATGCTGAACTTCCAGTGGTGAGCCGTGCCATATCCTTCCATGGCTTGGGTCCAGGAGCCCTGACAAAGGACAATGAGGGTAATGAAGAAAGGGGACACACACACACACACACACACACACACACACACACACACACACACACCAAAACAAAAACTGAAATTAGAGCAGTGGATCTCAACTTTCCTAATGCTGCAACCCTTTAATATAGTTACTCATGTTGTGGTGACCCCCAACCATAAAATTATTTTCATTGCTACTTTATAACTTTAATTTTGCTATTGTTATGAATCATAATATAAATATCTGATATGCAGGATATCTGATATGACCCCTATGAAAGGGTCATTTGACCCCCCACACTGGGGTCGGTCACAACCTACAGGTTGAGAACCACTGGATTAGATGGTCTGAGCTCTTGGATGGAGAAGCCACAACACCCAAAAAACTCAGAATGTTTACTTATAAAGTTGAAATGGGAGGGGAATTATTGCATAGAGCTGAACAAAAATGTGTCGTTTATGGTATACAGCTGAGCAAGGATGCAGGTTTAGCTAATTTTGGTAGGAACACCTTCTGCAGGTGATCAGTCTTCAGGCTGTGAACATTGAGGAGAGAAAGCCCAGTGGACATTTCCTACACATACTATCTACATTTGTACTTGGACTTGAAGGCTTTTCCTTCACTCTGAGACTCACCAAGAGAAGACTTGGCCACTCCCACAGGTCTGAGACACTAGGTCTTGCCATGGTCATTCCCATGTCGACAAATACATATTTACTTCGGATTTTACTTGCTCCCTACAGGGGTGGATGGCTTGAGGGCAATCTTAAGGAGTAGAGTTTAGGGTATCTGGTTTCTTCCTGTCTCTGGGGTCACAGAAACCACACGAAATGGCTAAGATGCTCAGGAACAGGTTTGTAGGAAGCTGGGGTCTCTTGCTGGACTTAGATCCAGAGCCCCAGTGACTGCTGAGGCATAGGAGCTGCTGGGCCATAGGCCTTTATTCATTTTGGGGACAAGGTGCTATTATGTTCCAGGCTGGCCTTGAAGTTGTGATCTTCCAACCTCAACTTCTTGAGTTCTAGGAATACAGATTGTGTACCACTTTATCCCTTTTTGAGCCTCAAAATTTCTACCTATAAAATGGGCACATAATAGGTACCTGATAGGTTACCATATAAAGATCAAATAAGATCCTGTACTCATAGTACATTGCATGGTTTAAGGTACATAGCAGATGATGAATAAAAACAATATTGCTTTGATTTCAGAAAGCCTTCCAACCTGTGGCTGATGAAGTATCTAGAGACAACACCTAGTTCTTTACTATCTTTTCCCAATAAAGAGACAGACAAGTTAGCTGAGAGAGCTGAGCCCTATTTCTAAAGGGAATCTGCAGTTTTTGACAAAACAAGCAAGCAAGGTATAAAAAAGAGCATCTGGCTACACAATCACCTTAGAAGAATTCTGTGAATGTATACAAGTCTGGAGGTGAGGCTATTGAGCCAGGAGAGGAGACACTCCAATCGCAGAACTCTGGTCCCCAATCTGTAACCAGGAAGCTGGGATCCATAGCCTACACTCCCTGGGGCACTTGAGTTCACTCTCAGCTTCTCCCATCTGTGGTTCTCGGCTTCACTATCTCTAACATGGAGATGGTGCTCCTTCCAACATCCCACTGAGGACCTAAAACCAGTGAATCCTGAGGGAATATGTCTCGAGCTCTAACCTAGAAATACCCTGGAGTATCACTTGTCACCAATGGTCCCATTTGCTTGTTCCTTTCCTTGGGAGTCAGACAATAGCACAGATCCCCCCCCACACACAAACTGAAGTATCCCCTTTCCTATCTGCAAGCCCCTGCTGAGAGCCCCTTGCTTCTGGGGCTTGCATCCTGGCACATTCAGGGGCTGCCATACTCTTCCATTCTCTCCCATCATCTCGTTTCTTTTGGCTAGCCTTTCCCCACGGGCCTTGCTCTTCATCTCTGATTCCAGGGACCCCAAGTGCCTCTCCCCTTCTGGCCAACAGCATCCAAGACCCTGGGCATTTGTTTTCTCCCTGCACGGGGCTACACACTGATACATTTGTACCACAGGAAGCAGAAAACTAGTTTAACATCTCATTTATTTCATAGATGAGAAAGTAATTCCCTGCTGAATGATTGTCCCGAACCAACAATTCAGAGAGGAGGAATTTACTGTGCTGCTGAGGACCGGGGTGCATTACTGTCACGCCGTTATACAAGGGAGCTGGAACCTTTTTCTCTCTCTCTCCTGTTAGCCTGAAGAGAAAAGCCATTAAATATGATTAAGGTTAAGAGATTGCTAAAATTACAAACAGCCGCCATTCAATTATTTTGCTCTATAAAATGCAACGCAGATTGGAGTTATTTCTCTGAAATGTGTTTTTAGAAAATAACATAACACAACTAATGTGGTCTGATCTAGCAAATCAGGTTCCAGATACCACTTCTAATGCAAAGCTAAAAGGCTCATAATTTAACTCAAACTTTGTAACTTAAGGTCTTCAGGTTTTTACTTTATAGAAAAGCTTTATGAAGAGAAAAAAAATCAATAACATCCCAAGTCATAGTCTAAAGTCATCTGCAGCCAGCAAGTCAATTAGTTTTGTCACTGGTTGAAGGGGTGGATAGTTTCAATGCACATATATGTGCATGTTCTTGTGTGTGGAGGTGATCATTCACATGCCTGCACTTGCATGGAGAGGCCTAAGGATGTCGCCCTCAGGAACCTCGTTCACCTCTCTTGAGATTGGGGCCTTTCATTGGCCTGGAGCTGACCAGTTAAGCTAGACTGGCTAGCCACTGAGGTGCAGTGATCCTTCTGTCTCTACTTCCCCAGAACTGAGATGGTGTAAGCATACACCACCACGCCCAGCCCAGACTGGGGACCACAGTCCTCGGGCTCACAAAGGCAAGTGCTTTACCACCTTCCTCACACACCCTCACCTCACTAGACAGAGCATTTTGTTTTGCTTTTGTTTTCTACTTTAAAGATAAAAGAAAAGGCACCAATGTGAGCCTAAACCTTGGAAGTAAATCTCCGGGATTTTTTTTTTTTCTTTCAGTTCCTAGGACAGAAGCTGGGTACTAAGAATGTCAGTTTCAGAGGTGGTAGAAAATGGAAAAATAACTCCTCTAAGCCTATGCAACCCACATGGCCCTAGGGACCTCCCACGGTGCCAGGGAGAGGAGCCCAGGCACTTACTCTCACTGCCCTTGGACTCACGGTTCACATGGCAGATGACTTAATCTAAGCTTAGGACGAATAAAAGGCTCAACTGCATTGAAATGAATTTTCTGTCCAGTTTGTGCTGAAAGTGAAAATAATTGGAAATCCAGACAAACCTCTATGCAGATATATTAGTGGCTGGAGACTTCTGGTTATTATGGTTAATAAAACACCAGAATTACATTACACTCTGTTCACAGGCTCTAGCCCAGAACTCATAGTCCCTCTAGACAGAATATAAGCCATTTATGAGCATAAACTTTGTACACAAGCTAAACACATAAAGCCCATGTATTAGAATTGGACAAAAACATTGCAAGCCAAATAGAAGCCAGCTAAATGCCAAATCCCCTGGGGCTGCAGAGGTGAGAGCTGGCTCACAAAAGCACATGTGGATTTCTCTCTTGGCCACCCCAGCCACTAAGATTAACCAATAAAGATCCTCGTGGGCTCTGGTGCTTCAGATCATATCTTCAACCCAGAATCACTCAAACCTCCAATGCTAATGTCCGGGGCACCCACAGAGCTCTGCAAAATGGAACAGAGGCTGAGAGAGGCAGAAAGAAGCAAAAGAGAAGGCATCGGGGAGAGACACAGAACTGTTGTGTAGCAGCTCAGATCCTCCATTGGTTATCACTAGGCTGCTATCTAAAGCTGAGCCCGAAACACGTGGCTAGACAAAGGATTTTATCTGACTTGTGGATAGGTGTACATGAAAAGAAAGCATGAATAAATATTTTACATTAGGAGTGTCCCTGAAAATCCATGCTAGATAACCAGTAGGGACATTGTGGGGACACAAAAGCTGTCCTTTCTGTCTCCTCTCAGCTCCGCATGCTTCCCTACAAACCCTTCCATCTAGCAAACTTCCTGCATTCAGTCGGTAATGGTTATCGAACACCTACAGTCTATGCCAGACATTGTGCTAGAGTTGAGTTCCTGCACTTGAGGGGGTCTTTATTTGATGAGAGAGAGGTGCATATGTACAAATAATTACGAATAAATCAATCGGGTGGATGATGGAGAGACCAATGGGAGAGGAGCAGAGTGAGGGAGGCTGACTCCCTCCCACGGAGTCAGGGGGCCTTTCATGGGAGAGGGGGCAGTTCCGCCTCATCTGGAGAATGGGGTATTGCCCAGGTAGGTAGCTAGAATGGCAAGGAGGGTGTTCCAGTTTGAGGGCAAAGTCTATACAGAAGCTGTAGAGACGTGGGTAAAAACAGCTTGTCGAGACATTGGTGTAACATTCAACATGGCTAGAGTGTAGAATGGGAAGGAGGTGGGCCAGGAGACAACTCCAGGAAAACAGGGCCAAACTGTGAAAGCCCTTGTACACCACACTAAAGGTGATGGAGATCCACTGGTCGTTTTCCCTCCAAGCAAGAGCAGGTGTGTTTCTGAGAAAGATGGCTATGGGAGGAACATGGGGGCATTGAAAGAAGCTGAGGAGGACAATGGCAGGGAGAACAGCATGGAGGCTGAGAGGCAATAATCCTAAGAAGGAATGTCAAGCCTGAGCTAAGGCTGTGGCTGCAGAACCCGTTCAGCAGTGATTGATTTAAGAGGTATTTAGACAGTAGAAGCCGGAGCACTTGACGTTGATTGAACGGGAGCAATAAGGAAGGGGAATGCGAGAACGGATCTGCAGCAGAGGTACCCAGCAGGCATTTTGAAAATCAGGGTCTGAGACTCAGCGAAGTACTGGGAACCTTGGGGACACTGCATCCTCTGCTCAAGGTCACGGAGAGATGAGACTGTCATATCTCTCTGAGGAGAGCCATGATACAAATGACCCTTTGCCATGGCTCAAAATCCGTACCTCCAATCAAAGCAGAAGTTGCTACGGCATGAAAGAGAAGGAATAACATGGGGAACAGAGGTTTTATGCCAACTGCCATGTCCCAGTTTTGTTTCAAGATGAGACAGCTACTGGAACCAGAGGTAGTGTACTGAATCAAGGTGCTGTTGACTAAAACAAGTAAGATGCTTAAAAGTCCAAACACAGGAGACTGGGGCAAGGTAGCTCAGTCAGAAGGGTGCTTGCAAGAGAACCTCAGTTCAAGCCCTGGAATCCACGTTACAAAGGCAGATTCAGTGGAGTGTTCACAGCCCCAGTACTGGAGAGGAAGAAACAGAGGATCCTGTCTCTGACCAGCAGGCCTAGGCTAATTAAGAAGCCCCGGGTCTCAAAAAATAAAGTGACGGCTCCTGTGGACTACCACTTGAGACTGAACACTGACTTATGCACGTGCACACATACATGCACATGTACACAGACATGCACCCTTCCATAGAAACATATACACATACCTGTTCATACAGGGGCATGTGTATACATGCACATGCACACAAGTCCAGACATAAACCAAGGTGTGAGATTCAGGGTCAAGGCTAGAATGAGGGTAAGCTGGAGGTGTCAGATACCCCACAACAGCAATCCAGGGTGTGATTTTTCCAGAGAAGTACAAGACAAGGGACAGAAAAGTATAAGAAGTTAGAGACAGGTAGGGGTAGAAATGTCCTGGATCCCCTATGTTTCTCAGTGTATTTGTCTGGAAGTTCTTCCACCCTGAATATTTAGCCTCCTCCTGTAGAGCTGAAACCAGCTGATTAGGGTGAGGCTAGCATTCAAGAAAGATCAGTCCCTAAAGCATTTTGGGTAAGGGCTGCCATCTAAGGATTCATCCGAAAACAGAATGTTCATGCAGTCTGTAAAGAAAATGAAAGGCAGAATGATGGATAATGGGTGTGATCACCCTACTCTATCTCCTCCTAGGGGCCTAGCTGACTGGTGAGGGAATGGCTGACTGATTCGGGGTGGCAGTGTGCCACTGCATTTTCTGGTAGGACTCCTCCTGCAATCCCGACAGGCTTCCCTTTGTCCCCAGTTACCAGACAGTGGCCCGAGGCAGGCTGATACCATCTCCCCTCTTCTATATTATGTTCCCCTGCTTGTTCACAGGCTCCATTTTTCCCGAGCCTCTAGAGTTGGGCTTCCTTGGCCTTCCATTTATTTTCCTTGGGCTGCCTGGTCTTTGCCAGAAAACTCCTTTTACTTACCTCCCAGTCAGGAGCCCCTGCCAACCACCAGTGGCCACCTGTTCCCACCCAGAAAAGAGCAGATAGTGCTGGGGTTATACTCCCCCGCTCCTCTGTCTATCCACAGCCACTATAAAGAAAGAGAATAGGGAGAGGGGAGGAGGGGCCAACCCAGAATCAGAAGGCACAGGGAGAGGGAGAAAGAAAACAGAGAGAGGACACAGCTTCTGGGAGAAGAGATCACAAAGAATGGGTACAAATAAACGCAACAGTGCCATAAAAAAAAAAAGAAAGAAAGAAAAAAATTGAAAGGAAGAGATGGCCCAGCCAGAGGGGGCCACAACAATGCACCTGGCCCTAGTGCCCTCAAGAACACACTATCCGGATGCCTTAGACTCTTCTGGGCTCTGCAAATATCGGGGAAGTCCTGCAGGCCTATTTCTGTATGAACTCCACTTGATCTCAAGGCATTCATATAATGGGGCTATTCTTATATCAATGTGCTGCCCAGGCACACCTCTTCCAAAGGCAGCTGGGTCCAGCATCGGGACCATGAAGTGAGAGTCAGGTCACAGTGCTCACCAGGAAGGAAAAGGGAGAGAATAGATGTGCTCAGGTTGCCGAGGCTTCTGTTGTGTAATGTTGTGGCAGGCAAAGCTGGGGCTCCTTTATATACTTAATCATGTTCCATTTCCAGCTGACACAACTCAACAGTGTATGACACAGCACCACTTAATAAGACTCACTTTCAACTTTGGAAGAGGGATGATGAAGGGGGGGGGGGGGGGAGAGGAGGGGAGCCCAGAGGATGAAAATGATAGAGCTTTATTTTAAAACAGAAAGTCTGTTGTCAGTTTAGATTATAGACTAAGCAACCAGGACAGGTCCTCAGAGGTTAGAGGCATCTCCCAAGCACAGCAGAATCTTTGGTACAGAGGCACTGAGCTGGAAAAGGCCAGAGCTTTGCTTAAGGAAGTGGGGTAGCTGTGCATACTGGGTCAAAATGGCATTTATCGTAGCATCTGAGAGTGAAGGAAGCTGGTAAAAGCAGTTGTTCCTGACCTGGACGGTTGCCCAATTTTACCTCTCTAAACAAACAATAATTCCACTGAAAGCAGGGGGCATGCCCTCTTCTTATCCTTGTAAACCTTATAGCACCATGCTGCCGCTAGCCTTCTGTTGGGAGCCCATGAACACCGCGTGTACATCTGCTGGGACAACACTTCCACCCAAGAGCATGACATCATTCCCTGTGAAAACGAGAATGCATAGAAATACAGAGTGTGGTGGAGCCTTAGAAATCAAACAATTCAATTTTCTTACTTCATCCATTGGAAAATTGGGAACCAGAGGTTCAAGAAAAATGCAGATAGTGATCCAACATTTTGTGGTTCATTCAGATCCCAAACCCAGGATTTCTTAGTTTTCATCCACTGCTCCTTCAATGACACCTTGCTGCCTCTTAGATTGTGTCTTCATATAACTTCAGAGGCATCTGTCCACCCATCCATCCATCCACCCACTCATCATTATTCCACCCACTCACCTATCCATCCTCCATCCATCCACCTGTCTACCCACCCACCCCATCATCCCACTCATCATCTGTCCATTTGCCTGTCCCCGTATCTGTTCACCAGTCCTCCCTTCCAACTTTCCTCTGTTACCCTCTCTCTTCCTTTGTCTCTTTCCCTTTTTTCTTCACACACTAGGCTATGCAGAGGGGAGGGGCGATCAAGATAAAGAGCATGAGATAAATCACTTTGTATTCTGCCCAGTTCCTTGCTTGCCTCACTCCTGAGAAAGGAAGGAAAACACACACAAAACTAAACCCCAGCCCATGTGTGAGAGCTATAGTGTGGGCATAGCCTACTTAATATTGATTATAACATGAGTCAGTTGGGATGTGATGGAGAATTTGGGAAGACTTCACCAAAAAATGGTGTAATTTGAATGTTATAATAAAGGACGGTGGCAAATCATGTGGTAAAGAAAAGCATTCAAAGTAAAGAGCCCCTAAATTGACCTTCCTAAACGCTTTTGTTCTGTGGATTCAAGCACACTTCGAGTTTTGTTTGTTTTGATTTGGTTTTGTAGTTCTCAGAATCAAAACAGGAGCTTTGTGAACGGTAGACCACAGACAAGTGCTCTAGACACATACAAATGGTCTGCCACAAGTTCTCTGTCAGTCCATGATGCACCATTCTGTTTGAGTCCATCTGCACCCAAGGACGTCCCTTGAAGCACTTTTTCAGGGGAGACAGTTATCTCATGACTGTCAGGTATCATTGGACTTGCTAATAAGCTGATCACTGAACACCATCTGCGGTCCAGGAGTTAGATCATACCTGCCTGCCATGTACTCATGGAATACCTTGTCTCACAAAGTCTCAACACTTCTCATCAATATAATCTGGCATTTGTAGGTGTTATCTGGCTCAATGTCTGTCTGCCTTACTCTCTAGATGGGAGTAAGCCTCTACAGACATAGCTTGTATATCACCAGGGAGAAAGCTTGTCTAGAGATCGCTGGTGTAAATGGGACCGAGGGGAGAGTGAAGCCATGCGTTGGCACATGGACGGGTGTGTGCATGTGATAACAATGGCCAAGACTTAGGTAGAGAGTTTTGCCCCTCCTCACAAGAGAGAAGAGATCCTACACATCAGTCCTAGATAGTCACACTACCCTCTACATTCTCTCATCTGCCCTAACTCCTGGGGGCACATTTTTAGCTTGAGTTTACAAATGAGGGGTTCTTTGTGAATTCTTTCCAACCTCACTCCCAGAGAAATATAAGTAACATCTCCCTAAAATGATTTTGGTCTTTTGTTCTGCTTCATGGGACCTAAGGGATATCCCGTCCCCTAGGGAACACTTGTATGGAGACCTTAGTCTCCTCTTCTTCCCTGGAAGTCTGGATTGGTTGCTTTTCTGTAACTTTGGAGAGAAAGGGTTAATTTTAGTTTACATTCCATCATGGCAGACAAGCCATGATGGCATCAGAGGTGTGAGGCGGGCATAGCAGTCAAGGAAATTGCCTCACCACATTTTCATTCAGAGAGAAAAGAGGAAATGGGGCCAGGCTATGACATCAAAGTCTACCCCCAATGACATACATCCTCCAGCAAGGCTCCACCTCCTCAAGTTTCCACAACCTTCCCAAAGAATGCCACTAGCCCTGGACTGAGTGTTCAAATACATGTGCCTATAGGGCACATGTATTCCTCATCAAACCACATATAACCTCTACTCAGTTCTGCATAGAACCATTGAAGTCCAGACTCTGTTGATCAGAATAGCCCAAGGCTTCCTCTACTCAGTGTATCTCCCTAATCCCCCTAGAGTGCTCCTACACAAAGTATTACAGTCCTACTTGTTCAGGCCCTCAGTGGTCACTGAACGCACTTCTCTGGGATTTCTCATCTGTGTGGTGTCTTCCCCAGGTTGGATTCAAGCTCCCAGACCACCCCCTTCCTTCTCACTATCCAGCAGCTTCCTGAATCCAGAGCCAGGTCTGCACTTGGCAGCCATTGCTCTGTCCAGGGCCCCTGTTTATCAGAATGCCATCTCCTCCCTGCTTGACCACGGTCTGCTCTCTCGGCCCCACACCCAGCACCCTTCCCCTGCACTCTTGACATGAAGAGGAGACAGATTTCTCTGCTCAAGAGGCTGGAAACCATGGTGATGGCCATGGCTAAAGCGTAGAGAAAACGGGGGCTGGGAGAGACTCTGAGAGGAAGGGACTTTGATTGCAAGGTAACTCATCAATTCCTTCTGACTCAAGGCAGCTTCAAAGAGGAGAGCGGATGCTGTCTCCACCCTCTTCAAAAGAGACGACATCACTGTGGAAAAACCCAGTGACCTTGTGCATATTGAAACAAGGAGTTCACGGATCTGTTTTTCTGCCCTAAATGACTGGGTTGAAAACTAGGTTTGTCAATGTTTGTAGAGGGTTGCAGTGTCATGGAGTGTGTGTGATGCGGTGAATGAGGCATGGCTCTTCAAGGCAGGTCTGGATTCCCATACGCTCCAATAGCAGTTGCATGCTTGATCAAGTTGCTTAGTTCCTCAGGCCCCCAGGTTCTCACACACATGATGGGGTTACTCAGAGGTGGTGAGAGAGCTGGAGACAATGCCAGGGAGACCACTCACACCACGGTGCCTGGTACATGGTAAGTATTCAGCAAAGGGTAGTTCTTACGATGCCCAGGCTCTGTGTTAGAGCCCAGAAAAGGAGCAAGACCACACGATTTATTACTGTCCCCATGTTTCCCATTTTCCCTTTGTTGGTGCGCTTGGGAGGGGTCATGAAGACAGGCAGCTGGGGGAGTTGGGGATGAAAGCAGAAGCCAAGGCTGGTGGAGGAGGGAGGATACATCCCTGCAACTCACCCCTGTCTCTCTAACAGGAGCAGCCGCAATCAGCTTTTCCTCTCCCCTAACTTGTTTCCATGGTTCCCACTCAGACTGCCTCAAAAATCTGTCACACTTTTAGCATAATGTGCAGTGAGCACCACGGCAAACAGCTTTGTGTCACCGGCAGAGTCCAGGCCAGGCCCTTCCTCCTGTTCCCTGGGGAGGCTGCTGGCCCCAGGGTCAGGCTGGGCACCTGCAGCCTGAGTATCCTTTGAGTGCTATACTCTGTCCAAATTACCTGTGCTCTCCAGGTCTCCCTCACAGGTGGACCCATTAATGGTGTCGCATGTACAGCCTGTCAGCTCTCTAATTACACCCTTCAGTGGGGAGCTGCCTGGTGGGTTTTCATGCCTCCTGTTGGGTATCTTGATCCTTGCTGTTGTCAGAAAAAGTTACGGTGTGGCCTGACTGGCAGAGCCGAGGTGCTGGCTCTTGTTTTACCTGGTGATTTATTGGTTTTATGGTCAACCAGCCTCTTAACAAAAAAGTTAGAAAGACCATAGAACTGACTATAGAATCGAAAGATCATTTTCATCATTTATCTGCTGGGCATTTCTGAACAAGTCACTTAGCCTCTCTGGGTCTACAGCAGGGGGATGATGGTAAAGTCTACCCCACAGATGAGATCATATATAATGAAGTCTTTGATATATCAGTGAAGAAATGTCTACTATTCTTCCTAGATCCTGAATCGGGGGGGGGGGGGGCATGAATTTGGACCTGGGTATATGCAGTTAGCTTACTGGGTAACTTTGGGCCAGTCACTTAATCCCTGAGTCACTGTTTTTCTGATCACTTGGGAGTCAAGTAAAGTTATATATACTTTATCTTATAGGATTGCTGTGAGACCAACTTGTGTCAAAGACACAAAATCACCTTGGAAAAACACTAAGAGCTTCACACCAGCAAGGAGGTAGTAACATTTAAAATAAGATTGTGGGAGCCTAGGGAGGTGGCTCAGTGGGTAAGAGCGCTGGCCCTTGCAGAGGACCCAAGTTTGATTTCCAGCACCCACATGGTAGCTCACAACTATTTGCTGCTCTAGTTCTAGAGGATTCCATCCAATCCCTCTTCTGGCCTCCATAAGACCAGCCATGTGTATGGTACACTACAAATATGCAACCTGATGTTCATACACATGAAGTAAAAATAAATGAATATTTAAAAAACAAAACCACAGGGTTTCAGGGACCTGGGGAGGTGGCTCAGGAGGTAAGAACATTTACTGAGCAAGTGTGAGGATCAGCGTTCAAGTTCCAGCCCCTACCCAACTAGCTGCATATGTCTGTGCATGTACACGTAACTCCTAGTGCTGTAGGAGACAGAGACAGGACGATAGCTGGGATTTCTGGCTGCCATCATAGCTCGAGGCTCAGTGAGAGACGCTCTCCCAAGGAAAAAAGGCACAGAATGATTGAGCAGGACAGCTGATGTCTTCTCTGGCCTCTCCATGTGTACACACCTCCTCCCCTCTCTTCCTGCCCCCCTCTATCAGAGAGAGAGAGAAAGAGAGAACATTTAAAGCAAGCTTGCAAACTTGCAGATAAGAAAGGGAGATCTGTGAGCTCTAGATGGTCCCTGGCCCTGTTGTCTCAGGCATCCATCACTATGAGTAGGATGGGATAGTGAGAGGTAGGAGAGCTATGAGCCAAAAGCCCATCTCTGAGGATAGTGAAGAGCCCACAAAGTATAGCAGAAAGACTCCTTGAGCACTCGCGATAGGCCAGACATTGTACCCGACACTCCACACACCTTCTGTCATTCAATCCCACCACTCCTGAGACAGCATAATGAACATCATGTTCAACAGTCAAGAAACTGAGTCTGGTTGAGATTAACAATCCAGATGGTCACATCTCACGAAGCACAGAGCTGGCACTTCAGACTTATTCCGTCTCACACTCAAACTACAAAGTAAGAGCAGCTGATACTTCTTGGGCACCTCTTGTGCACAAGGACTGCCCCACTGCTGTCCCTGAGCTAAGCCTTAGGTCTCACGGAGGATATGGATACTTATCATCACTAACTTTGGTTTTTGTTTTTGTTTTTTTGTTTTTCGAGACAAGGTTTCTCTGTTTAGCTTTGCACCTTTCCTGGAACTCACTTGGTAGCCCAGGCTGGCCTCAAACTCACAGAGATCCACCTGTCTCTGCCTCCCGAGTGCTGAATTAAAGGCATGTGCCACCACCACCTGGCCTCATCACTAATTTTTAGATGAGAAAACAGATACAGCACATTCAAGAAGCTTTCCTGAGGAATCATGTCTAGTCAATGCACATCACTCCTTACCTTAAAAAAGAATACATACATACATACATACATACATACACACACACACACACACACACACACACACACACACACACACATACATACATGTATATAGCACTTTTCTTAGTTCTTTGGGAATTTCATACAGTGTAACTCAATCATATTCATCCTGACTCCTCCCCCTAACTCATCCCAGCCACCCTACAGAATTTGAGAAAGTTTTTGACAGCTACACATTGTCAGTCATGGGATTAATCTCTAGAATATATAAAGAACTGCAAATATTAGACACAAAAATCCGAAGTTCCCAATTGATAAACTGGCTAATGGAATGAACAGATAATTCTGAAAAGACCAACTACAAATGGCTAATAAACATTTTTAACAGCCATCAGGGAAATGCAAATTCAGACTACTTTGAAATTCCATCTCTCCCCAGTCAGAATGATTACCATCAAGAAGATAAATGGCAACAAATGCTGGCAAGGATGAGGAGAAAGAGGAGCCCATGTTTACTGCTGATCAAAGTACAAACTGCTGCAACTATTTTGGAAATTGAAAAAATTAAAATAGAGCTACCATATGAGCCAGTGGTATCAATCCTGGGCATACACCCAAAGGACTCTATATTCTACAGTGAAGACACCTGTTCATCCTTGGGTTTTGTTACTCTGTTCACAATAGCAAGGAACTGGAAACAGTCTAAAATGTCCATCAACACACGAACAGAAATGTGGCACATATACACAATGGAATTATATTAATCTATAAAGACAATGGAGTGTATTATTTTTTAAATATTTTTTTTATTTTATGTGCAATGGTGGTTTTCCTGTATGTATGTCTGTATGAAGGTATTAGATCCTCTGGAACTGGAATTACAAACAGTTGTGAGCTTCCATTTGGGTGCTGGGAATTGAACCCAGGTTCTCTGGAAAAACAGCCAGTACACTTAACCACTGAGGCATCTCTCCAGCCCCAACAAAGTATATTTTTACCTATTATTTGTTATATCTGAAAATGGTCAGGTGACTTCTTTGTTGAGGGCTGCAGACTAGCATGAGGACTAATACACAGCGAATACTTTACTGTGCTCTGTCATCACAGCCTCTCACCACAGTCCTGTGATGGAGAGGAGAAGTCTGGGGCAGGGGAGATTAGGTGAGCGGCCCACAGTGACTAGAAAGAGGCATAGCTGGGATTTGAATGCATCCATGCACTCTCTTAAGCCCTCAGCTGTACAACTGAAAGTTTATCAATGAGTCCTCAGTACACTTCCTCCCAAGAGCGGAGACACAGCGGCCTGAGGACCAGGCATCAGGGGTAGGAGCTGAAACCAAACAGCAGAGGATGCAGAAACACCCAATATCATTCCCATCAGAGAAGCAATGAAATTATTCTTACCATCCCAGGGGCAGTCCTC
The DNA here is from genome assembly GCF_903995425.1 of Onychomys torridus. Lineage (NCBI taxonomy): Eukaryota > Metazoa > Chordata > Mammalia > Rodentia > Cricetidae > Onychomys > Onychomys torridus. The sequence goes on along the minus strand of NC_050449.1, from coordinate 41,445,446 downwards.
TAGTAAGTGTACACACACACACACACACACACACACACACACACACACACAGCAGGTTCTCTGCAGGCTGACTGGAAGAATCAACCCATGTGACTCCCAGGGCCCAGCCCTCACTAGCTGCCTCACTCAGATGTCACCATCAGCACCATTGATCACCAGGCCAGCCCTCATCCTCTCTGACAGGAGGGCAACACTCTTCACTCACCTCCAAGGAGCCTGTCTCTCTTAATGGACTCTGCTGGGCAGATACTGACAGTGAAGTCCACAGCAAGCTGTTCCCCTGCCCAAGGACACCTAAAGTAGAAAGAAAACATCTCTCATAAGAAAAGAAGGAGGAGCATGTAGGCCCAAGAGAAAAAGCACAGCCTCTTCAACACAGGCCTCTTATGTCACTATAGATAGATAGATAGATAGATAGATAGATAGATAGATAGATAGATAGGTAGATAGATAGATAGAGATAGATAGATAGATAGATAGATAGATAGATAGAGATAGAGAGAGAGAGAGAGAGAGAGAGAGAGAGAGAGAGAGAGAGAGAGAGAGAGAGAGAGATACTGCCTTGGCACTATGCATGTCAGAATACGTGGAGCTGGGGTCAAGACTCAACTTTGCAGTGTGTCCTCAAGCAGTTGGCTTGTTTTCATTGGGCTTTTCCTTCTTTTGCAAAATCAAGAGGTAGGACCAAATGCCACTTTGGGCACTAAGAGCCCCCTTGTCCAGCAGTTCACTTCCCACTGCTCTGCATGAAGTGCAGGAAGAAAAAAAAAAAAAAGCCTAGCCCCTGCCTAGAAGCAGGCATGCTGAGATTTTCAGACACCACCCCTCCTTCCTGCTGCTCTGACCGAGGACAAAGACTGACAGATGGCTAGATGGATGGATAAGCTTGAGAGGATCCTTGAAGGGATCTCTTCCTCCACCATATCCTGTCCCAACTCAAGGTAACCCCCTCCCAGAACACATTCAAGACTTCATTCGGCCCCATGTCCCACACTTAGGTGAGAATTCCTTTTGTGCTCTGGCCTTGGCTTTTCCCCAATGCCCTGCTGGGTAAATTCCCTCTGTGCAGTGAGGAACCCTTTTGCTAATCAATGATTAGCTATGGAGAAAGCCATATTAATAAAAAGGGTACAGGTATGCAGTTGACTACAGATGCACAGTGAATTGCTTTAATTTGTGAAGAAAGCTTTTCTAGTCTTAAGAGATGATGCCTCCAGACACTCAGCCCCCGCTCCTCAGCAGAACAGATACCTGCTCCCCTTTTATTGTTATTAAAGACAGTGTTGCTATGTAGCTCAGGCTAGCCTTGCTGTCATAGCAGCTCCTCCACTTTAGCATCTACCTCACGCAACACCCCGAGAGAGTTAGGATTCCAGGTGTGAGTGGCATGCCAGGCTAATTTACCTCTTTAACCAACATACTGGTCAAACATCTGCACAGCTCTCTGGGTGTCAGGATCACCCCTCCTGTGAGGCACACGGCAGAGATGAGGAGGCTGCTTGAGTGGTCTCTGCAACATCCAGAGAAACAGGGGCTTCTGTCTGCTGTCATGAGGCACTGGCCTCTGATGGCGGTGAGCTAAGGAGACTGTCTCATGGGGATATGAGGGGGCCTGTGACTGAGACTGTGTGCAGTGCATCCCAAGTGCCCTTCCTCCTCCCCTCCATGTTGGTAATAACCAAGTTCAGTGTGACTGAGGACTTAACCAGACATCTCCTGGCCACCTAAGCCTGAGAAAGGAATTCAAAATCGGATTCTGTCTGCAGTTATCAGATGAAGCTAATGGTAAAACACAAGCCTGAAGTCAAAAGGTATCTGGGTTCCAGTCCCCCGAGGAAGTTCTTAACCTTTCAGTGCCTGGCCATTCACATCTACAAAATTATTTGACAAGGCTGAGGGATGGCTCGGTGGGTAATGGTGCTTGTAGCCAAGCCTGATGACCTGAGTTTGATCCCAGGGAACCACATGGTCAGAGAGAACTGACTCCTGAAAGTTGTCCTCTGACCTCCACATGTGTACTGTGGCATGTGAACATGCACACACACACACACACACACACACACACACACACACACACACACTGTATGTGCACACACATGCACACACTCAATAAGTAAATAAATGAGATAATACAGGCAAGTGCCTTACACTAGTCTCTGATGTGTAAAAGTACCTGCCGTCACCATCAGCATCACTGTCTACAGACTCACAACTTCTGAGAAGGCAGGGATCACATGCAAATCTGTGTCACAGCTCCACAAACACTCACTGGCAGAGGATGATTGGGCAAACTGTGTCTGTGAACCACTCTCAGGCCAGGCTTCCAGAAGCCTACTCCTTCCAGGAATAAAGGTTGCTATATAGTCTTCTGTCTTTCTTCTTCACCAAGAACCAATGGCTCCCTCCTACCCAGGTTACACTGCGCTCAATAAACAAAAAAGAAGGAGGAAGAATAAACAGCCAAGCCTAAGCTGCTGGGAGATCACAGTCTCTCCTGGTGGGTGGGGCCTCTAAGGAGGGTGATGTGAGCATCCATGCCTCCATGTGGGGATCCAGGAGGTGCTGGTAACATTAAATGCCGATTACTCTCGGGGCATGCAATTGCTGTGCTGTGGTAACCCACCCCCTGAAGCGCCTGATTGCTTAAGCATCTCTTTGCAAAATGTTTATTTTTTTTCCCCATGAATCTTTAATCAGGTACCTTGACAAAGTACACAGCAGCCATCTTCAGAGAACTGCTGGAGATGGCTTCATCAGTTCTATTTGTCACATAGGGTGGCTGAGAGTGTGGCCACCGCCCCTGCATGGTCTGTGCCTGTGCTCCCACAAAGATCTCTACACCACTGCACCAAGCCAGGGTGCCCAACTCCCCCAGATGGCGGAGAGTCTCAAAGTGATTCTAGATGTCCCTATCTGGTGGTATAAAGGGGCCCTTGTTTTTCTTGGCACACCACCTGTAGACCGTGGTGGTCTCCCGGTGAGAAGAGTGGACTGTGCCTCTCCAATCCCACACCTAAGCCGAGGGAACCTTTGCTCACTTGAAATCCTGAAGTGGATTTTTATCCTCCCTCCTGGACACTTTTCTGTTTTCTTTCTTTATCCCAATACCATCTACATAAACAGAACCGAGGAGCCTGGCCCTTGCCTTGTCTCACCCCACTTCTGGCAGAATATATTCCCTGATGGACTTTTACATTTCACCTGATAGAGGCAGGAGGCTGGGGGGGGGGTCCTCTGGAACTCCTAACTGAGGGGGGAGCTACTCCCTGTATCCCCCTCCCCAACTCACTCCCAGCAAGCTCTGCTTCAGGCAGCCTCCTGACTTCCACTTCCCCTTCACTTATCCCCGGCCTCCTGGGATTATGGGGAAAGCCATTACCTCAGGATTAAGCTTCAGTTTGATTCTCATCAAAGACTCTGGTCACCGAGTATTTGCTTAACACCAGACCTTTCAGGCCCCATCAAATTTAACAAGGCCTGACAGATTTGGGATTAAACAGAGAAACCCACACAAATCCATACTTTCATACCCCCTCCCCCCGTGACTGTAGCAGGACAATCAGGGTTCTAAAGAAGCAGGCTCTACGGTTAGTGTCTGTATTGTGTCATCACGATGACAGCCCCGCTCCGCAGCTGCCAGCCCTGACCTCTGCCCACCTCCCCACACTGAATCGCATCTTTTTACTCTAGTGAGCGAGGAGGCTCAGCTTGTGTGTGTGCAGCGCAGCCTTGCTGAAGGCTAGGAAAGCAGCGGAGGTGGGGGTGGGGTTGGGGTTGGGATGCAGGGGGTGGGGGTAGGGGTGAGGATGGAACTCCAGGAGGAGGGCAGTGCAGTGTGGAAGGAATCCACCCCTCTGAGCTCCTAAGGCTGTTTCCAGCTCAGCCTTGCACTGTGATCAAAGCTACTTGGCTCCCTCCGGAACTTCACTCCAGGTGGAGTGTCACCGATTGTATCCCTTGTGTAGGGGGCAGATCCAGCACAACCAGGCAAACTCATCTCAGAAACCACTTTGCTGGGCATGTCGTTGAAGAGAAAACACACAACAGTGGACAGCTCAGGAGCTACAAATTAGTGTCAAATCTGACATTGGAGTGGGGTTAGCTCTCTGGCACTCAGCCTCCTCATCTGTAATATGGGAGTACTGGGTTATTACCTCAGAAAGGTGTTAGACAGTGAGAATAGCCACATGTAATTAATTTCCCAACTACTTTCTTAGGTGCACATGTGCCTGAGTGTAGTGCCTCCTTAGGCCAAAAGAGGGCATCAGATGCCCTGGAGCTAGAGTTACTGGCCCTTAGGGGCCTCCTGGTGTGGGTGCTGGGAACTGAACTCCAGTCCCCAGCTCGAGCAATGCGCACAGTGAGCCACTGAGCCATCTATCCAGCCTTCAACTAGTTTCTTTCCTCTTTCCTTCTTAGTTGTTAATGCAATCTGATTCATTTAAAAGTTGCAATAAAGCATCTCTACCTCATTCTCTCGAATTTCATGTTTCTACCTGAGCATGTACAAGGTACCCTTTCCCTACTGAGCCCCTAAAAAGCCCCAGAGCTCGATGAAAATTACATACAACAAACTCCAAAGAAGTAGCAATTGTAGCGTTTCTCTGAGGCCTGCTGCCTGATTTCTCTCAGGCTGTCTGCCCAGTTCACTTTGGCCTTGCCTGGCTGATAATTTACACCATTGCCTTTCTACCCCAAGAGCCTGGCTTAGGCTCAAACTTCATCTTTAGAGATGGGGGAGTTGGAGGAGGGGGTGCCAGGGAGGCTCCACTTTGACTTTATTGCCATAACAAAGAGGAAACAATGGCTTGTGTTGACTGAAAATTAATTTTTTGGAAATTACTTTGTCATTGGTTTTACTCTTCTTAATTAAAATTTACTTGGTGAAGAGAACACCCCATAAATTAACTCAAATGCAACAGCAAATTAATTAGCATTTAGTGACTAGACATTACTCACAGACTGGACAAATTGTTTTCAAGCTATCGCCTGCATTTGGTGAAGTGAGATGGGGTGGGGGAGGGTCTGAGTGCTGAGTGAGGGCATTTTGGGCTGGTGCTCCCCCAGATAGTCCAGCCCATGACCCCCCCGTCACCTGCACTTCTAGATACTCCTGTCATCCTGACCCAGCCCTGTGTGTCTATCTTCCTAGAGATTTCTCTCTCCCTCCCTGGAAACAATTAGAAAGAACGACCCCAGCCCAGCAGAAGTGTATTGGAGGCAACCTCGCCCAGAGGCCAGAAAACAGACATGGAGTTTTCAGGGGGTTCCTTTCAACCAAAGGGAGCTCAGACGGTATAAAACCCAGGCGTGGAGAAATCAATGCTGAGTGTGTTCTATTCTTAAGTTATGTGACTTTGTGGACCCCAGGAAGGGCTTCCCAGACGAGAAGACTAAAATGATGGAGGCAACCAAGTGCAAGGAACAAACTCTCTCTCTCAGCCTTAGTTCCTTCAGACACCGACAGTTCTGATGACCTGGGGTTGTGTTGAGAACTGAGTTAGACACAGCTTGGAAGTCCCTAGAGTAGAGCCCAGCAGGTGTCGAGGACCCAGAGGATGCTGAGGGCGGCTGAGTGTGCAGCTCCAGAGCCAGGTGCCAGGCCTCGAAGCACAGCCTGGTCACTTCCTAGGACCGGAACTTCTCAGTGCCTCAGTTTCCTCTTCTGCAGAGTAGAGACAGAAAGAGGTGTTTGCCTCTAGGAGAAAACATATGGCTTAACATATGCAAAGTGCTTAGAGTGGAAAATAGTGCCAAGCACGAAATGAACGGCCACTGAGTGGCTCTTACTGGTGTGTCTCTCAATACTCATCCTTTACATCCTTCTGACACTGTGACTGCCTGAGAGACGGAAGCAAAGGCTCAAAATGAGTCTAGTTCCTCTTGACCATCTGAGAAGGGGGCCTAGCCATCTGGTGTCAATGTCAGCTCTTACAGAAGACCCACCCCCACAACATGCTAGCGCCACTAACAAACAGGTGCCTCGGCCCAGCCTGACAGCCAGAGAACAGCAACACTTCCATGGTGCAGCCTGATTCCTCCTGCTTACACAAAGCTCAGCCCCAGAGATTTCCCTTCTTTTCTTGACAAGCATTGGGACAGCCTGAAATGGGCATTCCATGATAAACACTGACGTATGGTATGGCAGGTTCTCTGGCAAATGGCTGCAGGGCAGACTCACTGATAAGGAAAGACAGGAAGTTACCAAAGCCTATGATCAGAACAGGAAGTAGCCCCCAGGCTGACCTGTGCTGGGCGTGGGCAGCTAAAGGCCAGAGTAGAGAAGTAGCTTTTCAGGGTACCATGTTAGCGCAGGTGCTCAAGGGGTGCCTCACTCCTGTAATCCCAGCACTTTAGAAGCTGAGGCTGAATGGTCTCAAGTTGGAGATGTTTGCAGTGTCCAGTTCCTTAGAGGATTATAGGAGCAAGACAGTGCTTATGCAATCCAACATCTTTAATGAAGGAAGCAGGATATAAACATCTCTTGTCAGCATGAAAAGTCCAATTCCTTCCACAAATATGTGTCATTCTCTTCCTTAGCCTATTTTTATAGTGCACTTAGTGTGTGGGAGACACTGTGTTCAGTGCTGAGAGCACCCAAACATGAGAGACAGCCCTGACATTCAGGAAGGAGCACCTACTACATACTGGGATATGTCTGAGTATATTCCTATATCAGTGGGGCCCCCATCAACATCTCACGTTGTTATTTATTTCATTTAACAACAACTATTACTTTTGGAGACATGGTCTCACTATGTAGCTCTGGCTGGCCTCAGAGATCTGCCTGCCTCTGCTTCCCAAGTACTGGTATTAAAGGCAATAAAGCAAATATTTTGGAGATACCAGAATGTGTTAGGTGCTGTGGGAGGCACATGTAAAATAGAGTATGCAGTCTAAATATAAGATTTGTTTTTAATTTATGAGTTACTGCTGTGGCATCTTTAGCAGCCAGTCACCCTGGATTTATGTCCCCATGTGGCCCCTGATGGGGTGTGGAAATTCTCCCCCAAAGGCCCATGTAACAAAAGCTTGGCTGTCAGCAGATGGCACTATGGGATGTAGTAAAAGCTTTGATAGGTGGGGCCTAGTGGAAGGAAGAGAGGTCTTTGGGAATGTTCTCTAGTACAATGCTTGGGAAAGCTCAGTAAAAGAGACGCTCAACCATTTTCTTTCTCAAAGGTTTGTGTGTGTGTGTGTGTGTGTGTGTGTGTGTGTGTGTGTGTGTGTGTGTATGCCTGTATGTGTGTGTATTGTGTGTTCCATGTATGTGTGTGTATCTGAGGGGGCCAGAAGAAAGTGTTGGATTCCCCAGATGTCAGGACCCATTTCCACAGCCATCTTTCTCCCAACCTTCTGGTTGCCATGAGGTGAGCATCCTCTTCCATTATCAGCTCCCGCCATGTTCTTCTGCATCAGCACCAGTCCCAGAGCATCAGGACCAAAGGACTATTGACTGAAACAAGCACCACTCCCCCTTTTATGTGGATATATAGGACATTTTGTCATAGCAACAGAAAGCTAATACATCCTGGTTCCATCCCAGTAGTCTGAGGCCATGCTACCTCCACACCTGTAGGCCTAACTAATCCAAACACTGCATAGCCATTGATTGTTCTAGAAATAGGTATATGAACCAATCTCTATAAAATAGGCATGAAGAGAAGGCTGCCATGGCACCCTGGAAGAACTTCCTCACTCACAGAAGTCAACTCTTTTGTTCCTCGGGGCTTGCTGTATCTGCATGTTGCCTAGACCCGATAAGCATTTCAGACAAGACCAAAGACGGTGCTTATATCCATGATGGTAGAACACAGACACAGAAGGAACCTGGACCTCTAGTACTACCCTTGAGGCCCCAAGCCTACCAACTCTGAAACCTGCTGTACTTTCAGATCTTTAGTTATGCGAGGGAATAAATCCCTCTGGTGTTCAACCAGCTGGATTCTGGGTTTCTGTTCTCTGCTGCCAAAGCATCCTGTGGAATCATAGGCTAATAATATTACACATCACTATTAATAGTTAACATTAAAACATGCTTGACATTTCACAATACACTTCCCATTCATTATTTCATTTGATTTCCAAACCGCCACTACCATCACCGGAAAGTTCTCTTTTCTACCCCTATTTCAGAGGTGGAGAAGTGAAGAGTCATGGGCTTTGGGTGGCTTGCCAGCACTGTTCAGCTGGAAACTGAGAAGCTGATCTGTCCGTGCACATGTGGGTCAGCTGCCTCCATTAGTATTAGCTGCTTCCTATTCTGACAAGGCTATGATGCTTTAGCATTTTTGTACCATCTGTTCTAGGATGAGCTGGAATAGATTCTGTTCAAGGGCAAACAGGTCCGGAGAGGGGCTTCCTGCACGGCTCCAGAGACCTCCAGACGTGCTAGCTGGAAGCGCATGGCTTTTCTTCCAGAAGTCTCTAGTAGGCATCATCAGAAATTGGAGAGCCTGGGAGCTGGGGATGAAACTGGGTGGACAAAGTCCTTACCTAGCATGTGTGAAATCCCGGTGCAGTCAAAAGAGGGTGTATTGGGAGGCAGAGGCAGCAAGATCAGAAGTTCAAGGTCACCCTTGCCTGCATAGCAAGTTTGAGGTCAGTCTGGGCTGCAGGAGACTCTGCTTAAAAAGAAAAAGAGATGAGATGAGACTCTGGAGCTATCCAGAGTGCAAATGGAGATGGGGTTTGTGTCTTGAGCAGTGACCCACTGATGGAAAAATAGAATAGCCCACAGGCACCAAGACTGTTGGGAAGCTGAGCAATGGTTTCAACCTCAGCCCTGATGCTTGTGTTCTCTCTCAGTGTCGTTCCAGAAGAGGTAGATGCCACATCTAGGAGGAGGAGAACATGAAGTGGAGAAGAGGGAGCCACGTGAAGACTTTCAAATAAGCGCCAGTTCTGAGAGAAGCTGGGGATGCTGTGGGTCCAGAGCTGGGGGTAATGGTGGCACCATCATTGTCTAGGGCATGACTGTGGGAGAGAGGAAGCCTGGCAGAGGCCTGAACATGCACATAGTCATGGAGGAACACATCCAAAGAGCAAAGAGCAGGCTGAGGCCAGACAATAGCCCGAAACTACCAATGGGTCCAATATCAGGCTGTCTGCCATGAGAGGCATATTCCACGGCAGCACCCAGATCAGAAGAGAAGAGCCACCTACTCATAGTAGCCCATTGCAACCCTTGATCCTTTCTTCCTCTGGTTCTTAAAGGGGCTGTGCAAAGGTCTGAAAGTTTTAAAATAAGGAGTATTAAAGTACTGAAATATTCTATGTGCCATCACTCCACAGAGGGACAGATGATGTATAGTCCATGGTTAGAATCAAGAGCTGTCTTGGAATGCAGACGGTATCCTCTTAGGGGTTAGACATCAGACCCACAGGATATGAGGAAAGAGGGACACATGATTGAGAGTCCTGGGGTGGCCACTGCAGACATCCAGAGGCCAGGGACAGGAAGCTTAGCTCCACCCCCATGAAAAGAAAACCCTGATGATTCAGAGTACACAGCTCGGTAACTGTGAAGAAGAAGGAAGGTCATTTTGTTGTAAAGTATCTACGTCCATGTCCTTCCCTTCTGTGCTGACACAGCCTGAGAAGTAAAGGTTACAAATATAGCTATGTATAACTAGAGTTTGCAATCTGCAATCATTCAGAGACAATGGCAGGGAACAGAGCAAAGGACCAAAGTGAGAAATACCACATTATGGGTACCAGCCGCTTTGGGGAGGGGGGTCGAGGTTGCCATTATCAAACAACTACAGCAAGTGTGAGTTCTCCCAAGATCTAAGATCACAGGATGGATTGTGTCCTACATTGCCTTTGGTAAGTCTTTATTTTGAGGTAGAGCAGCGAGCATGGGTTTTGAGGTTGTCTGTGGTCCTGGAACTTTCTATTCCTATGAAAGTAAACTTAAGTACAGTTAAATAGCATCTCACAGAATTGTGCTAAGGGTGTGGTAAGATGTGATGTGCAAAGGGTTTGTTCCCAACGAGACCACACTGAAACCACTAACATGGTTGGGCCGTCAACAATAACATGTCGTACACACGGTGTATTTGTTGAGAAGAGACATCGCATGAAAAGTGTTCTCAGCACAATCAAAAGCATTTTAAAATTCAAAATCCCAAGAAAAAGAATTCTCCTTCTTCCTCTACCCCAGAGCCTTTCCAAAGCAAGGGATCACTTTGGACTCTTTTGTATAGCACAAACTCTTTCAAACACTTCAGAATGCATACATCAAGAGCTTGACCTTCTGAGATAAGTTCTGTGTGACTAGCATTGTTGATGTCAATGGAGTAAGCCAACATTGTCTCTACTTCTGGCCTTGACTCTGGCTTGCCACAGTCCAGATGTTGAAACTCTCAGCGGCACACTTGGGCTCCTAGCTTTCAGCTCACAGCAGATACGGCAGCAACCTCAAGCACTAGTCAGACACCTGTTACATGATAGATGCTAAACTATTATTTATCTTGGATCTTATGTAACCCCCACACTAGACCTTTGCAGTAGAAACCATATGGAGGAAACTCATGGTTTCCTGGGTTGCCTGGCTAACTTTGGGGCAAATCAAAGTTAATCCTAATTTTCTCAGATGCCAGCACCTACATGCTTCCTCAGGACCACACATCATCTAACATCACCTATATATTTCAAAACTGCATTGTTTCATCTCACAGCCTTTAAAAAAGCTGTCAGAATAAATGCCAAGGCATCCTAGACTCTCTTCATCACTCCAAATCCATAGCTAAGTTTAACAAGAGCTTTCTTTCTGTTCAGTTTCCACTCTAGAATGAATCTGCCCCTTTATCTAATTTTAACTCTTCAATAACCCTCCCATTAGAATCATGACATCTCTGATCTTTTCAGTATTTCCATTGTGCCAAAGCATAACTGTTCCATGTATCACTGTGGACAGCCTGACTTTGCTTTCAAAAATGTGAGTGCCAGAGCTGGGGAGATGGCTCAGTGGGTAGAGCACTTGCTGTGTTAGCATGAGGACTCAAGTTCAGATTCCCAGCATCCAAGTAAGGAGTCAGGTGTTGCACTGTAGTGAGAGGCAGGGGATAGGCCAACCAATCCAGCTAATCAGTGAGCAGTGATGTCAGTGAGAGACCTTATCTCAAAAAGTAGAGGAGAGAACAACAGTGGGAAACATCCAACATTAATTCTAACCTCCACATGCGTGTGCACCCTCAAACACACAGGCATATGCTTTCAAATGACACACACACACACACACACACACACACACACACACACACACACGATACTCTTTCTTCTGTTATTCCTCAACCTACACTTTTGCCTTGTAATGGTCTTTCCTACAGATATATACAGCCCCATCCAAAATGTCATATTAATCTTTGCTTGCTCTAAACTTCTCCACACAGGACAATACACTCCTTCAGTGCAGAAGTTACACCATGTTTCAGTAACCACCAAGGATCCTCAGCTGCCACCAAGCATTCAGCCCATCTATCTCGGCATTCTAGATTCATACCACATAGCAATGCCCATATCTCATCATATAATAGGAAGACTCTACTTTCTGTCAAAATACAATCTAACAGTTACCCTCTGGCCCACTAACACTACTTCTAATAATCTACCCCAAGGAAATCATTGAAATACAGACAAAGATACACATGACACTCACTGCATATTATATATAATAACCTCAAATTGGAAAGCATCTCGGTCTCAACAATGAGGATAGTTAAATAAATTACAGTGCATAACTACAATGGGATATTATGAAGCCTTTAAGGATCATGTTTTCAAAAGATATTTAAAGACAGAAAATGTTCATGATATTCTATAGAATTAGAACTGAAGGGAAGAAGAAAACACTTTCATAAATATGAAGGACCGCTGAGCAGGAGTTAAGTTGGCTTATGTGATCATACTAGGAGAGACACAGGCAGCATCAAGAGAAAGCTACCTAGAGACACATTCTGGGTGAACATAAGCTGAATTCCCTAATGGTTGGCATGACCCAAGCCATAATGATTTTCAGAGTGGGTGATGAGCAGGGTGAGTCGGAAAGGATGGAGAAGAAGAGGCTTACGGAAAGGCGGGGCATGGTCAGAACCTGGAAGGCTAATACGCAAGCAAGAGCGGACTGGTGTGGCTAAGTGTGGCCCTGGGCCACATTGTATTAGCTCATGGCCGGTCTTCACCAAACCACACGGGGCAGCATCTGTCTCATTCTCAGGCTTCCAGATGAAAGGTCCTTTTCTCTTCTGAAGAATCCTAGCTGGTCTAGGTAATTCCTACCTTAACCATGTGGAGGCTGGGTCCACTTCCAGAGTAGGGAGCTGTGGTCTTTGTTAAAGAGGCTGGGGACAAGAGAGGCAGAGCAGAATGTGGGCATATGGTGTGCCTTATTGTTTCACTAGCTGTTAATTGGAACTATCTTGTGTTATTTTCCTAGGTTTATGTGGGGGCTTTGGAAAAGGCTAGGTTGTAAGGTAACTTCAGTCAGTGATAGGACACTGGGAAAGGGCAGAAATGTTACATTGGAAAATGACAAAGAAAGGAGAATTTTAAGACAAAGAAGAACCAGGAAATATGAGCTTTGAAAGGTCTAAGTACTTCCTAGTTCTGGCATCTTGGTTTTCCATTCCTGTTGAGTTTCTGGGTCTTTTTTTCACAATGGTCTGTTCTGAAGGTTGCTCAGTCTAGATTTATATTTCTTCTCCTGTGTTGGGGGCACCATTATCTACTCAGGAAATTATCTACGGCTTTGGGCAATGGTAACTGTGAGAAAATTCATTTTATATCCACCCAAAATGTGTTTCTAGGTAGGACAGCCTTGATTAGATCTACCTGAGGTCTCCCTTCTCACACCACCACATGCCATTCTCACCATGGGAAACTGTCACTGGGGCCCTTCAACAATTCACCTGACAGTTCTTAGGACCGCCCCCCCCCCCAAGTCACCCAAAATAGGAAAGGCTAAGAAACAGTTAGAAGCCAAGAGGGGCACAGTGGCTGAGTGCCACGAGATATGTCTGGTGGGAGGCAGGACTGAAAATAGAAAATAAATAGAAGAAAGTCTGCTGTGGCCGTGTATGGCTGTGACCCTAGCACTTGGAAGTGGAGGCAGGAGGCCATTGGGTTTGAGGCCAGACTGAGCTACACAGATAGTTCCAGAGCAGCCTGACCAACACAGTGAAACAGGATTTCAAAACACACACACACACACACACACGCACGCACGCACGCACGCACGCACGCACGCACGCACGCACGCACAGGGAGAAGGGGAGTTGCTGTGTAAAGCTTTTGCCATGCCAGGTTCAACAGCATGCATCCATAATCCTAGTGCTGGGAGTGGATGGAGGTTTACTTGGGAAGGGATAGCAAGACAGGTGAATTCTGGGAGCACACTGGCCAACAAGTCTAGCCAATCATTGAGCTCCAGTTTCAGTGATGGATGCTGTCTCAAAAACTTAGATGAAAAGCCATAGAGGAAGAAGATCCCCGATCTAGACTTCTAACCTTTATCGTCAGGCACACACATGAATGCATACGCCACACGAGAAAGTCAGGGAGCGGGAATAGGAACATACATAAATATTAAGGAAATAAGAATGAATACGGTATCACTTTTGGTAATAATAATGTACCAATGTTTTTAACTAAGGCCAGAATAACATATTAAACATAAGATAGTAATCTCATGGTAACGAAAATAGAGTATGTGGGAAATTTCTTTTCTGTCATCTAATTTTTCTGTAAATCAAAACTATTTAACAATCAAAAGGTTATTTAAGAATATAATCAAGGGTTCTAAAGAGGTGGCCGAGTGGTTGAGAGCATGTTTTGTTCTTGTGAAGGTCCCAAGTTCAATTCGAAGAACATGCCATATGATGGCACATAACCATAGTTCCGGGGGATCCAACGGGCACACATAGGGTGCACATACATGCATGCAGGCAAAACATAAAAGTAAAAATAAATAGATCTTCAAAACATTTTCTAAAGAATATATTCAAAGTGTAGTATATAAAAATCTTTTAATAAATAAATATTTTTAAAGATAAAATAAAATAGCAATGAACCATGCATCAACCCTGAGCCTGTATGACCTTCAAGTATGGCCCTACTCCTTTCCTAGGTATTTTCTGGGACTCATAAAAGCAAGACTAGCTTTTTGTTAGTAGTAAAGAAACATCTTGCCCTGCAGTCTTTGTGACCTAGGCTTTGCCTCATCAACTAAGATCCCAGCCAGAGCACAGGAACCAGGCCATGATCTCCCAGCCAGAGCACAGGAACCAGCCCATGATCTCCCAGCCAGAGCACAGGACCAGCCCATGATCTCCCAGCCAGAGCACAGGAACCAGGCCCATGATCTCCCAGCCAGAGCACAGGACCAGCCCATGATCTCCCAGCCAGAGCACAGGAACCACCCCATGATCTCCCAGCCAGAGCACAGGAACCAGGCCATGATCTCCCAGCCAGAGCACAGGAACCAGGCCATGATCTCCCAGCCAGAGCACAGGAACCAGCCCCATGATCTCCCAGCCAGAGCACAGGAACCAGCCCATGATCTCCCAGCCAGAGCACAGGAACCAGCCCATGATCTCCCAGCCAGAGCACAGGACCAGCCCATGATCTCCCAGCCAGTGCACAGGAACCACCCCATGATCTCCTAAGCAGAGCACAGGAACCAGCCCATGATCTCCTAACCAGAGCACAGGAACCAGCCCATGATCTCCCAGCCAGAACACAGGAACCAGGCCATGATCTCCCAGCCAGAGCACAGGACTCAGCCCATGATCTCCCAGCCAGAGCACAGGAACCAGGCCATGATCTCCCAGCCAGAGCACAGGACTCAGCCCATGATCTCCCAGCCAGAGCACAGGAACCAGCCCATGATCTCCCAGCCAGAGCACAGGACCAGCCCATGATCTCCCAGCCAGAGCACAGGAACCAGGCCATGATCTCCCAGCCAGAGCACAGGAACCAGCCCTTGATCTCCCAGCCAGAGCACAGGAACCACCCCATGATCTCCCAGCCAGAGCACAGGACTCAGCCCATGATCTCCCAGCCAGAGCACAGGAACCAGGCCATGATCTCCCAGCCAGAGCACAGGACCAGCCCATGATCTCCCAGCCAGTGCACAGGAACCACCCCATGATCTCCTAAGCAGAGCACAGGAACCAGCCCATGATCTCCTAACCAGAGCACAGGAACCAGCCCATGATCTCCCAGCCAGAACACAGGCCATGATCTCCCAGCCAGAGCACAGGAACCAGGCCATGATCTCCCAGCCAGAGCACAGGAACCAGCCCATGATCTCCCAGCCAGAGCACAGGAACCAGGCCATGATCTCCCAGCCAGAGCACAGGACCCAGCCCATGATCTCCCAGCCAGAGCACAGGAACCAGGCCATGATCTCCCAGCCAGAGCACAGGACCAGCCCATGATCTCCCAGCCAGAGCACAGGAACCAGCCCATGATCTCCCAGCCAGAGCACAGGACCAGCCCATGATCTCCCAGCCAGAGCACAGGAACCAGCCCATGATCTCCCAGCCAGAGCACAGGACCAGGCCATTTGATCTCCAGCCAGAGCACAGGAACCAGGCCATGATCTCCCAGCCAGAGCACAGGACCCAGCCATGATCTCCCAGCCAGAGCACAGGACCAGCCCATTAGCTCAGTCAGGATCATCAGCCATCCTTAAGATGGACTTCACAAACTCAAACACAGTCTCTGTGGTTACTGTAAAGATAGCCCTGGCGACTTAAAGACACTGAATTGTGACTTGGTCAGGAAGCCCTTGCTTGTCCTCCTAGCCATCTTCCTCCCCTTTCTCTTATTCTCTTTTCTTAAAATCTATGGGGCGGGGGGATTGGGGATTTAGCTCCGTGGTAGAGTGCTTGCCTAGCAAGCGCAAGGCCCTGGGTTCAATCCTAGGCTCCAGGGGGAAAAAATCTATATGAAAAAATGTCTCTTAATACACTCCAACTCTGCTTTTTAAAAAAAGAAGTTTATTTAAAAACAATAACATGTTGAAGAAAGAAACTGGAGAGCTTTGGGCTGTGTGAGCCCTTTGTAAAAGCTGGCTAAGGGAAACAGAGTAGATGGAGAAGCAGCATTAAGAAACCGGGGAACAAAGTGCTTTTGCCAGGAAAACCAGGGAACCAGTTTCATCCTGAGTCCGGAGTTTGGGCCTGGTTCCTGCCAACAATGCTCCCACTTCCCCAGGCCTCCAGATCTACACGAAATTGTCTGCCCAGTTGGGAGCAGAGCAAGCAGGGCCATAGATCAGAAGGCTTTGTGTTAAGCAAGACAAAGCCAACGTGTGCTGACTACCTGTCACTCAGACACCGGTGTCACTGTCTATTTGCTCACTCAGAATAAAGCCATTCTTTCTTTCTTTCTTCCTTCCTTTCTTTCTTTCTTTCTTTCTTTCTTTCTTTCTTTCTTTCTTTCTTTCTTTCCTTCTTTCTTCCTTCCTTCTTCCTTCCCTCCTTCCTTCCTCCCTTCCTTTCTTCCTTCCTTCCTTCCTTCCTTCCTTCCTTCCTTCCTTTCTTTCTTTCTTTCTCTCTCTCTCTCTCTTTCAACAAAGAGCTGCACAAGTCAATGACTTATACACCTTCCAACAGAGAAAACAGAACCCACTGGAGTTGAAGAGTTGGGGTTGCCAGGCCATGAGGCATTATCTAGAGAGGTAATGGGTACTTCTTCCTTCTGTAATCCCAAAGTCATGTTTCCTGGGAGCAGAAAGCCTGAAGCCAAGCAGGGTGGTTGAATGGTGTTCTGTCATGGGGGAAAAAGAGGCCCAGTGATGAAAGAGAGACTGAGGAGCCAAATGAAACCTTTCCCTGGTAATCAGGAAGCAGAATTTTAGGCTCAGGCCCATTTTTAGGCTTAGGCTCAGATTTACAGGATTTATGCCTGTAAATCCACCACTTGGGAGGCTGAGGCAAGAGGCTCATTTTTAAGACCAGTCAGTAAGGCTAGAGAGAGCACTTAGCTGGTAAAGTTCTTGTCTAACAAGCGTGGGGACCTGAGTTTGATCTCCAGAAGCTGTGTCAAAAAGCTGGGCAGGGTGGCTTTTGCTTGTAATCTCATTGTTGGGGAGGCAGAGACAGGTGGATCCCTGGGGCTCACTCACCAGGCACTAGTCTAATTGGTGAGTTCCAGGCCAAGTAAGAAAACCTTGTCAAAAAAAAAAGGAAAAGAAAAGAAAAAGTATATATATATATATATATATATATATATATATATATATATATATATGACTGTGTCTGAGGAAAGAGATCTAAGATTGTGCATGCTCACACATATGCGTATATACCTACAAACACACAAACGTGTGTACACACATATACATAGATCACCAGGCTGGGCTACATAGTGAAAGCCTGTCTATAGGGAGGAAAAAAAATAAACACAAATGTGCAAAGCATTGTTTCTGTGACTTGAAACACTAAGTCCCATGCCCCTGGCTCTTGAGTGCCTGTGGTCAGTGGGTCCAGCCCTCTGCCCTGCCCTGCCCTGCCCTGCTCTGCCCTGTAATTTGACAGGCTCTGGGCTGACTTCCACCCCAGAACTTACCCCTAGCATGGGCTCTCTGAAACCGGCTGGTGCTTAGAACCCAGATCGTGCCCTCCAACAGGGCCTACTTAACACCACCACCACCCCTACTTGCTCATATCCCCAAGGAAAAGAAGTAGGGGAAAGTTTGGGGGGGGGGTCTTGTGATTAAAAAATTGGCGGGGCGATGTCTCGTGCATGCATCTGTTATGCTGAAATCACCATCCTTTCTAACCAGGCCCACCTGCTGTCTTTTTCAATTTTAAGTATTTCTAAGTAGCAATCAAATCAGTATAATTTGTTCTTTATCTCGGCAAAACCATTGTGAAAGAAAAATGTGACCATTATGTTCCATCAGGGAAATACAAGCCCTTTATCTGCAGCCTTCTCTATATTCTATCGGATCTCGCAGTTGTCATTACGCCAGTTGTATTTAATGTTGTTCAAATGAACAGAGCTTTCTTTAATCACTACAGCCTTCTTTTTCCTAAATGCTTTTTCCAAGGTTATGGTTTTCAGAGATAAATACATAAATACCAATGTTATGAATACGTTAAGGGTATCCAAGAGACAGCTTTCAGGATTTGCAGCAAGAGACTGCTGTCACTGGAGTTACACAATGGCTGGCTGATGTTTTGAGTATGAAGTTACTGGGTATTAGGCAAAGGCCTGGTACCCCACGTGGAGGCAGGAGGCTATTTTGAGCTGATCACAATAGGCCACTCAGTCAACGCTGACTTTAGAAATCTGGCATCAGGATCCTTACGGCTCCCAACCAAAGCCAGTGAGTCCAGAACTGCAGGCACCCTCCCTTCCCAGAGGGAGGGGGTGGGCAGGAGAACTGTCCTGTAGGCTTCCAGACTCCACCTGCGTAGAGCGTCTGATTCTAAAGGCAAGTGGGAGGAGCCAGGCTATGCTTTTCAATCTAAGAGTGACCACCCACTTCAATTTCCTCCATCTGGAAAATAAGAACGAGGCAACAAGAGGTTGGATGACTTTCCCAACATGTGTGTCCAATTTCCAGCAGAACTGGACTAGAACCCACGTCCACTACAAGTATATTGTTGTTTTGTTGCCAACTGGAGTACCCCAGCTCTCTAGCAAACATTACTAGGGATGATGCTGAGGTTAGAGGAATTCTACACTTAGTCACTGAGACATCTGTTCAGAAAACACTTATTCTTTGTGAGGTGCTGAGAATAATAATACTTACTATTAATAGCTAATATTTTCGAGTGCCTGTCACTATCCTAAGCACTAGGTGAAAATTAATGTATTTTCTCTCCCAGTAACCCTAAGGGCAGGTGCTATGATGACTGTCATTTTATAGACAATAGAGGCCAGGCACACAGAGGTTGGGTGTCCTGCCCAAGGGCACACACTGAGGATTCCCATCCAACAACAGGTGTCCAGAGTCAGCAGTCTAGATTCCTACAAAGGGACAATTTTCCCAAATCACTGCAGGTGCTGAATGGCTGTGTGCTGAATAAAGCATTGTATCCTGCCCCTGAGAAACTCACAATGCAGAGGGAAAACATTCACGTCAACAAATAAAGAAAACTCAAGATATGATATAATGCGTCTAGAGAAACATAAACAAGTCCCAGTGGGGGGTGCCGAGGAGGGAGGGTGTGATGATGTCTAAACAGGAGTCTGTGGAGGGTCTCTGCAAGGTGGAGAACTCTGGCTGGACAGATGTTCTGGGGACTCCTCCACACAGTCAGCAATCTAGGTGTGTAGGATCTCTCCAAGTTCTTTGTCTAATAGACCACTGCATAACCCTCAAAGGGTCACTAATGACCCCAAGGATATGCCAATCCAGCCTCTCAGCTCAGGAAATGCTACAGAACCAAACCTGGATTCTGGACTTCCAGCAAGTCATTCCTCCAATGGTGGACACTGTGGTACTTTGCCACCCTTCCCTGTCCCACTGAGGCTGTCCCCCCGACTTATGGTAGAGCTAAAGATGGCCTCCCTGGGTGGGCTCAGCTTATGGCTTTTCTTGGGTCCAGGTGTTGCCTGCTAGAAGCTGTGTCTGGGCCTCTAAGCCTGTCATGGCAGCTGTGTGGTCTGGCTGTTTTGCTCTCCCCCACAAAGGTATGTGCCTGTGATCCCAGCACCAAGGAGGCCCCAGCAAACTCAGAGGGTGGCCTGGCTATAGGTACCCTACATCTCATACTCAGAGGGTGGCCTGGCTATAGGTACCCTACATCTCATACTCAGAGTGTGGCCTAGCTGCAGGTATCCCACATCTCATACTCAGAGGGTGGCCTGGCTGCAGGTACCCCACACTATAGCATGAATCTTAAAGAGTCTTATTGATAAAACAAACCTGAAGCCAGGTATTAGGGTGAATGCTGTAAAATCAGAGAAGCAGAACAAGCCACAGCTACCTCACCTTGCTAATTCCTCAGCTGATCCTGTTTCCTCAGACTGGAAGCCTCTCAATCCTTATCCAGAATGAATCTCAGTTGAACTGTTGCTCAGAAGCCTAAAAACTTAACCAGCTCTAGTTCTTGGTTTTCACACCTTATATACCGTTCTGCTTTCTGCCATCACTTCCTGGGATTAAAGACATGAGTCATCATGCCTGGCTGTTTCCAGTGTGGCTTTAAACTCACAGAGATCCTGTGGATCTCTGCCTCCCAAGTGATAGGATTAAAAGCATTGTGTTCCACCATTTTTGGCCTCTTTATCTAGTGGCTGTTCTGTTCTCTGACTCCAGATAAGTTTATTAGGGTGCACAATATTTTGGGGAACACAATATCACCACACCACATCTCATACTCGGGGAGTGTCCTGTCTACAGGAACCCTATATCTCATATGCAGGTGGTGGCCTGGCTATAAGAACCCCACATCTTATCAGAGAGATGCCACAGAGACCCCTTGACTGCAGAGGATCCTCAAATAACCCAACCCAACCCCTTGGATGATCTAGAAACCTCTCATGTAAGAATCCACATGCACCCTCTCCTGCAGCTCCCAGCTGTGCCCAGACACTTTGGATCCTTGGTTTTCTCAGGGCAGAGGGAACTGAAGCATTGTTAAGTGGCTGCAGCCTTACTCTGGAACCCATGTTCAAGGCTGTGGCCCAGAAGCCTCCGCTCTTCCTACAAATGGGACTGTACAGTGTTCACAGAGGGACACCTGGCGTTAATGAGGTTGAAAACTTGTTTTGTTCCTCGTCCTTCTTGCTGACCAGGAAACCAAATAGCACCACTCTATGTTCCACACTATCTTCCAGAGGTCCTGAGTTCAATTCCCAACAACCACATGGTGGCTCACAACCATCTGTAATGAGACCCGGTACCCTCTTCTGGCTTGCAGGGGCACATGCAGGCAGAACATTGTATACATAATAATTGGTGAAATTATTAAGGCCACTACACATAATAAATGAGTAAATCTTTAAAACAAAACAAAAGGGGGTTGGGGATTTAGCTCAGTGGTAGAGTGCTTGCCTAACAAGCGCAAGGCCCTGGGTTAGATCCTCAGCTCCAAATTAAAAAAAAAAAAAAAAAAAGACTGAAGGATCTTCCCAGTAACTGCTAATTGGAGTTCATTTCACAGCCTCAGCCAGTGCCACAAACACCGTGTAACTGAGATGTCGGAGAGGGTGATTAAACATCATGTGGGGCTGAAGGGGAACCTCTAATTAAATGGTTCTCAGGATAGTGTGGAACAATGCAGTCTGGTTAAGAAAGAAAGCGTGTCTTCCCTGAAAGTCTGCTGTGGGTCAGTACCAGGCCCGAGGCCACACTGACTATCACAGGGACACACGTCAATTTGATGTCCGTCCCATTTTAAAGAAGGGAATTGCAAGCTGGGGAGATGGCTCAGTAGGCAAGGTGTTTGCTGTGCAAGTATGAGATGGGATTTGAATTAAAAAAAAAAAAAAAAAACAATCAAAAAACAAACAAACAACAACCTTAAAAACTGGTTTTAGCCAGTGTAGAACTTGTCTCTGTAACCAAGAACTCCTACAGCTAGACAGCAAGAATGCACAAGAGGATCCACAGAAACTCACAAGCCAATTAGCCTGGAATGTGAAGAGGCAAAAGCTGGGAGACCAGCACCAAAAATTGACCTGTGACCTCTACAGGCAGGCCATGAATGTGCACACTGTCATCACATACACAAGCATGTGCATAATGTGTAGAGTAAAGGGTCAGCCAAAGAAGCCCACCCTGACCCTGAAACCAGAGCCTGTAAAAGAAACACACCCTGGCCCTGAAACCAGAGCCTGTAAAAGAAACACACCCTGGCCCTGAAACCAGAGCCTGTAAAAGAAACACATCCTGACCCTGAAGCCAGAACCAGAGAAAGAAACACACCCTGGCCCTAAAGCCAGACCCAAAAGTTTTAAAAGGGCCAGTAAAAGTAACACACTTTGGTCCTGAAACCAGAGCCAAACACTCTGCCCCTGACCAACTGAGCATGAAACCAACCAGTCCTTGAGCAGGAAAACTGACAAATTCCTGAGCACAAAACCAACCTTTCCCTGAGCATGAAATCTAGCCCATCTCTGAGCTTGTCAAGCCCAGGGATTGAAATCTGACCACTTCCCACCCTGAAAATCTTTTCCCTGGAAATACTCTGCCCCTTATAAACCCTGAGCCTGTTCAGTTGGCAGCTCACCTTTTCCACACTAGCAGAGGCAGCCGCTCTGCTGGATTTCTCTTTCCCAAATAAGTCTCTTGAATGAGTTTTGGGTGAAGACCTTCTTTCTCCAGAGCAGAGCAGAATCTCTGCTGGGAAACTCCCCAGTGGAGCAGAGCAGAGAAGCAATCAGCACCTCTGCTGGGAAACTCCCTTAGCGGAGCAGAGCTCAGCTATAAGGGCACTCTCTCAGAGAGGAGCAGGATGGCCACATCCTGCAGGGAGACCATCCCCCACCAGAACCCAGCTTCAGGTATAGCCCGACTTACTGACAGTCAAGAGATCTTTCTCCTCACAGCTGTAGGTATCCAGGATACCTCCCCTTCACAGCTTCCAACAGTCAAGGTATACATTTCCCTCCAGAGCTGTAACACTTGCAATGTGTGCTCACACCTACATACACACAAACTCAGGAGGTTTTGTTGTTGGTTTGGTTTTTTGTTTTGTTTTTTTTTTTTTTTTTTTTTTTTTTTGAAAAAGAAGGTAACTGGAACATGATGTTCCATGACTGGCTAACAACCCCAAAGTGGTAACAGTCATCAGATTCTCCCTTTAAAAAAAAAATCGGTATATTTATTCATAATTTATGTGTATCAATTTGCCTACATGTATGTGCATCCACGGTGTGCAAGATATCTGAGGCGGCCAGAAGAGGGCATCAAATCCCCTGCAACTGAAGTTACAGAGTCACCATGTGGGTGCTGGGAAAGACCTGGGTCCACTGCTGAGCAATCTCTCCAGGCCCTAAATTCTCCTCTTTTATCTTTAGTGGCAGCAACATTAACCAAAATAGCAAAGTTAATCCATCTACTAGTGAATACTGACATTGGATAATGACAATGGAGAGGAAGGATCTCGATTCTTATGCAGTTTAATCCTCAGATGCTGGTTAATGAAAGACATCCCCCACCATAGAGCTGAGTGTCCTCTCTCCTAGCCACCAAGAGAATAAAGTTGGACCTGGTGGACCAAAGTGGTTGGA
Source organism: Onychomys torridus (assembly GCF_903995425.1). Taxonomy (NCBI): domain Eukaryota; kingdom Metazoa; phylum Chordata; class Mammalia; order Rodentia; family Cricetidae; genus Onychomys; species Onychomys torridus. The sequence continues at coordinate 41,422,247 of NC_050449.1, read as the reverse complement.
GAAAGCTGGGGAAGGAGCACAGGGTGGTGAAGTGTTGGGGAGCAGAGGGTCTTGTCCCCACCTTGTCCCCTCATCCTCTACCTCCCTGCTTCTGCGGGTAATGCTAGACAATGAAATTAAATATAAAAATAGGTTGCACTGAGAAGTCTCACCTAGATAAAGAAAAATGGTCAAATGTTTTCAAAACAATACACCTTTGTTCAATTAAAAATGGAAAGCCAGGTGTTGGCTTACCTCTGTAATCTCAGAACTCAGGAGGCTGAGGCAGGAGAATCACCAGAAGTTTGAAGCCAACCTGGGCTACATAGTGAGTTCTAGGCCAGCCTGTGCTATCCAGTGAGTTCCCCACAAGCTTAGGCTACAGAGTGAAATCCTACCTCAACACAAACAGCCCATAAATGTGGAAAGCATATCCTTCTCCCTTGTCTAGGGGTGCAAATAATTTAGAGTTCGTGCTTTACAACTTTGGAAATGATAGCATTGGGTACTTATTAGAATATAGTAATAATTTACTTTAAATTTGTATTTATATGAACATACTAGCAAGTAAGCATCTAAGATTATATAAATTATAACAGTTAAGTCCTATTATTTTACTATTATAAAAATAGCAGTTATTTTGTACCAACAAAAATATCAGGACTTTTGTATCTGAAAATAGTATAGAATCATTATACAGGAACACCCCAAACAGCATTATAATTGTGAATTATGTTCTCATTCTATGCCACCTTCTACAACATTAACTAGTGTGTGTGTGTGTGTGTGTGTGTGTGTGTGTGTGTGTGCGCGCGTGCGCGCGCGATTGTGCATGAATATGTTCATGTGAATATGAGCATGTGTGGGTCATGTATGTGTAGATATACATGCGCACTCGTCAACATGTGTGTGAAGGTTAGAGGGGTCAATTTCAGGGAGCTCCTTCGTCAGTCACAGCTCTACCTTATCTGTTGGGATGTGGTCTCTAACTGGACCCAGAACTCACTGACTGAATAGAGCCACCAAGCCTCAGGGGTCCTCCTGTGTTGACTGCTCCAGCCCCAGCACAGTAGGTCACACTGGTTTGCTCAGACTTTTCTGTGGATGCTGGAGATTCAAACTCAGCTCTTCAGGTCTTACCAACTGCTCCACTCCCAGACCACAGCAAGCTGATGAACACTTGTTTTTCCTATCTGCTCAATATCTCAGGAGCATGAAACAGGAATTATTTTATGCCCATTTGAGTCTTTGGTGCAGATGTAGCTCAGGGGTAGAGTGGGCTTACAGCATGTACACAGCCTGGGTTGCCTTCTAACATCAATAGGAAAAGAAAGCAAACAGGAAGTATGTGGTTCTTTGGAAGTATCTGAGCAGGGACTTGAGCCCAAAGTTGATGACAAAAAGCTGTAAGCTTTGCCCTGTTTCCTCTTGTGTCTTCTGTTGGGGCTTTCCTCTGACGTGTACAGCAGCTTTCTGTTTGAGTTCTCCATGTACTGACTCCAGACAGTCACCTCCTCCCTTCCCTCAGCCAAAAACTCTTCCAGGGAGACGGGGAGGGGAAGAAGAGATTATTACCGTATTTATTGTTGTTGTTGTTGTTATTGCCCTTGTTCTCAGATGAGGGTCACACTTTGGTATTTGCATTCTGTACTCTTCCCTGGAGTACGCAGACAACAGTACACAGCTGTTGCTCTAAAAAGGGAAACTAAGGCCCAGAGAATTGACGTCTTCTGCTCCTTGCCTCTTGCCACTGAAGTAAAGCTGTGTGAATCTTTATATTCTAGGCACCCAGGTCCCTTGGGCCACACATGCCCCACTCATCCCCGGCTTCTTTGCTGTGTCTGCTTCTCCTGTTCCTGCCCATCAAAGCCAAACCTCAGCTGCTCTCACACTGAGAAAAGATGTGCTAGTCATACAAAAATGTCGGTGACGGTTTCAGATCTTTGTCCCTCCCAAGATAAGCTAGAGCAGTGTAGAGTAAAGGATGCCTTACCCCAAGCTTAAGCTCCTGAGAGGGATTCTCACCACACTAGCTTTGCATGTGGGAAGCCCTGGGTTCCATCCCCAGCAAACACACACACACACATACACACACACACACACACACACACACACACACACACACACACACATACACACACACACACACACACAAGTTAGTGACCGCAATGATAGTGAGAAATAGCCCCGATTGTCTTGCAGGGCTCTCCATCAACTCCACAAGGAAGGTATCTGGCCTCTATTTTACAGAGGAAGACCCTGAGGTTCCAAACATTTCAGCCCCTTTGCACAGGAATAGCAGTAGCTTCCAGAAGGACACCGTGGTATTATGTGGCTCTTTGTTCTGGATTGAAAGCATCCCCTCATGGAGGGAAGTGAGAGAGGCTCAAGAAATTCAGGAGAGTTTTAACTCACAAACAACTCAGGAGATTTACCAGGCCCCTCTGGGCACAGTCATATAAGCAATAAATATGCAGAGGTTGGGAGACTGCTTCATGTTGTTCAGGGAGCTCCAGGGATATGGCTTTCTGGAATTCTTGACCGTCCTGGGGCCAGCTTTTTGCTGACACAGCTGCCCAGGTTGCCCATGCTTGAGAAATGTCAAGCCAGGCAGTGGTGGTGCACACCTTTAATCCCAGCACTCAGGGAGACAGAGGCAGGTGGATGGATCTCTGTGAGTTGGAAGCCAGCCAACACAGAGAAACCCTGTCTTGAAAAACCAAGAGAGAGAGAGAGACAGAGACAGAGAGAGAGACAGAGAGACAGAGAGGGATGTCCCCCACAGTCTCATTTGAATACATGGTTTCCAGTTGCTGTAGCTGTTTTGGGAAGGCTTAGGAGGTGTGGTCTTGTTGAAGGAGGTGTGTCTCTGGAGGTAGGCTTTGTGAGTTTAAAGACTTGGGCTATTTTAAGTTTTATGCTTACATGTTTTGTGCCCTCAGTGTCCTGTTCAAGTTACCAAGCCTGCTATTAGCTGCTATTCTTCCCTATCATGATGGACTCTCAGCCGTCTGGAATTTGAAGCCCAAATAAGCCCTTCCTTCTCTATAAATTGCCTTGCTCTATCAAGAAAATGGTCCTTCCAGGCTTGCCAGCTTAGACCAGAGGGCTATGAAGGGAGGTAGAATGCTGCCCATATCCGTTCAGCGGGTTGTGGAAGCAATGGTCATCTGTAATTGGAAATTCAGGCCGGTATTTATTCACTAGGGGAAGCAAGACTAAAAACAAGCCGTCCTACCTGATATGCTGTTTCTGTCCAAAGTCACTGAAAATTCATTCATAACATAATTTTAAAATGTCCTTGAGGGCTAGGTGATAAAAACACTCTAATAGGTTCAGATAGGGGAAACAAATATGGTCCCATATTCCCTAGAAGTCATGCCCCCCAAGATACAGTCCTGAACACTTTAATCCACAAGAGATTAAGAAATACAGTGTAAGGGACTGGAGAGTGGTTTATTGACTAAGAGCACTTGCAGAGGACCAGAGTTTGTTCGGTTCCCAACATCTGAGACAGGTGGTTCCCGACTTCCTACAACTCCAGCTGAGGGTGGGGTGGAGGGGTGGGGAGGTCTGACTCCCGCTTCTGTAGCTTCTGTGGTCACCTATACACACAGACAGACACACAGGCAGGCAGGCAGACAGAGAGAGACAGATAGATAGATAGATAGATAGATAGATAGATAGATAGATAGATAGACAGATAAATGAAATCCTTTAAAAATACAGCTTAAAAGTCAGCCTCTGCAACAGGACCCACCCACACATGCATAGCTGAGACAAAACTTTCATACGACCAACCCTTGTTACATATGCTACTAGAAGTTCTGTTGTTCTGTTTATTTCTCTCTGATGCACCGTGAAACAGGCTTAGAGACTAAAGGACAGATCAACGGAAACCTCATAGTGGAAGATGGAGCTGAGGAAGTGATGATGGGCTGGGAAGCAGTGGCTCGTGAATAATCATTTTCCCAGACACTGCAGTCAGGTAGGACTTCCTGGAAGAACTGGTCTCTCAGCTGAGATGTGAGTCTAAGATCATGCAGACATGTTTATGCCCTTCAGAGCAAAATGTGTGTTATCCCATGGACCATGGTAAGCTGTTAGACAGATATAGGAGTCATTACAACTGAGGGTGGAGACTCAGGTTCTCCCTCTGGGAACAGGGCACCAAGGCATGTCCTTCTCCCTTTTAAGCTAGGTGGAGCCCTGAGACTGGGTTGGTCCAATGAATCATGAGCCAGACTGGTATGTGCTGCTGAAAGCTTAAGACTCAGTCAATAATCTGCCATATTTATGTTTTCTTGGCATGATGACCATGAGGATACGGCTCAACAGATGTGATCTGTGGAACAGAAAGTGGAAAAGCTCATTAACTTGGTGATGAGCACTCTAAAAAAAATTCAGACCAGAGACCAAGGCTGTGGATGTGTCTAGTGAAGAGCTCACATCTGAATAAGGAATGCAAGATGAAGGGAGGAGCTGGCCACATAGTTATCTCAAAGTTGACTTTATCAACCAGAAGGTACAGTAAGTGCAAAAGGCCTGAGAAGGTGTGTGCCTGAGGGTGGCTGGTGTGAGGTCAGTGTACTTTCTCAAGGGGCAATGCCTTCGGGGACCATGAGTCCCCAGAGCACTCTGGGAAAGAAGGTTCTGCCTTGTACTATTTTGAAAAAGAAATAAGAGGAAGTTGAGGAACATCAGAGCAGAACGGTCTGCATCTTTCAGAGACGTACCCTAAAGCTTCTTGCTGGGATGGGGTCTCTCCAGGTGTGACTTCTGTGAAAATGACCTTCCCTCCTAGGGCCAGAGCTGACCGCTTCCAACCTCCTTCCTCACTGCTCTCTGGAGAAGGAGTCAGCACACACACAATTTGTTTAAGCAAACAAGTTGTACCGAGTTGTGGGATTTAAAATCTCTCCTTGCTAAAAATAAACCGGTTGTGGAAAATCCCCAAAGATAAAGTACATCTCTCACCTTGGGGGGCCCGAGCTGGGCTTCCAGCCCCTTATCATTAGCTGTAATGTGAGGTCAGGAGAGGTGGCCCTGTTGCTCTCAGATGTGTGGGTTGCTGGCTGATTTCCTGGGGCCCTTGAGAGAAAAACACAAGCTCTGCTTTTGAGCAGTGCTGGGTTTGTTTATCAGTAATGATCTTTTCCTTAAGATTCTTCAATGCAAGCTTCTCCCTGATCGTCCTTACAGCCACCATCTTGTCTCTGGTCTTGCATAGGGTTAGTGGTTCAGAGAGCCCAGAAAACAAAACATTTACTCTCTTTCCTCTCAATCCAGATCAGAGAGTGGAGAGCTGGTCCCCATATATTCTCTAGGATGTCCAGACAAAAGATAGAAAGTTCCAGCTCCTGGGGCGGTCGGCAATGACAATTGAGTGCGGTCCAGCAGTGACCACAACAGTCACTCCATCTCCTCCTGTTGTCCCATGGTATCACTGGTCTCTCTATATGTCCATGTACATCATGGTCAGAGCTAATCTGAGTCATCTCTGTGCCAGGTTTACCTACTGTTTACATCAGCAACCCAGAGCAACCCAATTCTGTCACTGGAAAGTGAGTTTCAGGTAGGTGCTATGAAGTAATGGGGCCACGTTACCCTCTTAAGTGACATCAGCTGCTGCTGAGTGCTGAAACCTAAATCATGGCAGGACTGTGGTCTCTGCCTCTATGACAGGTGTATTTGTATATATAGATGTGTCATGTGTATGCATTGTGTGTGAACTATAATGTCCGGTCCCTGCCAGGGGATGGATTCATGCAAAGGCAGAAGAAGGGATATTGATGGAAAGAGCACACACAGCAGAGGTAAGAAGTGAAAAGAGCAGAGAGAGTAACACTTGAGAAAACAAAGTCCTGTAAAGCCAGATGTGGTGGGATGTTCTTGTGATCCTAGTGCTGGGGAAGTGGAGACAGCCAGTCTAGCCTACTTGGAGAGTTCCAGGCCATTGAGGGACCATGTTTCAAAAGACTAGGTAGATGGTGTCCGAGGAGTGACATCTGAGGTTCATCTCTGGTCCTCACGCCCACATGCAAATACATGTGAACCTGTACACCCAAGAACATGAGCATACACACACATACACACACAGTGACACTGTTGTTTGGAGACAGGGTCTCATGTAGCTCCACTCTGGTCTCAAACTTGCTGTGTAGCTAAGGGCAGCTTTCAGCTCCTGGTTGCCTTTCAACCCCCTTCTACATCAGGGTATAAAGACATTTTATTGGGCCTGACGGGGTAGGGTGGGAGGTAGCTCAAACAGAGGGAGTGGACTGTGCCAAGACCCAGGGATCTGCAAATCTTTGGCCAATGTCACTGGGCAATACGAAGCACTTCAAGCCGGTTTTAAAGTTGGAGGAGATCAGGTACTAGCCCATATGTATGTGTTCTAACAGCTTCAGAAAAGGCAGCTACATAATTTGTCACCACCACACAATCACATATACATCTCATACCAGCAACAAAGCTGTGGAGAGCAGGAGGCTACAAGTAGGAATCGTGATAACGATGGCATCAAAAAGAAACTCTTGAATACACGATCTATTGGAATGGACCCTTTGAGTTATTTGCCTAGTGACCTTAGAACATGATTGCCATTATCCCCATTTGACAGGTCAGGAAGTGATGCACATAGACACAGACTCCGCCATAAGGAACTCCCAAATCAACTCTATTTCCTCCCGGCCTTGATGGAGCCGTTCTATTGATTTGGCGATTATGTCCTCTCCACACACAGGAGGCCATCTCACAATCAGAATAACAGAAACAACTAGCATTTATCAATCTCTTTTTCTCACCAAATAGTAAAATCCAAAGGGATGTTGGTAAGCTTAAGACAAGGCAGCACCCCCCCCCCAAGATGGACTGGTGTAGAGGGTCTGAGTGGTGAATTGATATATGGTCATGATATCCACACCTGCAGGGTGGGCTGGAATATCGCTAGCCTCCTATGTATGGCCATGCCTTGGTGGCTTTCTGTTTGTTATGCAAGATGGCTGAGCAGCGTCACTTCTGATTAACACACACTTCCTGTAGGTGTGTTAATACATTCAATCAGGTTACTGTCAAGCCACACCACCCAGGGAGCCGTTCTGCCTCCTGAAGGTGACTTTGCAGCTCTGTTCTGTACCAGCCTTAAAGTTTAATTGGTAACAGAACAGACAATCCTAAACTGTCTACAGACTCTCAAAGGCACATCACTTTACTCCCTCCATCAAGAAAAACATACCTAGTACACTAGAAAGCAGTGTATTTGATTAGGAACAGAAAATCATGCCAAGAAGTTAAAATTGGAGAGGTAGGCTGGATTGTGGAACACAACACGGAATCATCCATCTCAAAATGACCTCTTGGGCTACGGACATGGCTCAGCTGACAAAGTACATGCCCTGCAAGCATGGGAAACTGAATTTGTTCCCTATAATACACAGTTTTAATAGGCCTGGCATGGCAATGCACCCTTACAATCCCAGCAGGAGGATGGAAACAGACTTATTCCTAGGGATCCCTGGCCAGCTGGCAACTTGTAGGTTAGTGAGAAACTCTGTCTCAAAAACACAAGGTAGAGGAAAAAACGCTCAAAGTTTCTCTCGTCTCCAAGTGCACATCCACCACACCTATACAAACACTCCCCCACACATGCATGCTCTCACGAACATATAAACACACAATTGTACACACACATGCACCCACACCCCACACACATGCACACATATGAGAGTCCTTGCCCTACATGAGCTTTCATTCTGTAGCAGACAGCATCTCATTACCACTGGGAGCATAATTTCATGTATGTCTTTCAAATTCATTTTGTCCCTCATTCATTCTGTGTACATTATGGACATCTGAAAGTACCATGCTTTGTCATCTCCTGTTCCAACAGCAGCTCTGTATCTCCACTTGGCTTCACCACCAGATGGGAGAGATTCAGAAGGAGAGCAGGAAAGAGGTAGTAACCATCCCCTATTCTGATCCAGCCTATACCTCCAATTAAAAAAAAAACACCACTTGAGTAGGAAAGGTACCACAGACAAGGCCACACTTTGTTTCCAGCCAGAATCCAAATCCTGATTAGGGTTGAGAAAAGTAGAACAGATGAATTTTATATCTGGCTTAGGATTGAAATTTTAAACTTCACTGAACTGTGTTATTCAAATAAGTAAGTCTTTGGCCAAGGTACCAAGAGGGAGGAAGGGACATTATTAGGACCAAACAGGAGAAAAATCAGAAATCTAAAGCAAGTCTATAGATTGTCATGTGAGGGATTTTTCTTAGCCCCATCTTTCTGATCTCAGCCCCTGCCATCTGTCCCAGGTGATCTGTGACTTGATCCTCTCCTCACTAGACTCCTGCAAAGTTCTCCTTGCTGGTCCATTCTAATCCACCCTTGCCCTGACTGCTCAGTTTCCATCCAGCTGTCTGTCTCACTTTGAAAATCCTCTGGTCCTAACTCCAAGCTTAACATTCTCCACGGATCTGGATAAAAACAAACTTAGCAACAGAGTTTAGGGTTTAAAGGGCATATTTAGGAACCAATATCTTCAGCTTCAGCCCTGGTTCTGCTTTGTAATAATAATATTGGTTGGTTAATAAACTCATCTACCTCTGTGCTTCTATGTTCTAGCAAAATGGAGACTGTGTTGGATCCAACACCTAACAGGATAGCAGCAGAATCCATTTTTAGATGTTGTCTGCTCTGAAAAACTGGGGCTGGAGAGATGGCTCAGCCATTAAGAGCATGTGAGGCTCTTGGAGATGACTAGGGTTTGGTTCCCAGCACCCACCATCAGGGAGCTCACAACCACTTGTAGTTCCAGCTCCAGGGCATCTCATACTTTCTTCTGGCCTCTGAAGGTATCTTCCCTTGCACACACACATGCAGTATTCATACACACACACACACACACACACACAGACACACACAGACACACACAGACACACACAGACACACACACACCATGCACACACCCGCAGCATGCATACACACACATACACACACAAATACAAATAAAATCTTTAAGCTCTTAAAACACAGCAATCACTGCCCAGTGCCCACTGCTGTTATCCTAAGGAGCTGCATAGCTAGAGTTTAATGACAAAGCTGATTGCGGTCTGCAGAGAGTGCTAGAGAAACGGGCTTCTGTGTCTTCACTACCTGACATGGTGTGACAGTAAGGAGCCTGGCAGTGGAAAGTACACAATGCATTTTTCCTGGCTGGCTGGACATATGGACATACAGACAGATGGATAACCGAATGATGTAACCCTCCTCCTAAACAAAGATTCTTGGCCCAAGGCTCTGGGTACTGTTTGTACAAGACCCTGATACCATCTGTGTATCACTCCTCACTGGGCTCTAAAGCTGCACGGAAGGGGCTGTGGTAACTTAGCAACAGAGCCAGCTTCCATAGAGACGAAGCTGCAGACAATAAGATCAGGTGCCAGGTCTCACCCTACATTTGAGTGCAGAGCTCATGCAAACAGCAGCCTGTACCCCTGCCTTGAGATCCTGAAGGTCTTGCCACTACAGGGAGGGCCAGACCGGGTCCAAATCCCCCTGGGCTGAGTGTAAGGAGCTCTAGAGTAGGCAAGATTAGTCTTTCTGGAAGTGTTGGGAAAGTGCAATATTCTCACAGAGATCAAAGGACAGGCCACCTTTGGAAATGTCCTTCCAGGCCAGGAAAAGTAAGAAAAGGGGATGCCTTAGTAGCCCCAGCTAGAATGAGAAGAAGCTAAAGGACAGGGAACAAGGGGTTACCCTCTAAAGCCGTGTGCCAGTATGTGAGGTCCCAGGCTGGCGCTCAGTGGAGGCTTCAGAGAACAAGAAGAAACAGATCTGATGACCTTTTTAGGCTGAGAGAGGAGTGTTAGGGTAGGCAAGGCAGGGACCAGCAAATGAAGCTGTTCACTGGGATATGCAAAATAAGATGCCCACCCAAAATGCATGCTGGGTAAAGTACTAGCGCTGAGTCTTTGTCACTTGTGGCAAGCTTTTGTTCTTGACTTTGTAAAGTGGAGACCTAAACTGAGTGGGTCCCAAGGTCCCCGGCAAAGGCACAGGCAATGAATCCATACAAACCCACTCGGCCCCAAAGAAGGTATTCTCACTTGGATTCAATTGAAAACCAAGTTTATTTTCTAGCTCCATTCCCTTCTGATCCCCTCCCCCATTTTCACCTGTGACTTGTTTGGAAGACATGGATGGGGACATAGATAGTAGTAGGTCCAGCTCCCCACATCCCATTCACTCACCATTTCCTACTATTTCAAAACAAGGTTCACAGAGGCCTAAGGTGTGCTCTGAGTTGCTATCCCGGTGCCCAGGGAGAATTTACTGTGCTGTTACAACTGTCAGGCCTGCTGGTGGGGTTCTAAAGGATGCCAGCTGAGGCCACTGCCCCAAGCCCTTGAAGTCCCATGCAGGTGAGGAAGGTGGGGCTCAGAGAAGGACCAGGGGGGAAGCCAAATGCTAAGTTGACATCTGATGAATCTTGGTCACGGTGAGGTATGAGGAAAGAGGGCTGCACGCTTCTAGTGGGACCCTTTCGCCCAGCATGAGTTATCAATAAAAGTAAAGGCAGAAGGTTGGGTGAAGGCCAAGGGCAGTAGTGAGGGTGGGGGTGGGCCTCATTCCACTCACACATCAGCAGGGCCAGCAGGCCTGCCTGCTCCCTCCCTGGCAAGAAGAAGCCTGGGTTGGAGAAGAGTCTACTCCTGGAAAAGCTTGCCAAAAGGTGGTCCCTCTAACGAGGCAATAAACGGGGTAATTACTGACTAATTACTGGCCCTCCAAGTGTCTGGGAAGCCTCGGGTGAGGGAATTTGGCCAGCAAACGCCTCCCGGCTCCCTTGAGCTGGAAGCCTCCTTGAAAAGTACACCTTGTGAAGAGGCCAGGGCAAGACTGCTCCAGGCGCTGTCTCTTGGGCTGGTCATCCCTCTTTCTTCTTCCTTCTCTTTGTGGCACTGGACTCAAGGCTCTTGGAGAGCTCCTGGGGTCTACGTATTGCCTAGAACATGGAGGCTGCTACATGTCCAGGTGTCTTTGAAGATCAGCCCTAGCCATGCACTATGGTCTCTCCTACTTCATCAGAGCCCCACCACCACCTGAGTGCTCCCCTGGGGCCAAGCGTCTCCAGGAACAGGGTCTTAGTGCAGCTTCTTCCTAGCACCTTCTCCCGCCTCCTTCTGGGGAGCCTGTCCCCCCTGCAGGCTCTTTCCTTCCAGTTAGAGAAGCAGGGAAATTTCACCTAGAAAAATAGACCTTGATTAAAGATACAGAATGGAATCTTGACGCCATCAAATCAAAGGGGTACATTTACTTCAATTCAGGGTGGGGTAGGGGTATTGTTTTCGGGGGGGGTGAAATATAGAATAATTGTTTCAGTGTCTTTTCTAGGCCATGTGTCACTTCATTAGTTTAAGAATGTTAAAAATCCATCAGGGCTTGCTCTGCTCAGAAAGCGATCCTCTTTGGCATATTAAAATTTAAAGTGTAGTTTATTCCGGCAGTAATTACACTTTTACTAATTGAATTTACTCTTAAATATTTCAAAGTTTTGTAATAAATTGAGCTACAAGATACAGAGCCTCGAGATATTTACATTGAATCGTGTTTGGAAAACAGGCAAAACCTTGAAAAACGGAAGTAATTGCAAGCATTGGAGAAGAAAAAGGTTTGTTTTCTGGTTTTGTTTTGGGTTTTGTTTTTTTTTTCTTCATTGCTGCAGTACACGATGAGGCCCTGGCTGTTTACACTCATTCCCTGCTTTGCTGTTTGCAGCCAAGATCTAAGGAACAAGAAGTGGTGTGTTTAGAGATGAGTCAAATAGGACTCAGGAGTAGCTGAGGGACTTGCCCGAGGTAACACGGCAATACCAGAGCTGAGGCTTGTCTTTGAACTTCAAACTCGTTGTTAGAAAAACTTCCCTGAAGAGGTGAATAGGTGTAAAGATGGGATACAGGTACAACGAATTTATTTGGACTTAAAGGGGAAGGAACTTCTGACTCCAACAATACTGCCAAGGCTCGTCTTGGAACATTCCACACAAAAAGACGCTTGCCATGTGAGTATTCGAATCTGCCCAGAGGAAAGATGATAGCACAGTGGTTGCCAGGGGCTGGGGGAGGGGTAGAAATTGGATGTGCTTGTGAATGACTATCATTCATGTAATGGAAAAATCCTGACAAGGGATAGTGGCAATGGTTGCATGGAATCATGAGTATATTTTGTGCTATCAACTTGCACATCTAGCAATGGTAAATAATAATTTCTAAATTGCATTTTTTTTATGTGTACATGCATGTGTATGCCATGGCACATGTGGAAGTCATAGGACAATTTATGGGAGTTATTGATTCCCTCCTCCCAATCCTGTGAATCACAGGGTGGAACCCAGTCTTGGTGGCACGTGTCCTCACTTGCAGAGCCAACTCGCCAGCCCACTACAGTAATTTTTAAAAAGTGTTTTTTTTTTCCTTCACATAAGTTTTGCCCCCAAGGCTTTGCAAAGCCCCCCATTTCTGTTTATTCAGACCCATTTGAGAACCAAAATTTTGCTTCTTTCACTGCAAGATTCTCTTCTGACCTGAACCAATCCGTCCTTTCTGTAGATGGCTGAGGGAATGTTTCCAGTCCCGGGAGGTGTGTTTCAGTGAAAGCACATTTCAGGCTTGGCTCTCCCGTCATACACATATTTATTAGCAAGATGGCCCCAAACAAAGCATCTATCCAGTGATGTCAATGTCATTCTGGCCCTTCTGAGTGATAGCTCCTTGCAAGAAAACATAGCATTCCTTGGGCACCGAGTTAGGAGCGATTCTCTGATGAGTGTCTATATATGGGCTTGTTTAGAACCTTAGTGCATTGTTTTGAGGAATGTGTGTGGTCATTGGACTTCCTAAGTTTGTAGACCTTTCTGGAGAGGGCAGCAAGAGCCACGCATTTGACACTTCTGGTAGAGTGTGCACATGGACCTCTATTTGGTTTACCAATGAAGACAATTTTGTACCAACCAATTATAGTAATTAGCAAAATCTGTGGTATTGACAGGAAACAAAAAAGAATAGCTGCTGATGGTCTTGCACTAACTGTCTAGGGATTGTATCTTTAGCTTGGGATCCCATGTGCCACCTACTTGAAGCACCCTGGAAGCATGTGTTTGTGAGATGACTCACACATTAACTCATCACCCCCATAGAATTTAGATCAAATGATATTGCACAGTTAGGCTTGCTGTGGTGTTTTGAATGAGAAGTGCCTGCCCCTCATGGTCCCAGACAATGGAACGCTTGGTCTCCAGTCGGTAGTGCTTTTGGGGGAACTTAGGTGATGTAGCCTTGCTAGATGTCCATCACTGGGCTGGAGAGATGGCTCAGAGGTTAAGAGCACTGGCTGCTCTTCCAGAAGACCTGAGTTCAATTCCCAGCAACCACATGGTGGTCCATCTATAGTAGGATCTGGAGTGCAGGCAGAACAGTGTATACATAATAGATAGATAGATAGATAGATAGATAGATAGATAGATAGATAGATAAATGAATAAATAAATCTTTCAAAAAAAAGATATGTGTCACTGAGAACAGGCTTTGAGATTAAAACCCAGCTCCACTTCCTGTTTGCTCTCTGCTTCCTGCTTGTGACTGGAAACACAAGCTCTAGCTTCCGGTCCCTGCACTGCTTCCCACCTTTCCCACCATGATGGCCTCTTTTTCCTCCGCTACCAGGAGCCAAAGTAAGTGTCTTACCTTAAGTTGCCCTTGGCAATGGCTTTTTCTCACACCAACGACAAGGAGTGGATAATAAAAATACGTACAGTATTTGGGAAGGCTTAATTAAGAAGTTTTTTATATTCACCTGAAATTCCCATTTCACTGTGTTCTGTATTTTCATTTGCTAACTCGAGCAACCCTGTCCACCATCTACACTGCATTGAAGTCTTAAAATATACAGACAACATAATCTATACCTTTTGTGATTAAAAGAAAAAAAAAAGAAACCATGTTTTCCCCTTCTCTATGACCACCTCCACGCAGTCTTCTCCTACAGGGTTACAGTAGGTGTCAGAACAAGCCCCTGTTCTAACCAACAAATATTTTGGCTGCAGTCTATGGCTCTCTACCCACTGTGTTTGACTTCTCGTCACAGAAATTAGCTGGGGGTCAACTTGATCAACAAAGTACTTCCAGAGGACCTGGGTTCAATTCCCAGCACCTGCATGGCAGCTCACAACTGTCTGTAATTCCAGTTCCAAGGGACCTGACACCCATGGCAAAAAAACAAACAAACAAACAAACAAAAAAATGCAATGCACATAAAATTTTTTTAAAAATCAATTAATTTAAAAAAATCTGTTTAAAAAAAAAAAAAACTTGGTATGCACCTGTAGCCTCAGCACTGGGGGAGTGAAAACCAGATAATTCCTGGGATTTGATGGCCGGCCAGTCTAGCTGGATTGTAGAGCCATGTTCAGTGAGTGACCTCGTCTCATAAGGTAGAAGGCTGAGGGGATGGCTCTTTGGGTAAAAACCCTTGCAAGAAAAGCGTGAGGACCCAAGTTCAAATTCCTAGCAGCCACAAAGGCAAGTGTGCCACCCCAGCACTTTGGGGGGAAAGGGTAAAGATGGGAGAATTTCTGCATCTTATTGGCCACCAGCCTAGCTAAAACTGTGAACCCCTAATTCAGCAAGAGACCTTGTCTCAAAGGAGCAAGGTGGGGAGTGGTAGAGCGCGGCTCCTCACAACCTCCTCTGGCCTTTTGCATAAGTACAATAGTACACATACACACACAGTGTTTGTGTGTGTGGGAGAGAGAGAGAGAGAGAGAGAGAGAGAGAGAGAGAGAGAGAGAGAGAGAGAGAGAGAGAAGGGAAGGAGGGAGAGAGAGAGGAAGGGAGGGACACACACACACACACACACACACACACAATAGGGCACTGTTGCAGGCATATTCCTTCCTCCTGTATGTGCAAATGACCCTGCCATTAGGAAGTCTTCAAATCTTGCTCCTGGTGGACAGCGATGACAGTGATCTGGTGTGCTGGGCTGTTTGGCAGGAGGCCTTTCCTGTACATAGAGGGATGCAGAACTCATTGACAGAGTGGGAGGGGGTGGGCGACACACTCAAGGCAGGATAGATAACAGCACCTTCCTTGAGTGATTTCCATCATGGTTCTAATTTCCAGATTTGTCCTTAGTTGAATTGTTACCATGGTTCAGGGGGAAATGCTCAGGGCAAAAATAAAATAACATCATCTGGTCCCTAGAACCTCAATTTTCACTTCTCAGATATTTGAAGAAAAGAGAAGACAGAAACAAACCCTTTCACATCTCCAGTTGGGCATTAAATAATCTCTCCCCCAAATGCTCCCAAAGAAGGTGAATTGTTTTTAAAAAAAGAAATCAATGAAAAGGGAGTGTCCCTAAACCTGGCACCTGCTCCTACAGCTAGCGCCCCCCCACTACCCCAACCCCTCCCCCAAACCTCACCACAAAAAAGGTCATGGAGCAGGTCAGACTTGGCTGCAGCTGCCCAGCGTGCTAGGACTGCCACCTCCTCACTGACTATGTTGCAGCTTAATAAAGCTTAATAAAAGGTGTGATTGCCATGGCAACCTCAGAAACACTGTCAAATAGATGGCCAATTATTATTCACTCATTTACTGTTTATTGTAGCGATGCCAATCACAATGAACTCCAGGGGTGTATTAATGGAGATGTGATCCTGGGCTCAGGGCCCTGGGGGAGCAGCATTGGAATGCCTCCTTCATTAGCATGTAGCATTCCAAGGGGTGGGCACACAGCCTCCCTCAGGTACCTTAGCACCCAAGCCCAGGCAGAAAGGATGGAAGTTCATACACACACACACACACACACACACACACACACACACCATGCAAAAAGTACCACTAGAGCAAACGCAGACCTCCAGACAAACGGACAGACAGAGATCTTTCTTTGCTCAGCCCTGGCAAGGGTTTCGATATTCTTCACCTTCCCCCTGGACCCTTTCCACACTTCAAATTCGATAAACAAATCCTCTGCCTTGTTAAACCTTAGCCGGGCTCTGGAGGAAGGGGAGCCAAGGCCGGTTCCCCCTGGCCAGCCCTCTCCATTGGTGGCTTAGGAGGCTTGGAAGGGAAAACAGCCCCAATGTTTCTCCCTGGACAGACTGAGCATCCCTTCTTCCAGAGGCTTATGGGAGGAGGGTTTCAGACACTGGATTTTTCTGGATTTTTGGAATAGTTCCATATATATAATGAGATGTTTTGGGGACCTAAATCTAAATACAAAATTTCAGGTGTTCCCCACACATCCACCACACAGCATGGCAGTGGCTCTATACATTTTCAGTGCACCTAAATTGACATTTAGACTCTTCACTTGGGGTCAGGTGTGGACTCTCATGCTGTCATCATCCAAAATTTTCAGAATTTGGGGGCTAAGGGTTGGCTCAGTGGGTTAAGAGTGCTTGCTACTGTACAGCACCGTGGCCTGAGTCTGAATCCTCGAAGCATGTGCACCTGTAAACCCAGAGCTATGAGGACAGAGGCAGGAGGAACTCGGGGTTTGCTGGATGATTGCCCAACTCTAGACTTAATGAGAGACTCAGACTCAAGGAGGCAAGGTGGGGAACCACTCATGTCTTCCTCTAGCCTTTGCATGTGCAAGAGGGTTTATATACACACATACACACACACACACACACACACAGAGAGAGAGAGAGAGAGAGAGAGAGAGAGAGAGAGAGAGAGAGTTAGTTTTAGATTTGGGAGCCTTTCAGATTTTAGAGTTTTTAAAGAGGGATGCTTCAGTGGTAGCACACACCTCTAATCCCAGCACTTGGGAGGCAGAGGCAGGAGGATCTCTGTGAGTTTGAAGCCAGCCTGGTCTACAGAGTGAGTTCCAAGACACCCATGGCTACACAGAGAAACCTTATCTTGAAAAACAAAACAAAACTCTCGACTGTGGGCACTGCCCTTTTCGGCCCTCCTCTCCCATGCCTGGGCACCTAGATGGTGTATCAAGTTGTTAACGTGCATTTATTCTTCCTGTTCTCTTTTTCAAGGATACAGTGAGCTGCTTCCTGAAGCAGAAGTTGCAGGTAGACTCTTTCCCTGCTTGGCTCCTCAGCAGGATCATGCCAAGTCTTCTCAGAGAGGAGAGAGGGAGGACGGTGTCCACAGGGAAGGAACTTCCCAAGGCAGGACAGTGCTGATGGGTGTGGAAGCTGCATGCTTCAGAGTCCAGCTCATTGTGGCTGATACGGCTGGAGGTGGAGGGGCACACAAAGCAGGGCTGTGTTTCGTCTTTTGAGAAGTAAGGGAAACCACAAGCCACGGGGGAAGCTGTGGTCACATCTGTGAACTGGAGGCTGCCACCAGAGGCGTGAAGACGTCCTAGAAGAGGGCCTTTGAAAGTCACCGAGGCAGGTGGCGCTTCCTAGTTGATTTGGTGGTGGTATGGGGGATGACAGGTTGGGGCAGTATGGGGATGTCCCTGCAACAGTCCTAGCTGGGGACAGAGAATAATAGCTGAACTAAATCTCAAAAGCCCAACACTCAGAGTTCAATTCCAGTTCCTCACTAACTAGGTGATGTGGCAAGTTCTTCAGAATCACTGACCCCCAGGACCTCAATCTGTCAAATAAGAATACTGGACACCACCCCTTGTGTTTGTTCTCAGCATCAGCGGAGATGGTCCCACCTCTTGTCACCGGCATTCTATAAAACTCGGGTTTGCCTAAGGCGAGGTCTTAGAAGGAATGTGTTTAAAGTGCAGACAGACATGAAATAGCATCTGGTACATAGCAGGTGCTCGAAAAATATCTGTTGAAAGAATCACAGGTTGAACCTAGGAGGAAGAAAGGAGAATTAAAGATAATCTTGAACATTCTAGAATGATTACTTGAAAGGGTTCTTACTGAAGGCAGACCGGATGAGGTGAGTACTCATGGAAGAAGTCTTAGGATCCATCTTCCACTTCTCTTCAAGTTCTGTGGCACCTTGTCTCCATCACTGTGACCAGATTTCTTCCCAGAGGGCCTTGCTTCCATTACAGTGGATGCCCTGCCAAGATGGTAAAGGAAAGAAAAACACCTGTTCACACAGGTGCATTTCTTCAGCTTTCTGTGGCCAAGAGGTCATTTCCATGCCTGGAGAGAGGAGATGGGAAGGGAGGTCATGTTCATTAGGGGACAATAACTCAGACTTGTCCCTTCCCTTCTGCGTGCAGACTAGTGACATCGCTCCATCCAATCTTCATGATATAAATTTTCAAGCTCAGCGTTATTGACATTATCCACTTTACAGAGGTGGAAAATGCGACCCAGAGAGGCTCAGGGATTAAGCCTAAGATGATGGAGGTAGTATGAAAAGAAAACACAGTCCAACCAGATCTCCTGGCTTTGAGACCGAAGAGCAGAGAAAACCTGTCAGCATGAAGGACGGGAGAGAAATATGAGCATAGGGCCAAGCATGATGGGCTCCACTCTCCAGCCTCTGAGGGGTTGCAACTCCCAATACTCACACCCCTTCTGCTTAAGAGCCCTCTACAGGCCTGACCCTACACTTGCCCTGTCTCTGTCTCCATCCTCTTCTCCAAACTCTCCCACATCCCCCTCCTCTGGCTGCCCCAGTGCCCCAGGAGCCTGGCCTCCTCCTTCAGAGATCTTCCTGCTTACCAGCTCTTACCTTTGGGCTGTGATTTGACAGGGAAGTGCCCCACATAGGCTCTTGTGGAATGCTTGGTCCTCAGCTGGTTCACCTGGTTCAGCTATGTGGGGAAGTCCTGGAGCCTTCAGTTCCTGGGAAGGGGACCCTGAAGGTTGTGTACGCTTGAGGTTGCAGCCCACTTTCGCTGCCTTCTGACCATGGGAAAAAGCGGCCACAGAGTGTTCTTTCTGTCAAAGTCAGCTGTCAGTCACACCTTCTGAAGCTGTGAGCCCAAATAGCACCCTCCTCCTTTGTGGCCCTGCGTTGGGTTGTTTGTTGCAGCCACATGGAAAGTAGCCAGTACAGGATGTTGGAGAGAAAGCCAGGTCCCAGAGACAACAGAGGAGATTGCTTTGCCCAGAGCCCCCATGTTTCTGCAACTCAGGGATACCCAGCAAGACTCAGTAAGAGGCCCCTCATCTGAGATGCCCTCCCTGGCTGCATCCTCTGAGGTAATCATGGTTTGTTGGCTGCTGAGGGCTGGCTATACAACAGAGCCTGAACAAAGCACCGTGCACACACTCTCACCATTTGATAGCCCAGTAGTCAAAGTCAGCAAGATCCAGTTCTTTCTTTTTTTTTCCCTTCAGATATAATCACTAAGGAACCAAGAAGGTCAGTGATTTGCCCAACAGTCCATGGCTAGGAAGAGAAACAGCGATAACATTGGGACCCAAACCTACTAGACTTCAAAGGGTGACCTCTTATCCATTAAGGTTCATTCCCTCCTGCAAACACATAAATCCCCCACTGTGCCTGTGCATGGTCTAGTGAGTGACATGCTGACTATCAGGGCATGAGGACCTGGAATAGCATCCTTCCAGGTGGGGTAACTAGGTGACGCTGTGAAATCCTACCATGTCTCCTCTCAGTCATCCTGAGTACCAGGAGGAACGTGAGCATCGGGACACATAGCCAGGGATACCTGTACTCTTTATTCCCTGGGTCTCCTCAAGGTGCCGTCTGTGAAGCAAGTCACTTAAACTCTCTAAGGTTTATTTTGCCCGTTACAAAAATGTAAATAACTATCACAGCATAAGTCACGGGGTTTTACGAGGACTTAATAGGATAATGGACGTGAAATGCTTTATAAACTGTAAAGTACCACACAAGCGTGAGGCTTTGTAATTAATTACCGATGAGTATGCACATGCTCACACACCCACATCCATAGGTGCCCATTCATCCGTACAAACACACATTCTTGCTCCAAAGAGAAATTAGCATAAGGATGCAGCCTGCTTACAGCCTCATGCTGGGACCTCCCTGCGTCCTCCACCCTCCCTTCACCATTACCCACTTAGACTGAGTGGGCTCCGGGAGGCTGAGCAAGCTGAAGAGCTTGGAGGAGAGACAGGTGGGGCTGGAGCACACCCTGCTCGGGCACACCTGCCTATCTCCTCCTCCTGCCGTGTGGGTTTGTTTGCTGGTTCCTTGACAAACCAGCACCTGGGGAAGCAGAGCCAGCCCTTGGGAGAAGGTGCCGAACAGGTTACCTAAAAAGGACATTCCACAGCAGAGGTTTTTCCTGGGGACCAGATGTTCACTCATCTATCCTCCCCAACCCCTAATAAGTATTGAGCACCTACCTACTGTATTTGCAGGCCTGTTCCCAGTGCTAGGAACATACAGAAAAATCTACTAAGTTGGGGTGGGGCTCAGGGAGCGAGTGCTTCCTTAGTTTAAGGCTGTGAGTTCCATCCCCAGCAAATCCAGAAGAAAGAAACCTCTATGTGTTCATTTAAGATGGGTATGTGAGAAAGGTGCAGATGTAGGGAACCATGGCTCCCTGGGGAAGGATGGCCAGCTTTGTGCCTCCTTAGTAGGTCCACTGAGCACTGTCAGGTGATACCGAACTGGTCAGTGCACAGATGAGTTTGGACTTTACTCTGTAGACCATCAGGAGCTAGGAAAGGAAGTCGGCAAAGATGTGACATGAGCTAGGTAGATTGCTCTTTGGTTTTCTTTTATGTCTTGTTTTTAGTACATTCTCTCTTTAAAAAAAAAAATCAGTCTTCAAACTTGATAGCATTTGACAAAATCATGCTAAAACTAGTGAAAGAACATGAAATGTCTGAAGATAAGTCCATAATCACCCCCACATCTGCTGCCCCACCCCTGTTCTGTGCTATACCATGGTTCTCAAAGTGTGCTCCCTTAGGAGGGGGCAGTAATGTCACTCAGTATGTGACCCAGTGATGGTCACTCCACCGCTGCAAAGTCAGGAACTCTGGGATGGCCCAGGCATCTAGCACCTTCTAAGAAGCCTTCTAGATATTGATGATTGTATGAGGCAGTTCCTCACATCTGTAATCCAGGAAGAAAGAGTCCTTTCAGCTCACAGGTACAGAGATTTTAGTTCACAGTCTTAGTTCTGTTGACTGTGGGCCCATGGTGGCAAGAACACGTGGAGAAAGAGGCTGTCTCTCTCACGGTGGACAGGAAATAGAGAGAAAGGGATCAGGGGTCACCTACCACCTTCAAAGGGGCCTATTTCCTCTAGCTAGGTTCTGACAATGTTTTCATCATCTCTCTAAAACATCACCAAGTGTGCAGCACAAGCATGTAGTCTTTCCACCCAAACTGTAACTGTGGTGTTAAAGCTTTCTGCTGTATGCCATGCAAGGCACCCGCCATTTTCAGCACCTCCTTCCATGCTCATCATGTAACATGGATGCCTTTTCAAAACATGAATGATACTCTCTATAAAGCAACCTTTTTATCTCATGTTGTAATATATCCCTATTCAACAGTTACAGGACTGACTCATTAAAAAATACGTATATTATTTTCTAGGGTCTGGGTTAATAAAATGTATTCAGATACCTACTGTTGGGTCTCCAGGTTATTTACAATTATGTCATTACCTAAAGTCATGTATGACAATAAGCAGCCCAGTCTGGCAGTCTTTCATACCAATGCTTTCGTTTCCATAGGATGGATCTGTTGAAAGTGGTAATGCTGAATCAAAAGTTATAGTCTTCTCATCATAACAGGTCACTCTCCTTGACTTCCCCCAACGCCACAGAACTAAACTATCCCACCAGCAAAATAGGAGACGCTGGGTTTTGTCTCATCTTTACCAGCTGTTGGTGTTGTAGCTCCTCAGCTTCACATTTCAAAGTCAGGATGGCAATAGGTGGGAAATGGACGTGATCCAATGGAGAAAAGGTAAACCTGCAGCTAGAGACCAGGTAGGGGGCTGCTGTGTTGGCCCAGGTGAGAGGGAGAAACGCTTGAAGCTAGAAAGCCCCTGGGAGGGGCCAGGACGGGTTAGATCAGAGGACTGGCAGGAACCTTCCATGAGTCCCTCATTCAATCATCATCACCCTCTATTTTCCAGATGAACCCAGGACATTTTGAGGAGGTGACTTGTCTACTAACCCATCCAAAGCCCATTCTAGGGGAAATGGCTCCTGCTGGCTAATTTCAAGTGTCAGCCTGACTGGATTAAGACACACCTATAGCATGATGAGGCACACCTCTGAATGTATCTTGTGAAGGCTTTCCCAGCAAAGAGTCAGAGGGAGAAAGAAGACTCACCCTGAATATGTGTGGTTCCATCCTCTGGTACGGTCCTGGACTGGATAAAAAGAGATAAAGGAGAAGTGCTGTGGATATCGCTCTGTGTAAATACAGTTCTGATTGGCCAGTGGCCAGGCAGGAAGTATAGGCGGGACAAGAGAGAAGAGAATTCTGGGAAGTAGAAGGCTGGGGAGAGACACCGCCAGCCGACGCCATGAAAAGCAACATGTAATGACACAACAAATATGTAAATTTTAAAGGTACCTTGACTTCAAAATTTGGATATAAGGATATGTTGCTTTGGAAAGGAGTCTCTGCTTTTGTTTGCACAGAAAGCCAGAGGCTATGGGTTTGTTCCAGATTAAGATACATCAGGTTTGATCAGCCAAGACCACCTGAAAGGTCTCCGATGACACCATGGCCCAGATGATCCAACATCCAAAATGGTTTCAAGGCAACTGACTCAAAGGTTTACCCTCACGGACTACTCCATAATCCTAAAATTTTCTTTGTGTTCCCATAAGATACAGCGCCCCCCTCCAGCAGGAAGTAGTAAGAGAAACTACGCCCAAATTCCCAGCTGGCTTTGGAGATGGAATTGGCTCACTCCTTCTCTAAACCCAAGCACATTGTTAAAAGAAAAGGTTAAGAGATTCTTGTGTCCCAAATCAGAAGAGCCCTCTGGTGTGGAACAGAGAAAAACCACTATTTTATTTAAAACAAGTTGATTATAAATGCAATCTTTTTCTAAAGATAAAAAGGGGATATGATATAGATATGATAGGATGAAAGGGTAGATTAATGAACTTACTCCTAAAGAGCAACAACTCATTTAAAATGTTTTACATTGGTATAGATTTTAGTCTATTGATACAAACTTAATGTTAATTTTGTTATACTGTGTGTATATTTCTAATCGTGTTTAAGGTATTATGTTTGTATAGCTCATTTTAAATTGAAATGGATAATTAAAAATAAATTAATAATTAGTCATCTATGATAATCATACTCGTAGCCATGTTAGTTAAGTCTTCTAGATATACATAGACATATTTCAGATAGATAGGTAGTCTTCAAATACTTCAAAGACCTACAGAATATGGCATTTAAAATACTTTTAAAATTTAGACTTTCTGGACAGTGAGACATTTCTGCTCCTGGCAGCACCGATTTACTTCGGAGAGGAGGATGGGCATTGAAGACACTTCATATAGAGTTTATCTTCACCTTGGCAAAAATAGCCATTTGGGCAAGAAACTGTTCTTGCCTGGACTGCTCGATCAACTGGACATTCAGGACCCATAGAAAGGTGACCACTGAACTTTGCTTGACAAAATGGTCCTTCAGGTTCCTGCTTCACAGAGGAAACTGCCAGACATTCCACAGGACACTGAGAGAAGTGACCAAGAGACTCTAGCCCTGTGGGCTGAAGACAAATGCCCCAACTTTACAAAGGAACATTAGGTGACTGTCCAGACTGCCAGCTGTCTCTGTCTACTCTTGCAAGACTCCCGAAAGTTGCTTGCATCCTTCTCCCATTTCTCAGGTAATATTATATCCTTCTGAGGTCTTTGATGTGGTTGAAGACTAGATAGTTATAATTTCCTCAGTTATGATAAAAGATAAGTTAGATATAAAACCTTAGACTCACAAATATAAGATAGATAGAATATCTTCTTTAATATTGTAACTGTAATTATTGCTTGATAATTGTTTTGTTATATGTAATTGTACTATGTAAAAGTTAAAACCTTCCTTAAAAAAAAAAAAAAAGAAAAGGGGAAGTGCTGTGGATATCGCTCTGTGTAAATACAGTTCTGATTGGCCAGTGGCCAGGCAGGAAGTATAGGCGGGACAAGAGAGTAGAGAATTCTGGGAAGTAGAAGGCTGGGGAGAGACACCGCCAGCCAGCCGCCGCCATGAAAAGCAACATGTAAGGACACTGGTAAGCCACAAGCCATGTGGCAAAGTATAGACTAACAGAAATGGGTTAATTTAAGATAGAAGAAGCAGATAACAAGAAGCCTGCCACGGCCATACAGTTTTTAAACAATGTAAGTTTCTGTGTGCTTTCTTGGTTGGGTCTGAGAGACTGTGGGACTGGTAGGTGAGAGAGATTTGTCCTGACTGGGCCAGGCAGGAAAACTCTAACTACAGAGAAGTCTAGTTGTACTCTGGGCTTTCTGAGTGCCAATCTGATGGAGGCCAATCCCTTCTACCACAGTGGTCTGTATGCCTTCAAACCAGGACCCAAATGAATTCTTCCCTCCCTCTGGTTGCTTGTTGCCAAATATTTGGTCATAATTATGAGAAAAGTTGTCAATACACCCTTCCAGCCCAGATCTCCCCTCACCTCAGAGTTCCTGACCCTGTTCTCGGGCAACTGGTAAATGAGAAAGGGTCAGGTGGGCAGGACACTCAAAGTGATCCATAAAGTGGCCTGTGGCAAGGTTCTGTGGTCAGGGGGGAGCGTGAAGATCAGGTCCCTTCTGGAGTTTGACAGGGACTTTGAGAGGGAGCTACCACTGGTGACAGCAGGTGGTACAGAGACAGGACTAAGGAATCTGTGCGTACAGATAGGTTGGTTATAAGGTGTGTGGAAATGAGGAGCATGTGGGGTAAGCTGAGTGGAGAGAGTGTAGGGCAGATGTACTGAGAAAGGCAAAAACAGAGACAGAAAAGAAAGCTCCAGCAGGAAGGCAGGATTCAGAGCTCAGCTACTGCTGAACCAGACTTAGCTCTTCCCTTCCCACAATGCCCTACAACTCTGCAGCCCTGAGACTCTCATCCCCATCAACCATTCCTCTCCATGCACACTGCAATGGTGGCCTAGGGGTCTCAACCTTGTGTGAGTGAGTGAGTGTGTGAGTGTGAGTGTGTGTGTGTGTGTGTGTGTGTGTGTGTGTGTGTGTGTAACATGCATATGTCCATGTGGGTATGCGCACCTGTGGGTGTGCAACTGTGTGTGTATGTGGAAGCCAGAGGTCCTCATCAGGTGTCTTAATCATTCGCCACCCTGCGTTTTGAAACAAGACCTCTTGCTGAACCTGGAACTCATTAATTGTCTAGACGACCTGGCCACTAAGCTTCAGGCAGTCTCCTATCTCCACCTTTCCAGCACTAGGATTAAGGTGTCCCCCACCGTACCCAGGTTTTCACATGGGTGCTAGGGACCCAAACACAGCAAGCTCTTTACTGGCTGAGCTATCTCCCCAGGCTCTGGAATCTTTGCTTCTTACAACCAATGGCTCTGGAAAGAAGAAATGGGCCAGAGTGTTCATGCACCCCACAAATAAGCTTTCAAAATCTAAAGTTCTCCTGACTTCAGGCTCACACTATCTGAAGGAAAAATAGTACCTCAGTATAGATCATTAACAAAGTACTTTTTATCTGTGTTATGTATTCCTAGCATTTCCTGGGAGAAAATAAATGATCAGAGAAACTGTATGACATCTACATGTCTTGGTTTGCTTTCTATAGCTAGTTAAAAAACATCATGCATGACTAAATGCAGTTAGAGGAGGGAAGGGTTTATTTGGCTTACATATCCTGATTATGAAGTGAAGTCAGGTTGGGAACTCAAGACAGGAACCTGGAGGCAGGAACTGAAGCAGAGGCCATGGAGGAACACTGCTTTCTGGCTTGCTCCCCACGGCTTGTTCTGTTTGCCCTCTTGTGCATGCTGGGACCACCTGCCCCAGAAGTGGCACCATACACAGTGGGCTGGCCCCTCCCACATCAATCATCAATCAAGACAATGCCCCAGAGACTTGCCTACAGGGCAATCTGATTGAGGCATTTTCTCAGTAGAGGACTCTTTTCTCAGATGACCCAGCTTGGCTTGTATTACGTTGAGAAAAAAAACAGCCAGCACACCACAGTAGAACACAATGAAGGAGGGGAGATTTGAATCCTGGTCTTTAGATTCCAAGCTCTGTCTGATCCTCTGTCTCTGCAGAGATGGTACCCAGGCCACAGGTACCTAGAACGTCTCCCCATTTGCCCTTCTCTTCTCACGTCCTCTTATCCTATACTGTGATTCCAGAGCCTGCTGTGTGCATACACTGCAGGGTGTGAGCGCTGGTTCACACAGGAATGTCAGCAGACAAATCTAGAAGTCCACATGGTTATCCACACCTGGAACCTGGGTCATACTCTGAGGATTTAGATAGAAGACCCCAGTACCAAAGAGGGTCTCTTCCAAAGGTGTAACTCAGGGAATAAAGTCCTTTGTTCTTAATTAGATTGCTGTAAAAAACATATCTATTTTAACTTTGGAGTGATTCATTAGCCTCTACCAAGACAGGATCATGAATAGGTTTAAAAGCCAAAAATAACTAACATTTATTGAATATTTATTATGCTCCAGGCATTGTGCTAAGTTCTTTACATAAATTCATTCACAGTTCCCAATAACCCTATGAGGTGTTATTATGCTCATTTCTCAGATAAGGGAACTAAAGCTAAGAGAGGTTAATTAACTTGCCTGGAGATGGAAGGCTCATAGGGGGACCTGGATTCGAACCTGGGTAGCCTGCCTTTGTTCTGCCTGTCGGATTATCTGGGTCTTCTTACAAAGTTCAAGCCCCTGAGCAAATGGACAATGACCATGGGACTGGCTGAGGGCTGGAAAAGAGAGAAAGTATAAATGATGTCTGCTGTATCTAATCTGCTCTTCAAAGACATGGGCTGGTCGGTAGGGAGTCTGCAGCATCTGTAAACAGGCCAAAGCCATTGGGTACCCATTTGGAGAATTAGGAAGAGATGGAGGAAAGAGGGCAGGGAGGAGGAGGAAGGACCGAGAGAAAAGAGGGAGGCGGGAGGGAAGGAGACCAGTGCTTTCTGGGAGACAGAAACAAACCTTCACACATTGGACCAATCACCACCCCTTCCATCTTGCCCTGGAGCTGGTCTAAGGGATAAACAGGTAATAAACAGGTAAGAAGCCCCCCAGAGGAATCCCAGGAGAAAGATAATTCCATCTGCCTCTGACCCATGGCCATCTCAGACTCTCTGGAGAACTTCTCTGAAGGATTCCTGGTTTTCTCTGGGACTGCCCACTGAGGAAGCAGGAGATCCTGGCTGCTGACTCTGTGATTCTGAGCAGGTCGTGGACTATGAAGATGGCAGCCCCTTATGTTCCCTGCTGTGCAGTGGGATCAGCTGTCCATCCCACAGCTTGCCTCCCAGTGAGGCCTTTGAAAGGCACCTGAACTTGGTTAAAGCCTCCATCCATGTACACAAGTGTAAGCTATCAATATCTCCGACTTTTCCCTTCCTTCCCTAAAGCCATATCTGCCAGGATCTTATACTCCAACTCCCAAGAGAGCAGAATCTAGAATGGAGCCAAGGTCACCTTGTCATAAGTCCAGCCTCCGCAGCTCTACTTGAAAGACATCAGTCCTCCCAATGCGAGAGGCGGCTAAGCTCTACCACAGTGCTCAGTGGCTGCTTGGAAGACTCCCAGTCCCTATCCCAATGTTACCTTCGAGAGTCAAGCCAAATCCCCGGCTGTAATCACCTCCAAACTGAACTTGAGGCCATGAGGGTTCGAGACAAGGAGGTGCCCAGCCCTGTCTGCTCTGGAAGGCAGACAGAGCACACTGCACACCATCTCACAGTCCATTTTTCAAAGTTTGACGTCAATTTGCGGCCTTAGATTGGTTTTTGTTTCTCTGCACTTTGTTTTCTTTTTGGTGATGAATGGTCATTGTCAGGCTGGCTTAGGAGAAGCGATAGGCAGCTGGTGGGGGCTGGGGTGGAGAGAGCACAGTGGGGGTTTTCATGGTGGAGTTATTGTTTACATTTCTTTTCTAGGGATGAAAGGGAGTAGGAGGTGCCTGAGGTCACCCATGGGTCACACGAGATAGATACCAGGGTCACTTTGTAGCTGTGTTCCCCTTCATCCCAGCCAGGAGAAAGCAAGACCTCTGCCCCTTTCTTCTCCCCATAAGTACACGGTCTGGTCTGGGGGGTGGGCAGTATGTCACGGCTGAGGTGGCTGACGCTGTCAACTGCAGATAAATACAACCAAAACAGACCCAGAAAATTATTTTCTCTTAATGGAAAAATTATCAGGCCCTGAGCAGCCTGATCTAAGGGCTTTTAGAAGCCCAGAAAAATACACTCAAGCCTGCACTCAGGCTCCTCTCCCCAGCTCCCTCCCGGGACAGCTCTGCAAAAGCCACATTTTCCCAGACTGTACCGAACCCACACAGCACGTGAGCCTGGCAGGAAGAAAACAGCCTCAGGAAGACCACAGTTTAGGTTCACAGAGGTGATTTGCTTAGGGTCTTCAGGGCTGTGAGCTTGAAAAGATCGCAGAAATCACTTTGCCCATCTTGCTCACGTCCCAGATAATTAAAGTGCATCCCAGAGAGAAGTGACTTTCCAAAGGTCCTCGGCTACTCAGCATCAGGACAAGAGACTGGAGCTTTTTCCTTCAAGTTCTCCAAGTTCTGTTTCTATGACCCACAATCCCCTGGTGCATTGTGCAGATATAATGCTTCTTACTCAAACACCGGGCCCATGGGCCCAGGGGCATTGAATTCTAGGCAGAAATTGTCTTATTAAAGGCTTTTTTTCCCCAGTACTAGGATTCAAACCCAGAGCCTGCTTGCTAGCAAGCTTTACACCCCTGAGCTACAAGCCTGCCATTCTCCTTCCTTCTCCACAGTGGTGTGACTCACTGGGCCCAGAGCAAACAGTTCTACCTCATTGACTCTGGGCTCATCACTTGCTTTGATTACCGAAACATTAGTGTTGCGCCAGGGAGCAGAAGTTTCGGTGTGCTTGCATGACTTAGCTGAGTGGTTAGCATTTCTGCAGTCAGCCATGATCTACAAGTAGTCATGTCTGAAGCAGATCTGAGCACACCCCTCAGCCCAAAGCTGCTACCCCAATCAGCGCACACCATTGGGAGTGACAAGTACAGATGCCTTTGTTACAAGCCTATGGTCTTTGCAGCTGCGTCCCAGCAGAATCCAGCAGCCTTTGTAGTCCAAGCCTCCATTTTAAGGTAGAGCCCAGACTAGATTTCCTCTTCTTCTGGTCCCTGAGGCCCCTCAGAGTTAGAGGAGAATGCTGATATGCATCAGCATGGCATGTGGGCCTATGGTTGTAACAAGACCTTCACTGGCTGAAGGAACCCAATGTGGTCTAGATTTACCTGCTTTTTCTCCCAAGAGACTCCTTATGGCAAAAGCTTATTGTGTTAATTATGAGAGGGTGGCTAGTGTCTCAGTCCCAACATCTCAGTCACTTGATGTCTTCTTAAACTTTCTGTTGCTATAGTAAAACACCCAAGACTGAGTGTGTGTATGCATTTTTATACATACATGTGTATAGGTGTATGTAAGTATGCATGCGTGTGTGTGTGTGTGTGTGTGTGTGTGTGTGTGTGTGTGTGTGTGTGTGTACATGCATATGTGCACAAAAAGAAGTTTGTTTTGGTTCATGCTTTCGGGCATCTCCAGAGCATCCCATCAGCATCTCTCTGGCTTTTGGTGGGAGCCTAATGGAGGAAGAGCGGCTAGGGATATGTAAAAGAAAAGAAGCCCCAAGACCTAAAACAGCTAAATTATTCCTACAAGGTAGATAGTTCTATCTGTGATTCATCTCACATGACCCAAACACCCCACAACACGCACACGCTAGACTCTGGCTCCCAGCACCACCCCACTATGGAATTAAAGTTCCAGCCTGTGGCTCTCAAGGGACACACTCAGACCTTCCATGTGGCATGCTGTTTACTCATGTCACAGTCTCATACATCGAAGTTACCCAGAGGCTCAGAGTTCATCTGTCTAATATCTTTGTCATCTTCCTTGGACCTACTTCCAACTGTGTGGAGCAAAAGGAGACAGCGTAGAAATCTCTGAGGAGATGTGAGCACAGTGCAATTCCACCCATATTTCCATTGGCCAAAATTCAGGTAAGTAGCCCCACCCATCTGGAAGGGAGGAAATGGATGAGTCGTACACCAGGAAGAACACCACCACTGTGAGGGACTAGTGTTTGTCATGACCACACTATTCTTTAACATGCTCTCCTGTGCCCAAGGCTGCAGATCACCCAACAGAAGCTTCCTTCTGTTGATCTCTCCTCTGCTCTCTTCGATTTCCATTGACTCAAATCCAAATTCTTCCCCTTTTCATAGATTAGTCAAATTGATTTGTACAGCCTGCCGGACTCTGGTCCTCTTGGTCCCCAGGAGATTTCTTGTTGGCTCCATCCTAGCTCACCCCCTTCTCCAGGCACAGATTCAACTGTCTTCTGGGACATACCAAAAGGAAAAGCTCACACTTAATGAGAACGGAGGAAGCTGTTTTGAATTATTGAACAGAGGAGTGCTATTTCTATGGGAGTGGGGTTTGAAGAGGAGCCAGTTAGCTAACTAAATTAGAATGGACCAGGAGGGATGCAGAATGGAGAGGGGAGAATGTGAGACATCTACTGTAATAATCCAAGAAAGAATATCAAGAGCCTGGACTAGAACCGAAGATGAGCCATAAAAAGAGAAGGAGGCGCTCAAGAGAGGATGTTGAACCTGGAGTTCACACAGGGGGACCTGTTGCTTGAGAGTGGAGGCAGAGACACAGCCCATTTCCAGCTCTGGGGCAGCAGCGCACTTCCAGAGCATCTGATTGCCTCAGCCCACCTGCCAGCCCCCTGTGCTCAGCACCACCAAGTAGCAAAACTGCCTGGCCCTTCCAATCTATTTGCAAGGAATGTGGAGTTACATTTAATTAAAAGTATCTACACAGAAACGAGATTAATTAAGTCTCTTTTACCCAGGAGCCCTCTCTTTGTGTTCACTTAAATGAGGTTTTAAATGTTGTCTCAATGTTATATCTGGGCAAGATTTCTCCAGACAACACTTCGAGTGGTTCCGAGGCTCCGCCGTAGCTGGCTGCAAATTATTTCACGATGAGAACAATCCAAGGACAGTCTTCCCCCTGCCCCTGCCTCAGTCAGCTGAGCTCCAGGCAGGTGGGGACCTTGGGCCACAGAAAGTAGAATTTTAAAATGAAATGGGGGGGGGGGGATTCTCTCAGGCAAGAGCTGCCTCCCAAGGCTTCCTCTCAATGTAGAACAGGTGGTCTGAGATGTTCTCTGAGTCCTGTGTACGGAGCACTCACGTGATCAACGTTGATCTGAATACAAACATGGCAAACAGAGGCAAGCAGCTGAGGCCTACCTGCAGCCAGTGTTCACGGAGCCCGACAAGGAAGCCAGGAAGGAGGCAGAGGAAGGGCAAAGAGCTCCAGAGAGCTTTAGCACAGTTTCCAGGCTGCTTGCCTGAATCGACTTTTAACTTTGTTATTAAGAAATAATAATTGTATATCCTCCTACAGTGTGGTGTCATGCTTTTAGTAGGGTATATTAATTGTAGAGAATAATGGGTTTCATTGTGACATTTTCATACATGTCCATAGCATGCTTTGTTTTTGTCTTGGATATTTTTGGGTTTTTTTGTTTTGTCTTGGTTTGTTTCTGTTGTTTGTTTCGTTTTTGGCTTTTGGTTTTTCAAGACAAGGTTTCTCTGTGGAGCCCTGGCTGCCCTGGAATTCACTAAGTAGACCACACTGGCCTCAAACCCAGAGATTCACCTGCCTCCCAAGTACTGGATTAAAGGTGTTCGAGGCATACTTTAATTTTTTTACACCCATTTCCCTACATCTTCTCCCCTTACAACAATTTCCCAACAACAATTTCGCTTCTACTGTAATGTCCTTTTAATCTTACTGGATTCCACATACAAGCAAAAGCATGTGCTCTATATCATTCCGATCCTGGCTTAACCTCGTTCTTAATACTGCGCCTCCCTGTTCCACCATTCTCCTACCAATGATATAATTCTGTTTTCTATGGCTAAATTAAGAACTCCATTGTATAAAATTATATTTTCTTTTCTTTATTCACTTATCTATTGACTGGTCTCTAGGTTATCACAGAATAACAAAGCGATTGCTATGGAAACCTTTAGATGGGAGTTCAGGTCTGCATGGCCCATGTAAAAGCTGGGTGTGGCAGGTGCTGGTCTGTAATGGTAACAGTCGGGGGAGTGGACACCGAAGTTTTGGGGGGCTTGCTGACCAGCCAGCCTAGCTGATTGGTGAGCTCCAAGTTCAGTGAGAGACCCTGTCTCAAAAAACGGAATACAACTGAGGGAGACACTCAACACTAACTGCTGGCCTCCACAGGTATGCATACACACATGCACTTGCATGTACCCACACAAACATATACAAATTCATACACCTTATGCACACACACATTCACTTGCATGTACCCATACAAACATATACAAATTCATACACCTTATGCACACACACACATTCACTTGCATGTACCCATACAAACATATACAAATTCATATGCCTTATGCACACACACATGCACTTGCATGTACCCATTCAAACATATACAAATTCATACACCTTATGCACACACACACACACATTCACTTGCATGTACCCACACAAACATATACAAATTCATATGCCTTATGCACACACACATGCTCTTGCATGTACCCATACAAACATATACAAATTCATACACCTTATGCACACACACACATTCACTTGCATGTACCCATACAAACATATACAAATTCATACACCTTATGCACACACACACATTCACTTGCATGTACCCATACAAACATATACAAATCAACCCATAAACACACATTCACTTGCATGTACCCATACAAACATATACAAATTCATACACCTTATGCACACACACACACATACACACACACTTCATTCTCCAACTATGTGTAGTGGCACATGTTTGTAACCCCTAGCACTCAGGAGACCATACCAAGGGAATTGTTGCATGTTCAAAGCCAGCCTGGGCTATATGAGTTTCAGGTTAACCTGGGCTACAGAGTAAGAGTATGGCTTAAGAAAACAACGAGAAAGCCAAAATAAATTTTCCAACTGAGTTCATAAAAGGGCTCCTTTAGAGGACTATAGGAAGACACTGGAGATATAAAATACACAGCAGGGATTATCATCAGGTAGTCATGGGGGCTCATTGGGAACCCCAACACTGACTGGGAGGGTGGGGAAAAGTGGGCCCAGCCACTCTCATGATTTATCTTTCATTAGGTCTTAGCTGAGGACCAGCCTAAGGCCAAAGAAAGTGTGTTAGATTCCCAATCTCTATTTTTCCTTGAACAAACCTTTTAACTTGATAATGACCGAGGTTCAAAGATAACCCTACATTTCCTGCCTATGATTGACTTTGTATCTCAACTTGCCTGACCTATGACATAGCCAGATTGTATCTGGATGTGTCTGTGAGGGGATTTCCAGAGGCAATTAGCACTGAACTTGTAGACAGGAAAAAAGAAAATCCATCCTAGGTGGGGGGGCCCCATCATGGGTTGACTTCATCTAATTTCCAGAATGCCTGAAGAGAACAAAGGAGCTGAACATGGGCAAATTCCTTCTCTGCTTTGAGCTGAGACAACCACCTTCTCCCCTCAGTCACCAGTGCCCCTGGTCTCGGGACTTTGGACATTACCTGAATTCTATCATTAACTTTGCTGTTTCTCCAGCTTGCCGACAGCTGACCATTAAGACATCTTGGCCCTCCATGAACCAGTTTCCATAACTGGTCTCATAAATATATGTAAAGAAATGCATGCTTAAATTTCTTGTTGATGCTCTTTCTTGGAGGACCCTGACTGATATACTAACGTTGAGTGTATTGTTAAACCACAAAGAAGAGAGCTCAGGCAGGAAAAGCACTTGTTGCTCTTCCAGAGGACCAGAGCACTATTCTCAGAACCGTCATTCAGGCAACTCATAACTACCTGTAACTCCAGCTCCAGGGGATCTGATGCCCTTTTCTGGTCTCTGCAGGCACCAGCTGCACTGATACATATACACACAGAGACAATTAAATATTAAAATCAATCTTTTAAGAAAACTCACAAAGGTGATCTTCCTCTTTTGGGATAAGTGGTGCCTTTGGTAGTATGACCTTAGAGGTTCCACTTTCTCTGCATTTCTTAGGCCCGAATCATTGTTCATTTGTGAAGCGTTTATTGAGCCTAGAGAAACCAGAGACATTATGCATTATGCCTGATACTGTAATAATCAATGGGACAGACTTTGACCTTGGCCTCAAGGAGCTTGCTGTCTCTGGAAAAAGAAATGTGGGTTCCCAGGATGGAGGCCAGACAGGGTCATCTTTAGGAGAGGATTCTACCTGGCATGCCATGGCACAGAGGGAAGAGACATAAACGTTGGTCTTGGGGAACAGGATCCTGGAGATCTTTTGAAAAAATGTCCATCAAGCTTCCAAAGTTGAGCGGCGATACAGAGCTGTATGAGGCCCAAGGATGAAACCTATCCACTTAGCCAGAGTCCTGAGAGTAGCCAGTCACTTGACAGGGGCACAGCTATGGAGCATGGGAAGCAGGCTATACAGCCAGATCTGCCACCAACTGGTGGACAGATGGACCAGCTCTGAGCCCACATCTTCCTAGACTTTAGAGTGATGGATATAATTCATGAGATGTTTCAAAGGGGTTTGTGAGGATTAAATGGAATAGTCCCCGAGTCTCACTCATGCTGGGCTCTCCAGAAATAATGCACTCCTCCTCTATGCCTTGTCCTGTCTGGTGGAATGCATTGCTTTTGTGGGGCATGTTGGTTCCTGGCAGGTGAATGAGAATTTATTTTAAAAGTGTCCAGTACTGGGGATGTGGCTACACAATGGGAGACCATGTGGCTCTTTAGCTTTTGAGTTAATATCAAGCATCTAAGGGAGCAGGTGAAATTTTTACAATTGATGGGATTTTAAGAGCTGATCTCAGGCAAAGTTCTACACAGGGCAAAATCTGGTGTTCAGCATTTTTTGAAGCTCTGGCAGAGAGCCAATATCTATATGTTAGGAACAAAGAAATAATTGCTATCTGTGCCTCCCCCGCATTGTTCTCCCCACTTTTAACTGTACACAAATGGGAAGCCCAGCTCTAGTTCAAACACAAACTTCTCAGATGAGCCGCCATGGTGACAATCATCCATCAGCTGGGTGATGCCATTTTCTTTATTCCTGATTTCAAAGTCTACTCTCATTTAACATAGGTTCCTAGGACAGCGTCATGTGTTACCACACTTCTTTCTTTCATTTCCCTTCTTCCTCCTGTTTTCTGTGTGTGTGTGTGTGTGTGTGTGTGTGTGTGTGTGTGTGTGTGTGTGTTTTGTTTTCTTTTTTGAAACAGGTCTTACTATGAAACTTTGGCTGATAGAACTCGCTCTGTAGACCAGGCTGGCCTCAGTGTCTCAGAGATCTGCCCACCTCTGCCTCCTGAGTCCTAGGATTAAAGGCGTGTCCACCCTGACCAGATTTCTTGTCTTTTGGTGACTTCATTGTGTCAGTTTTTAATCCTCATGCCCTTTTGAGCTGGTTGGACCCATGGTCCTTTAATGTGGGTAAAAGACAAAGGCACTAGCAGAAAAAAAGAAAGAAGGGAAGAAACAAAGCAGAAAAAAGAAAAGGGAACACTTCCTCATCAATTTACCCAGGGCAGGAACTGAGGCCCTCAAAGTCACCAACACAAATACTTCTAAGGAAGACTTGAAGATCTTTCTCCCTGGGCCCAAGGCTGTGTGGCCTTCTTAACCAGAACTCCAATCCAACCTGGCTTTGTTATTTAGACAATAAGACTCACAGCTGTGGAACACTGTGTGACGGTGAGTATTTCACAATTCCTCCACAGATCCTCCTCAAATATGCACTGTACGTATTTAGAATATGAACACTTCTTTAGAAGAAGTGCATCCTGCCTCCTACCAAGGGCAAAGGATCCCACACTCCGTGGAGGTGAGCCCAAGACTGTGGTGCTGCATAGCTGCCACCCAAGACCCCACAGATGACAGGTGTCCACCCCCCCCCCCCCCCGTCCTCAACCGCCACTCTTCCACAGCTGTGTCCCCAGTGCAGCCACATCTGGATGTCCCAGCAGCAAGTTCTCTTACCTCTCCCAGAGCCTGTGCCCTTTGACTAAAGTAAGCATGAGCCCATCCTCCAGCCCATTTCCCACCTCCAACACACATTGTAAGCTGGCCCATTGATGGAGTGAGCAGGGGCTGGCCATAGCCAAAGATTAATTGGTAAGGGCTTGGGAACTTTCTCTTCTGTGACAATGGGCTTTGCTACTTGTGCTAATAAGATGCCAATTAGGATATTTACATTTTGGGTTCAACTTAAAGGTAAGCCTGCTTTCTGTGAGGTGGGCCAGAGGGTTGAGACCCTCCTAAATGAACTGTATACCAATATGGAGCATCGAGGAGAGCAAGTGGGAGACAGAGCCCTCCCCAGGCTCTAGGGAGGCTTCAGACTCTGAGGGTAACTCAAATGAAGCTGAGCTCTGCACCCCACTCCTTCAGATAGTTCTAACTCTTTTGAGTGACTTAAGACAGTATGCGTTCCATATGCCAGATGTTGCTTCAAGAGGGAAAAGACAGAAAGAAAACTCTATTAGACACAAGAAACCAGTTTGGTTTTAATTTTATTTCACTCATCTCTTTATTCTAAGCCTTGTTTGGTCCTTGAGATCACATTTGTTGTCGCTTTCCCACTTTCTCCGGGGTCCTGGCCATTCTGCCTCTGGGCCAGGAGTCCTGCTGAACAGGGCATCTTGCTGTCTCAGGCCAGGAGGTTAATGCCATAGTATTATAGGATACCTTCACACCTACTGTATGCCTAGGTAAAGGACCTCCATGTCCATTGGAGACACACTCTCTTGGAGCCATTTTCTAGGGACAAGGGTAAGGAGCCAGAGCACATTCCAGGCTATGCTGGAAAGATTCACAGCCTCACCAATGACTGCACAGCACACAGACAGGCAAGCCATCACATACTCACCTGTTCCCTCTGCTCGTGTGTCACCATGCACTACACCCCCAGCCAGCCTGTGAGCATGAGGGCATGGGCGTGACTCATGTTCTTCCCGGGTCCACATCTCTAAGTACCATAGCGAGGACCAGTGAGGAGCGACTGGTTGGCACCTTTGGCAGAGAGCAGGGTAGCCGGTAGAGGTTTCTTCCTACACACTCTGACCTCTCAGCTCCTGTTTTACTGAAGCACTGGTTCCTAGTGACCAACGACGGAGATGATTCTCTCACGGGGCTGGAAAATGGTCACGGCTCAGGCCAAAGTCAAGGAGTCAGCAGGGACACGCTCTATCGGGGCTGCAGGAGAGAATCTGTGCCTGCTCCCTTCCAGATTCTCTTGACAGCGGGCGGGCAGTCTTTGGCTTGTGGCCACATACTCCCATCTTCAATGTCAACAATCTCTTTTTCCTCCATTTTCAACTTCTGTATGCACATGCACTCTTGTGTGTAAGCATGCCTGAGCATACATAGGATCATGTGTGTGCTCGCACTGATGTGAGCTTGTGTATATGAACAGGTTTGTGCAAACATTTGTGCTCACATGTGTTGTGTGTATGTCCACCACATGTGTGAGCCATGTGTGCACATGTATGCATGTGGGGTGTGAGCATATATGTGAGCATATGTACACATACATGTGGAAGAGCATGCATGTGGCAGGTACATAAGCATGAACGTATTTGCTTCTGGCTCCCTGTTCTAAGAACATCTACGGCATTCTGGGCCTACATGGAAAATCAGGGGTAATCCTCCTCAGGATGGAAAGGCCCCTTTTTCAAATGTTGCACTCCGGGCTCCAAATATCAGAACCTGACTCTGTTAAAGACCACTGTTTATTTCACTCCCAGCACCGTCTCTCCTGGCCTCTTCTGCTCTGAGTAGCCTCTCCAGACTTCCGTTTCCTCATCTGATGGATCATGGATCGCCTGCTTCCTTATGGTAGTGGAGACTTTCAGACAGAGAAAGAGTTTCCCGAGTTGTAAATCTCCACACAGATGCAGGACTATTATTGCCCTGGGAGTGGTGAGTTTAGCACTTGAGAAAACTATCAGATTTTAAAACATGTGAGGGATAGGAAACCAGTGTTATTCAAAAACCTCATTTACACCCTACAGCAAAGCCTCACGCCCTCCCTGCCTTTACATTCCCCTGTGGCTACAGGGGTGTGACAGAAGCCTGTCTTGGGGGTAGCTTTGTGGCCCAAAAACAAATCATTCTTCACAGCTTGCTCCCAAGTCCAATAAGCCAGAAGGAATTGGGAGAGAGATTTAACGATATGTATTTCAAGAAAAAGATGAAGACGTGTCTGCTTTTAAGAGATGCTGTAAAAATACATCAGCCCACAGTAAACTTGCAGCCAGATGAAGAGAGGGCAGACTCTAACAAAGCCAAGGATGGGATATCTTCTTTGGAGGGAAATGCAGGCCTCTTAGAATCTGCCCCCTACCAAAACCCAGTGCATCCTCTTCATGCCGGGTTTCACATACCTCCAAACCCCAACCCCTGAGGCCTCCAGACTCCGCATGAAACCAGTTGGCTCAAAGGCATCCTGCCCATGGCCTGCCTTTGGAGGATGAGGCCTAACATAGCTTTGCAGATCTATTTCATTAGGGCTTAGTAAAGAAAGTCCCGAAGACCAAATCCAAGCCATAGGGTCTCTGTGTAGCCAGAGCTGGTAAGGTACTCACGAAGTAGACCAGTCTGGCATTGCTCTTCTTGCCTCTGTCTCCTGAGTGCTAAATTACAGGTGTAAGACAGCCCTTCCCCTTGTTCTTATAAATAAAGTTTTATTAGAATACAGTCTTGCTCTTCAATCTGTTGCTGCATTGTCCCAACAACAGAGTTCAGTTATTGAGATTCACACTGTTCGGCCTTCAAAGTTGAAAATGTCCTTCACAGAAAAAGTTTATCAATAGCCAAGTGAGAGCATTCCACTGTAGATGGTCTCTGATTATATGTCCAACAACTAAGAAGAGGTGCTCAGTGGAGGAGGTGCTCAGTGGAGGAGGTGCTCAGTGGAGGAGGTGCTCAGGAGGAGGTGCTCAGTGGAGGAAGTGCTCAGTGGAGGAGGTGCTCAGGAGGAGGTGCTCAGTGGAGGAAGTGCTCAGTGGAGGAGGTGCTCAGTGGAGGAGGTGCTCAGGAGGAGGTGCTCAGTGGAGGAGGTGCTCAGGAGGAGGTGCTCAGTGGAGGAAGTGCTCAGTGGAGGAGGTGCTCAGTGGAGGAGGTGTTCAGTGGAGGAGGTGCTCAGTGGAGGAGGTGCTCAGTGGAGGAGGTGCTCAGTGGAGGAGGTGTTCAGTGGAGGAGGTGCTCAGTGGAGGAGGTGCTCAGGAGGAGGTGCTCAGTGGAGGAGGTGCTCAGGAGGAGGTGCTCAGTGGAGGAGGTGCTCAGTGGAGGAGGTGCTCAGTGGAGTGCTGTGGATATCGCTCTGTGCAAATAAAATTCTGATTGGCCAGTGGCCAGGCAGGAAGTACAGGCAGGACAAGAGAGAAGAGAATTCTGGGAATAGGAAGGTGGAGGGGAGAGACATGGCCAGCCACCACCATGACAAGGAGTATGTAAGGTAATGGTAAGCCACGAGCCACGTGGCAAAGTATAGATTAATAGAAATGGGTTAATTTAAGATAGAAGAAGTAGATAACAAGAAGCCTGCCATGGCCATACAGTTTGTAAACAATGTAAGTTTCTATGTGTTTACTTGGTTGGTTCTGAGCATCTGTGGGCCTGGTGGGTGAGAGAGATTTGTCCTGATTGTGGGCCAGGCAGGAACACTCTAACTACAGTGGAAGACGTGCTCAGGAGTGGGTGGGTGCTCAGTGTGTACTAAGCATGCCCAAGGCACTGGGTTCCAACCCCAGTACCAAAATAGAGAAAAACAAAAACAACATTGACGACAGAAAATAGCTAATGTTTTTTTTATAGCCTTCCTGTGTCCCATCCCATGGCGCCCAGAGCAGATTCTTGAAGAAACTGAGCCACAGGAAGGCACGTGGGCAACTTTCTGAAGGTCTCAACAGCTGGGCACAACAGAAGGAAGGCCCGTGTCTGCCTGACTCCACCCCCGCTCCGACCTCAGAGCTCTAGAGCATCACTTACTTACTGGTCCCAGTGGGTGATTCTCAACCCCTCTTCTGTCTCTAGCAACTTCGCAGCTTCCAGATGGTGGAGGTCTTACTTCTTCTACCCAGCTTCTTTTCTTCCTGTCCTCCCTCCTTTCCTCCCTCTCTCCTTCATTTTTCCTTTTGTTGTTGTCTTTGTTGTTTTTATTTGGAAGGGAGCATGAGTGTACCACACTGTACACATGAAGGTCAAGGACAATTTGTCTCTATCATCTGTCACTGCGCTGTTTATGCCAGGCCAGCCAGCCTGCCTCCAGAGATTCTCCTGTGTCCATTTCCTAGTTCACAGTAGGAGCACTGGAGTTACAGCACACATTGCTGTGCTCACCTTTATATGGGAGTGTGGGGATTCAAACTCGGATGCTCACACTTTCAAAGGCTTTGCCCCCTAAGCTGTCTCCTGGCCTCCTCTAGACAAGGTCAACACCCATAGTGTATCACATCCATTCAGCCCAGGAGCCCAAAGAGGACAGGCTTTCCCAAGGCTCCTGTCTCATCCTTACCCATCCTTTACTCCGCATCTCCACATCCCCCGGCCCCGCCCCCCTTGCCCTAGTCTTTCTGACTGTGCTCTGTGATTCTGCATGCCTGCATCCCGCAGTCCCCTACCTGCCCCGCCCTGTGTGTTTCCCACTCTGTCCTGTGGGCAGTCCCTGGGTACAGAGGCCCTGTGAAACTGATGGGGGCGCGAGGTATTTGCATTCCACTTCCTGGGGCTGTTCTGATCTCACCTGCAATTCTTCTGACAAATCCTTATCAGCGATGCCCATGGCGGGGTCTGTGGTGACTTTGTTCGGTCTTATTAGCTCTGAACAGATTAGCTCTTCATAGCGCTTGGCTGGTTCATACCGATTCCTGATAAACGTTGTGACTGATTTTTCCCGACTGGGACCAGGCTGGGGACTGGGGCTTGGGTGGAATGGAGGACTGGGAAGAGAGAGAGAGAGAGTTACCGGCCAGAGGCAGATGAAGAAAAGGCAGGCAGTATTACATCTGGACTATGAAATATTCATCACATGCCTGCTGGAGTGGGGTCAGCACCGGAGTCCAGCAACAACTTCTTCACCAGGCAATGCTTTGAAATGCACAGGCCCAGGCGGGAGGGGCCACCACAGCGGCGGGCCGGCTGCATCTGCTCCTGAGGCTTCTGAGAGAAGGGGCAGAGGAAGTTAAAAGGAAGGAATAAGAAACCCACTCACTGCGCTTTGCTGTCCTCCATCTTCTCTTGCCTGCTCTTCACCATCAGCTTTTGATGGTGGAATACTAATAGTCCAGGTAGACGCCACTGTTCCCCCGGTGGCTCCTCATCTCCCTCTCTGCCCCAAGGACTCCTGTGCAAGCACTCCACCAGCTTCCCATTTGGAGAATTTTAGACAGGCCACAGCCACCAACCAGTTCCCTACACTCCCCCAGCTAGATTCCGCCAATGGCTTCCATTCCACCCTCAGAAGTCCAGCACAGGACTGGTAGAGATGTTCAAAAAACACTTTTGCTGGAATAAATGTGCTCCATTCCTTTGGCAGGAGGGGAAGTGGGTACCATTGCCCATGCTGGAACAATGCAGGCATCAATAAATCATTTTTCTACTTTCTTCCTGAGACCAAATGTCCTTTCCCAGGTTTTCTTACTCTGAGACTCCAATCAGATACTTCCTAATAAATAAGCTTGACAAGGGGATTAGAAACCATGGGCTGTCCTGCTTTTTAGCTACCTATACACTCTCTTTGGGAGCAGGAGCAACCTTTACACCCTAAGAGACTGGTTGGTGCACTTCAGCATAGATAGATGTTCTGGACATATTTTGGAGATGAAGATGACTTCTATAGACACAATGTGCATTTTATTTATTTATTAATTTATATGTTCATTTTTGTTTGTTTGTTTTGGTTTTTCGAGACAAGGTTTCTCTGGGTAATATCCCTGGCTGTCCTGGAACACACTTTGTAAACCAGGCTGGCCTCGAACTCACAGAGATCAGCCTGCCTCTGAGTCCTGGGGTCAAAGGCGTGTGCCATCACACCCAGCTCCAGTGTGAGTTTTAAACCAATCCTAATTCTACAAAGGAGCTGGGCATGGTGGCACACGTCCTTAATCCCAGCACTCAGGAGTCTGAGGCAGGCAGATCTCACAGCTCAAGCTCAGCTTGGTCTATATATGGAGTTCCAGGACATCCAGGGCTGCATAGTGAGATCCAGTCTTAAAACAAATGAACAAAAAACTGCAAAAGAAAATGATTTTATAACATTTTATAGTTAGTTGGTCAAAGCTATCTAAAAATTATTTCATCTGTTTACCCCCAATGAAGTGAAGCATAAATCTAATTAATCTTATCAATAAAAACCAGGCATCAGATGTCAGGGTAACAACACAAAAGATCAGAGGATCTGGAGGGCCAAGGTCCTGTTTCTACCCCACCTTATCACTTTCTGTGTCCACCTCCTGAGTGCTAGGATTAAAAGCGTGAGCCAGCACCACTCAGCTTCTATGGTTAACTAGTGACTAGCTCTGCCCTTGATCTCCAGGCAAGCTTTATTGGTCAGAACACAAACAAAATATCAAACAACACCCCAATCCTTCATAATGCAATGTGAATATGGTGATATGGTGACCAGGTTTGTTAGCCATGGGTAGTGAACGCCTCTTTCCTTTGACACAGCCCAGTGTGTGTGTGTGTGTGTGTGTGTGTGTGTGTGTGTGTGTGTGTGTATACATATAAATCTGAGTCTGATTCTCATGTAGCCAAGGCTAGCCTCAAACACACTACAGAGCTGAGGACAACTTTGATTTTCTGAATTTCCTGCTGCCACCTAGGAATACAGGCAGCTAGCTGCCAGCTGCCAGCTCTATGCCTGGTCATACAAAGCTTTTAGCACACAGGTCAGCTGCCTCACGCATGCCACCCACATCCTCTCTCACTCCAGAGCCCAGAAGATGACCCCCACTGTGCCTCTAGAAGGCCCGAAGAAGACTCTTGGCTGCCATCACAGGCCGCAGGAACAGCCCACTCATTAGCCTTTCGCCAGATTTATCTTCTCCCCATAGCCTGCAGTACTTTGATTTGTCCTGCTGTCACGGGGACTCACGCTGATGGCAGCACCCCCCTGGGGGTGTCAGGCTCTCCAGCCTCCTGCCAGAGGCCGGCCTCAGGGAAAATGGATGAGCAACTGACCCGCAAAATAAATACCAGGCTTCCAGGTTCTGATAAAGATTAAATATTGGAGGAGTCGTTTCAGATGAATATATAAAAGCAAATGGAAGAAGCCTTTCAGGCAGTGACAGTGAAATACAGGCAAACAAAGAGAGATGTCTCCGGGAGGCTCAGTGGCAGGGAGGTTGGAGGCTTACAGTGCAGCCTCCCCAGAAATACTACAGCATCAGGGAAGGTTCCAAAAGCCGTCAACCCTGCCTCCTGTGCTATGCCCACCCCGACGGTGAGCGAGAATGCTTAGCTTCATCTGCACTGCCAAAAGGATGCTGAAGTCAGCTCTGCTGAGTTGGCCCAACCTACGGCAAGAGGAGAGAAGCGCAGTGACTCAACACCATCTGCCTTCCGTGTGGAGCAGCCAAGAGCCTGGATCATCGGTAGAATGGGCTCTGAGACCCCAGCTGAAAGACTACTCCCAGCAGGCATCTCAGAGAAATGCCCAAGGCCAGAGACAGGAGTGGCCAGGGCCAGCAAAGGAAGTCAGTGTTTCTTCAGCCTGGGGTAGAAGTTAGACCATTTTCAGATGCTTGTCCACTTGATTTCACGTAGAAAAATTCCAAATAATCAGAATCTTGCCTCTAGCATCAATCAAGAGATGATTGAGCTACAAAGGAACAGCAAGCAAGGCTGGATGCTGGCTACTGCAAGTCTCATGTGGTCCAGCACCATGCTGGGCTGTTGACATCTAGGGTCTCATTCACTTTACAAGATGGCACCCACTACGGAAGAGAGGCTGAGGCGAAGGAGAGGGATGAGAACCAAGTCAGGGCTTATAGAGACTCTGTTTCTGTTATTACTCTCAGCTCTGCCTAGGTGGTGGAGCCTATGTTTAGGTTAGACATAGAGTCTCTGAATTGAGTACATACTCTATGGGTGGAATATATACGTTTATTTTTTATTTTAATTTTTAAAGATTTCTTTATTTTATGCACATGAGTGCTTTGTTTGCATGTATGTCTGTGTACTACGCACAAGCCTGCTGCCCACAGAGGTCAGAAGAGAGCACCGGATCTCCTGCAACTGGAGTAATAGATGGTTGTGAGCCGCCATATGGGTGCAGGAATTGAACCTGAGGTCCTCTGCAAGAGCAACAAGTATTCTTTGCTGCTGAGCCGCCTCTCCAGCTCTGAGTGTGTATGTTCAGTATGTTTAAAGAATTGGTCCTGTTTGCGTCTGACTCTCTGTTCCATGCTCCTTCCCCCAGGAATGACTTGTAGAGAGTCTTAAGCAAGAAGGAAGAGCCGTGATGTGCCGCTGAGCTTCAGGGGGGCCTTTATGACTTGGTTGAGGTCACAGAGACTGAGCCTTGACTGGGCTTGGGAACAAGAGTATAGCTAGTCCACTAGGGCCTGAGTTGACACAAGGTAGCAGGACCGGAAGTCCAAGAATTTGAGGAGAACAGAGAGTCCCCAGTCCCGTCCCCTTCACAGCTGCTACACTTTCTCCAGAGGCGGTATATGAAGGGAAGGGGTACCCTGCAGCAGGGGAAGGGGAACACTTCAAGACCATTCCTGCTTGGGGGTTTCAGAG
Organism: Onychomys torridus; assembly: GCF_903995425.1. NCBI lineage: Eukaryota > Metazoa > Chordata > Mammalia > Rodentia > Cricetidae > Onychomys > Onychomys torridus. The sequence continues at coordinate 41,377,251 of NC_050449.1, read as the reverse complement.
TGAGCCTGGGACAGGCTAGTAGACACTGAGACTGAGAGGCACTGAATTCAGCTCCTGCCCGGAAGTACCCTCTTGACCAGCCAATGAGCACACAGAAATGGACTGGACTAGCCTGTCCCTATCTCATGTTTCCTACTTATGTCCTGCAAGGAAGACTGGCACTGACCCACAGTGAGTGGCATGGGCTGTAACAGAATAACCTCATCATTTCTGAAGCAAATCTTCCCCTCAAAGCATCCTCATGGTGTGTGTGTGTGTGTGTGTGCGCACATGCACATGGAGGTACTTGCATATGGCGGCCAGAGGACAATTTCTGGTGTTATAGCTCCTTAGATACAGCCACCACCTTTTTTTTTTTTTTTTTGAGAAAGGGTTTCTCACCGCTCACCTGAACTCACAAAGTAGGCTATGCTTCCAGGCCAAGAAACCCCAGGACTCCACCTTCCTTTGCCTCCCTGGTACTTGGCTTGCAAGCTTATGCCACCTATCTGGCTTTTTTTTTTTTTTTTTTTTTTTTTTTTTTTTTTTTTTTTTTAAATGAGGGCTCTGGGTATTGAACTCAGGTCCTGACGTTCGCAAAACAAGCACTTTAGAAACCGAGCTATTCCCCCAGGCCCTTCAGCTTAGTTTTTAATCTCATTTCTCCAGAGCTGTTGCTGTTTCTCCACATTCAGTCATTAAAAAACAAACAAACAACAACAAAAAACCCCGGAGCCTAGTGAGGCTAGAGGGCTTGCTCATTGCTACCTCACAGCCAGTGGCAGAGCTGAGGCACCTGAGGACAGAGTTCTCTCCACTCTGTGCCCCTATCTACCACCCTTTACATGCTTCTTCTGCCTGTTTTTCCAGAGGGAAAGCCAAGGGCCTGCTGTCAGCCCCCTGACGGTACTACAGGGACTGAGGGGCCAGGTCGCTGGACAGCAATCACCACAGAGAGGCTCTAGTGAGTCAGGAAGAATGAAATGTCCACACCAATCCCCATCTCCAGGCCTCCCTTCCCTTCATATTACTGTGCAGCTGTTTCCTTGGGCACCAGGGCAATTTAGCAAGTGTGTTGTGCATCAGTCCAGCAGTTTCTGATATTAATTCTCCCTGGACGTTCTCAAGGCTGCCTCGCTGTCTCTATCCCCGACCTCTTCTGACTATCAGAGGCAGCAGTGGGCCACCTGGGGGTCGCCCTGCTAGCCTGAGGAATTGACCTCCTCCAGGGAGGGCAGCTGTGTGTGTCTGTGGTGGGCTGGGGTCTCTCACGACACACTTCATGGCTTCTTACAACACACTCACCAGGTCTACCTTACCATGGCAGAAATTGAACAGTCCAGACAGTATAGGACCTACCACATTGGGGTGCAGCCCACTTATTTACACATCCAGATACTCTGCTCTCCACTCTGCTTTCCTGCTCCCCCAAAAGGAAAAACAGTTTCCTTCTGATTCCATTTACCTCCTTGCTCTGGCCCCAGAGAGTTAACATGATCTAAGACCAGAACACCGACCACTCAGAACACCCCCACCCCCACCCCCATACACACATTGGTCACATTAAGTCCCTTAGCATGTTTGGTTTGGAAGTCAGTATGGTCCTAGAGGGGGAAAAGAGGGTACAGATGGAAGTGGGGAGTGAGAAGGCTCCAAAGGACCTCAGGGCAGTGGGTCCATTCCTATTTTGATATCTGGTCCACTTGTCAGTCTCACTGATCTCCAGGGTATCAGCCCCACTTGTGAATGCTAATACTCTGGCCTTCAATTTCAATCCCCATCTCCCTTCTCTCTGTCTTTCTTTCTCCCTAGCCTTTTCTCTGTCTTTCCACTTAGTGTTAAAATGAAAGAAAGGGGGCAGGTTCCTTCTCTCTAATAATTTAAGATCCCTTGCACATGAGAACGTGCCGATGAACAAAAGGGAAGGGTTGGAACACGCTGGCAGCCATCTCCTGCCTATTAAAAATGAGGCAGGTTGAAGTGGGCCTGGCTAGCAGACAGGCCTGCAGCTCCAGGGAAGTGGTACTTAAGGGAATCTGCAATTAAGAGAAGCTTGGAGTTCTGCCACACATGGCTTCCCTTGCCTTCTCTTATTTAGAAAAGCATCACAAAGCAAGGACCTAAATGGAAGATGACAATAATGTAAGGTGACAGATGCCTGTTTGGCAGGGAACACCAGGAAACCAAGTCACTTACCTGTGGTACTCATGCCACCACCCCATGTGCAGCACTCCATCTCAGTCTGGAAGGCAGAGCCTTGGTGGCTGTCCAGGGATAGCTGTCCAAATTCCTGGGGAGCCTGCTCAGCGTCCAGGTTCCTCCAGCCTACCCTGGGTAAACATGAGCCTCAGCAGGCAGGAGCCCAGCCCCAGCAGGCATGCCCACTCCAGGAACCCTGCCTGCTCCAGCTGTCTGCAGGGCTGGGGAGACCACCACTGCTCATGCCAGTCTTTTCAGGAGCTTGGCAGCCCTGTCTGCCAAGAGCCACACACATCTTTGAAGAAGGCTCATTTCTGACCTCAGCCGGCCCTGGTAGAGACGGTTCATAGCTAAGGCTGGGATGCTGAGACCGCTGGGCTGCTTCTGAAAGCCCCTGCCATGGAGATCCCAAGTCTGCTTGGAGAAACTGACAACACAATTTACAGCGCGCGCGCACACACACACACACACACACACACACACACACACACACACATACTCACATGATGAAAAGGGGATACTATGACATTTTAACCTGGTCTCAACTCCTTTTCATCATGACATCTAGTTGAAACTGGCATTGCTGGGGAAGGGATGTGTGATTACAAATGTATGTGATATGTCTGATTGTATGTATGTGTTATGTACAAAGTTTATGTATGTGTGGGGCATGTATGTGGTGTGTATGCATGCATGCAGTGTGAGCATCTGTGTATGTGGAGTTATAATGTAGTATGTGCATTGGGTGTGATGTGTGTGATGTGCATATGTGGCATGTCTGTGGTATGTGACCATCTATGTTTGTATATGGCATGTGCATGAGTGCAGTATGTATTATTTGCTTGTGTATATGTGGTACGCAACATCTGAGTTTATGTGAGTGTAGCATATATGTGGCCTGTATATATACGTGTGTGTGGTGTGTTATAATCTGTGTTTGTGTGTGTAGCACGCATATGGGATGTGTATGTACGTATGTATGTATGTATGTGATGTGTGCATATGTGGTGTGTGACTATCTGTGTTTGTGTACATAACATATATGTGATAGGAGCATTGTATGTGTGTATGTAGTATGTATATGATATCTGTTTTTATATATATAGTATGCATGTATATAGTATAGTGTATCTCTATGTCATATGCACATATATATGGTGTGTAACCATCTGTATTTATGTGTGAATGTTTGTGAAGTATATGAATTTGTGGTGTGTATATGTACTATGTGAACATCTGCAGCTATGTGTGTAGTCTGTCTATACAACAGAGAGAGAGAGAGAGAGAGAGAGAGAGAGAGAGAGAGAGAGAGAGAGAGAGAGAGAGAGAGAGAGAGAGAGAGAGAGAGAGAGTGTGTGTGTGTGTGTGTGTGTATCAGGGAAGGGAACTCCCCACAGGATGGAGCATGGCACTGATATAGCTCATCTCTCATCTCAAAGTGGCACCCTGCTTTTCCATACAATTCATTGTTACCTGAACAGCTGCAGAAGCTCCCCTACACAGGCTACGTGGTTTCCAGTCACCTCTCCAGGCTCACCTTTACTATCTAATCCTGGCCACCACACAGCACTTAATGTCTGTCTTCATACAGACTGTTTCATTCCATCTCTTCAGCAGCTTGCATTTCTCCAGAGCTAAAACTCAGAAAGATGAAAGATCTGGGAGTGAGGATTTATGCCTATAATCCCAGCACTCAGAAGGAAAGGTAGGAGGATCAGGGTTCAAGGCCAACTTCAACTTACAAGTTCAAGGCCATGGCTTCATAAGACACCAACGCAAAGAAGAAGGAGGAGGAGGAGGAGGAGGAAGAGGAGGAGGAGGAGGAGGTGGAAGAAGAAGAGAAAAGAAAAGAAAAGGAAAGGAAAGAAAAGAAAAGAAAAAAGGGAAGGAAGGCCAGGCATTGGTGGCACATGCCTTTAGTCCCAGCACTCGGGAGGCAGAGGCAAGCAGATCTCTGTGAGTTCCAGGCCAGCCTGGTCTACAGCGCGAGATCCAGGAAAGGTGCAAAGCTACACAGAGAAACCCTGTCTCGAAAAATAAAAATAAAAATAAAAGGAAGGGAAGGAAGGATGAAGGGAAAGAAGTGGGGGAGGGAGAAATAAGGGAGGAAAGGAGGGAGAGAGGGAGGGATAAAAGGCAGCAAAGGACTAAAGACCAGGTGAGGGACTAGCCCCAAGGCACAGAATTGCTAAAAGGCAGGCATGTAGTCCTGCAGGGAACAGAGTGCAGGGCAACTCTCTGAAGGATAAGGGCCTTCAGTGCAGTTGAAGGTTCTCATCTACTCGCTATGGAGCCAGAGGAAGCTGTATGTCCTGCTTTAGGAGGCGTGAGGATCGTAGGACCATTTGACTGGCCTTGTTTAGGTGAGAACAGCCCCTTCGTAGAATCTGTAACTCTTCACAGTATTGTTTACTTGAGACCTGATATCATGAGGGTACACACACATACAAGCACATGCTTATGTACACACACACACACACACACACACACACACACACACACACACCTCTAGGTTATGGACACCAGGTCTCTCCCCTCACCACATAGCAGTCTCTGTGGAGGTAAAGACACATCCTGAGAAAGACAGATGCTCATAGACTGGGGCTGGGGGTTGACTCCGTTGGGAATCCGTGGTCTCAGATGCTAACCTACTATCTCTCTGACTAAAGTAGTTGCCTGCTCTCGTGTGGCTTCAGTTTTTCTGCCTGGAATCTGTTGCGGACATGCTAAGCATACTTCAGATGCAGCTGGATGAGTCTATGATTTCTTGATGGCCTCCCTCAAAACAAAAGCAAACCCATCTTGCCGAATGAGAAGCTTTTGCTAGCTCAAGTCAGGGAGCAGAGGACAAGCTGGGGAAAGCTAAGCAATTCACTTAGCAGATGGCCATCAAGTGACCGGATGAAATTCCAGGACATCAAAGCTCACCAAATCACCTTGGTCTGTTTTGTAATTGCCTAATAAAAGTGTTTTCTTTCTGTTCGAAATAAACTTTCACTTTCCAGAAATGAAGTTATTTTAGGTAAGAAGTGGAGCTCTCATAAGACAAATTTAGCATCACCTTTAGCCAGGATTATTGTGGAAATACACAGTCATGAGAGGATCATCCATTCTGCTCCAGGGCCTGGGATGATGCCATTTGCTTTAACTAAGTAGCTACCATGAAACCTTCTTGGAGAGAGAAGAAATCAGTTTCTCTCTGAGGAGTCACTCATTCCTTGATTTGCGTGTGGCCGTGTGTGTGTGTGTGTGTGTGTGTGTGTGTGTGTGTGTGTGTGTGTGTGTGGTTGTGGCGGGGGGGGGGGGGGGGGGGGGGGGGGGGGGGGGGGGCAGACACAACTAGAACTGGCCTGTCATTTCTGTGGATTCAGTGGCTGTTTCACAGATATTCCTGATTCCTGCATAGATCAGATGAGACAAAGAGACAAAGACAGTTAAACAATATAAGCAAGTAGAAAACTCTGTGACATTGAGCTTGGTCCTGCCAGGATATGGGCTTTCAGCTAAGATTAGCTATGTGATACCAGTAAGGGCTTGCTTGAGAGGGGCAGATCCCTCTGCTCCAGCCATCCCAGAACATGGACCTGGGCACTCTCTACATCCCTCTGCTCCAGACATCCCAGAACATGGACCTGGGCACTGTCTACATCCCTCTGTTCCAGACATCCCAGAACATGAACCTGGGCACTCTCTACATTCAGCTACATGATCCTGTGGAACCCTCTAGTGAGCTACGCCCACTTGAAACTTGTGATCTGTCACTTATATCCAGAACATTCTAACGGCGACAGGAAAAAGCATAGTGAAGGACTCTGGAATTGTCTGGCTCCAGCCCTGGTCCTGGTGGAGGGGGAACCTGCTTCCAGGGTAAAACTGAGGCATGATAGAAAGATAGGGGAAGAGACAAGGATGTAGGAAGAGAAAGGAACCCCTCACCCGGGAGTCTGGTCGAAGCTGCTCATCAGCTGGGAAGCAAGAACGTCAGCACAATCAACAACCTAAGACCCTTTTCTCCACTCAGCTGTAAACCTGCAATTTTCTAGGAATCTTGGCAGAAAACCCTCAACAGCTCTAACCATTCCCGGTCTCACCTTATCAGACTGTAGTCCCAACCAAGACACCTCTGCAGCCACCCCATAATCTCACTTATCAAAAGAGAAAGAAAAGGAGGGAGAGGTTCTGTGGTAATCCTTTGAGATAGGACTTGAGAGCCACCAAACTGGGATCTATGGCTAATGCTGAGATATCTTCTCTCTCAGCAGGATCTTCCAGGCTGTCCTTGAACTCCATATGTAACTGAGGATGACCTTGAATTTCTGATCTTCCCCTCCCCTCCTTTTCCCTCCCCCTTTCTCCCTTCCCTTCCCCTCCTTTTTTCTCCCCTCCCTCCCCAAGTGGCATGAGCCACCATGCCCAGTTCATATAGTGCTAGGGATTGAAGCCAGAAATTTATGCTTCCTAGATAAGCACCTACCAACTGAACTGCACCCCAGGCTTTCTTTATTACTTTCAATCAGGATATCACTATGTAGCTCAGGCTGGCCCCCCAAAACATATGTAGCCTAGACTAGCCTCAAACTCCCAGTTATCCTCCTGCCTCAAGCCTTCTGGGATTATAGAAGTAAACCACTGGGCCCCAGTTCTTCTCTACATGTTCTTGCACAGAAACCTCCCTTGCCCCTCTACTGTCACACAAGGCCTGAGTCTTGGCATTGCGGCCTGCTTTCCTCTTGACTTGTCTGCTCCCCAGTCCTGCCCCACAGCCAGCCTCCTCCCTCCTCCCTAGAGCAGCCCCAGCTCCCAGCCCTGGCCACGACACCAGCGAGCTTGGACTTGCTCAGCACAGTGGTGGAGCCTGCACTTCCGTGAAGTTTTCATCAGTTTTACAACAGGTGAATCGTCTTTACACCTCTGTCCAGACAGTTATTCCACGGCGTGCTCATCCCTGAGGTGTGGGTTGGTCTTCCGGAAATGCATGGGGTGGGATGTTCCTCTGCAAGGGACTGGTTCTTTACTGTCCATGATTGTAGGAAGGATTTCAGGATGGATCTAGAGTGGGAAGAACGGCAGGGTTGGGGGTTGGGTGAGAGGGTGGAGGATGGAAGGTGAGGGTGGAGGAGGTGGGAAGATGAGGAATGGAAGAAGGGGGGATGGAGGATGGGTGTGGAATTTGGGGGAAGTGGAGGTGAGGTAAGGGTGGAGACAAGGCTGGAAAGGTGGTGGATGAAAGATGGGGGTGAGTGGGTAGGGGAGGTGAGGGATGGGTATAGGGATGGAGGAAGTCGGAGATAGAAGTTAGGGTGGGACAGTGCAAGGCTGAGGATGGGGTGGAAAGGGTATGGGACCCAGGATATTTGATGAGGGAGGTGGGGATGCCCGGGGTCCATAAGCAGCCTGCAGGGGTGGGGAGCAAAGGAGAATCAGCTCCCAGGCTCTTTCTCTGCACCTCCTCCTGCCCCATCCCAGGGCATTAAGGGTGCTAGCCACATGGCAGAGGTGGGCAGGGGCGGGCAGCTGATTGGATGAACAAAAGCCTTGTTAACTCTCCTCATTGGTGAGGAGAGAATTGCTGGAGCTCTTGACATTTAAAGCCAAGCATAGTAGCTCAAGAGATTAAATACATTGTGGATTTGGTAAACTTGGGGTGAGCCAAAGAAAAGGTAGACAGACCACCATTACCCTTCAGGCTGGGGTGGCAGCGGGTGGGATGTGCTTTGGCTCAGGTATGATCACAAGGCACCCACCAGAGACTCCTGGGCTTAATTTTTCTTTTGCAATCAAGGCTATGCGTCCCCCATTCACATAGTCCCAGAACCAAAGGCCCCTACCTCTTGTGTTTTTCGTAGGCCTCATTGCTGCGAGAAGGCACACCAGCAGGGTCCCTTCCACCCCTCTCAGGTCCCCACACTCCTCTCTCCCTGGAATCTTGGCACTGAAATGGGGAGACAGCCCAGTTCAGGAGACACATTCAGTGCCTGGGAATGGTATTTTCCTTGTGTTGTGCCCATCCTTTGCGTAATCAAAACAAAATATTCTAGAATGTAAATCTTGGGAGATTGGGATTATGGAGATGGACTAGGGTTGCAAGAAGTGGTACCTACTGGAGACTCACCTTTGGAGAGGCTAGGTGAATCCTTGCTCCTTGGCAACCCATCCCTGCTTGGCAGCGGCAGGTTCACACCAAACAGTTTCACAGCCCGGAGAGACCTCATCCTCGTGAAGACACAGCGCAACGGCCTGGGCAATTCTCAGTCTCTTCTGAAAAGCAGATGGAATAGAATTAACCCCAGTGAGAGCTTGAGGAACACGGGCTGGACGAACAGAGAGTTATCACAGAGGGGAGTTATTAAAACATGAAAGTGGATACATCAGGAGGCTGCAAAAACCTCCTTTCCCCCCAGAGAACTCACAGCAAAAGATGCCCCTTACTGTGTCACCCTCTGAGGTGCTGCCCCCCTGAGGGGAAAGGTCCACTGTTGCATTCAGCTTTCTGACCTGGGTTAATTATATTTGCTGCTTATCAAGCCCCTGCTGTGGGTCTGACAAATTCAGACACCCTCAACAAGTATTCATATAATCCCAGATTCACACGCAGCAGGTGGAGACTGTGGTCTTAAAACAAGGACACAGAAGTCTGGTGGCACTATCAATGTCACCACATATGCCTGGGAGTGGAATTGGAACTGAAGCCTGACTGGTTGCCAAAGACACATTCTCCAGGTGTGGTGGAGCATGCTTGTAATTCCAGCACTTAAGTAGGCTGAGACAGGATGATTATGGTGATTTCAAAGCCTGCTTGATCTACATAGTGAGACCCCCACATCAAAAACGAATACCAAAATGCTAAGAAGCCGCCCTCTGGCTCAGACACGGGATGAAGTTCAGGGATGGGAAGCCCAACATCAATGAAAGCATTTCAACCCAGGGTCACTGGTGGCCTGTGAGGGGTGTGTCCCACATATTCTCTTTGCAGAGGTAGCTGTAGTGCTGTGGGCTGGGCTTATGCACATGAAGAGGGGCTTCTCTGGCTGTAGGAAGACAGGAAGCTCCTAGCCTGAAACTTCAGAGACTGTCATGCTGTCAGCAGCCACCTGTGATCAACTATTCCCTTTGCTTTTTTCACGGGCTCAGAGAGTTGCCACAAGGCCACCTGCTCTCTGACAGTGTGGCAGGGTTGGTCATTAAGTCCTTGAAGAGAGGAGAGGCCATTAACCCTGGAAAGACAGGGAGGGAGTTGGCCAGAACCCCAACCAGAGCCCGCCCATAACCACAGTAGCTTAGGTAATGGCTGTGAGGACCCAGGCCTGTGCCCTGGTCACTCTTATCTCAGTCACAAGAGAAACTCTAACTATTGGCTTCCAGAAAATAGACCCCTGCCTCTGCTTCTTCCAGCCCACCAGTTCCCATAGTAACAGGAAGCTTAACTGCCCCCATGCTACCTGGAAAACCCATGCCAGAGGTCTGGCTGTAGGTGGAGTCCCCCACCAGCTAACTACTCCAGGCTTTGTGTCCTGGGGCACAAGTCACCTCTCTCATTCCCAGTTTCTTACAGTGGGAATGGCAGCATCTGCTTCAGAGGTCGTTGGGAAGGCAGATACGTTAATTCATCTGCAGGCTTTAGGGCCGTGCCTGCCATGCCTGAATGGCACCCCGTGAGTGTCAGCTGTCACCGTGGTGGTTATGACTGCCCCACCCTTCATGTAATCCCTGAGCAGGAAGAAGCAGCATTCAGGAAGGAGCTGGGAAACAGAGGAGAGGTCTTTTCTCTTTATAACCATTTCCTAACTGGAAACACCTCCACCCCAGGACCCTCCTTAGGAGAGCCTGTTGTAAACACAAACTGCTGGAGAGTGGGACTGTGCCCAGCTGCTCCTGGTTTTATCCTGCTAGTTCTCTGTTCCAGACCAAAGTTGAGAGGACTGAACAGCACACCCCTCTGAGAAGATTAGAGCAGCCCAAGTTCAATCGCTTAGAGTCCAGGACATTGGCATTCACAACTATTTTTCAACACATACACACACACACACACACACACACACACACACACACACACACACTTCCTTTCTTCCCTCTTACTGTGTGTTTGATACAAGTTTCTCTCTTCCCCTTCAAGTGTGTGCATAGCACACACACACTTATACTGGTAGAAACCAGGGCCAGCTAGAGAGAATAGAGTTGGGGTGGGGGACCTGTCAGACCACTAGGCAGGGGATGGAGTCTGGAAGGGTCTATTCCCACCCACTATGTGTCTAATTGAAATACTTCAGCCTGGATGATCTAAACAACACACAGTATTTCTTACAATTCTGGGAGGCTGGAACATCCAAGGCCAAATTGTCAGTTTGCTTCTCGATGATGTGCAAAGAAAAACAAAAACAAAACAAAAATGCTAGTCCCTTCAGCCCTATAAGGCTGCCATTCCACTCTGAGGTGTTTGCTCAAAAGTTTTCCCAAACCCAGCTGCCTCCCAAAGGCCTCATTCCCAAACATCACCATATCAAGGGGTAAATTTTTAATAAATGTTTTGAGGGGAGGCCCATTTTTCTTTTGTTTTCGTTTGCTTGTTTGTTTTTTTGTTGTTGTTTTTGTTTGTTTTTTGAGGCAGGGTCTCAAGTATTACAGGCTAGCCTCAAACTTGCTAAGTGGCCGAGGGTGATCTTGACCTTCTAATCCCCCTGCTTCCAACTCGCAAGTGCTGAGATTACAGGTGTGTGCCACCACAAATAGTTTTGCATGATGCTGAGGATCGGACCCAGGGCTTACTACATGATAGACAAACACTCTACAAGTGAGCTCTCTATAGTCCTAGATCTTAGCCTCATTGTTCTCCTTAGTACAAAAGGCTCTGAATACTTCAGTGAAGGAAGACAGGGCAAAGTTTTTCATCAAGTCCAAACAGCATCTGTCTGACGTGGGGCAAGCAACACCAGATCTTCCTGGGCTTGAGAGAGCAGAAGGTGAAAGCTGGGGAGGACTAGGGCTTCGAACCTCTGGCCTGGGTTCTCTTTCCCTCCCACATGGGCCATTGCATGTCTTCAAGCACCTGCTGGCTTCAGACAGCCCACACTCTGTTGCTCAGGTGACTCTGTGTATATGTTTAAGAGTGAGAATGTAGAGACAGAAGGCAGATGGGGCACATGTGTCCAAAGGGCAAGATCCAGAAGCAGAGGCCCTAGTTCACCCAGGCTTCCTCAGTTCTTAGCCAAAAGCCAAGCCGGCAAGGGCAGAAGGGATCTGGGAAGGTGGCAGAGGAAGGCTGGAGAGGCCTAGATAAATCCATTTTGGCCATTGTTTCCCACTTCCTGCCATTCTTGGGGTCAAGGGTTAGGAGAGAAAGGCCTGTCACAGCTTCATGTCTGGGTTCTACCTGGTCCTCAGTATGGCTCTGCCCAGACTGCAGAAGAGCAGCCAGCATAGCCATCATGGAGTATGTTCTCTGCTGACCTACAGAAGGTGCTGGAAAATGACAGAGGCTTGGTCCTTTTAAAGAGAGTCCCATTCTTCTTCTTCTTCTGTCTCTCCTCAGTGCCTTGCCTCATAGCTTGTTTAGCTTGGGCTCGTGAGGAGCAGAGTGAGCCCTCTCTCCCATGGCCTGGCTTTACACTGCAGATGGGTCTCCAAGAGGATTCCAGAACATGGTGTGCACCATGCCAAGGACTGCCTTCCTTGGCTGTGTGCTTTGGCCTCCTTTGTGTAGGTGAAGCGTCTCCTACCTTCCTCCTTTCACCAGTAGAGCCCTGACCTGAGGGTCTGCTGTACAGTGACACTCCAGGAAGGAAGTCTTCATTTTACAGACGGAGCTGGTGGGGAGTGGGGTAGGGGGTCCTGCTGGATCGCCACCCAGGCAGGAAGGGGATCCCTGGGATGTCCTCAAAGTCTCAGGCCTTCCTCATTTTTTGTTGTTTTTGTTTGTTTGTTTGTTTGTTTGTTGAGACAGGGTTTCTCTGTGTAGCTTCGGAAGCTGCCCTGGGTCTTGCTCTGTTGTAGCTGCAGAGCTTCTCTACAGGTGCCACCTGCCTCTGCCTCCTGAGCGCTGGAATTAAAGGTGTGTGCCACCACCACCTGACTCCTTCCTCAGTTTTATATGAGGCGAAATTCTGTTCTGAGTTCTCTAAATACAGGGAATTTTTCAAACTAGCGTACTCAATTTTTTTTTAAACCAATATAAGCTCACTAAGAGTAGGAATGTGCTATCCATCTTTTCCTTCCTCTCTTATTTAATTATTTATTTCATCTAGTTAATTTGACCTTTGTTTCCCCGGCACTTAGAAGAGTGCTGGACATAAGTCATGAAATTGTTGAATGACTGGTGAATGAATGAAGAATGGATGAAGGAGGGAGGGGGGAGGGAGGGAGGGAGGGAGGGAAGGGAGGGAGGGAAGGAGGGAGGGAGGAAGGCAGTATTTTTGTTTCATCTTATGCCCATTCAATGGATGCTGACATGAAGTAGAACTAAGTTAGTTAACGCATTTCCTGCAGACCGTGAGCATTAGGAAGGGTGCGTCTACCAACAACTGTGACTCCATGGAAGTGCTTCTACCAGTATTGCCTCGCTTCCTCTTTGCGTTACAAGAGTGGCCCTTCTCCTCCAGCAGAAAAACCAACTGAGAGATGCCATCTTGAGGATTGCCCTCTAGGTGAAGTGGGTGGGTCCAAGTGAAGCTTTGAGAGGGTTTCCTCACCCCCCTCCTCACCAGGAAGACATGGGTGGTGAGGCGAAGCACCTTGCTGTATACTGTGTGGAAAGGGAAGGGGGCTTCCGATGACTCTCGGTGTAGATCCCACAGTCTATCTCCCCTCTCTCTCTAATTTGGATGTTAATGTATTAGCTGCAGCTTTGACTTCTCAGCTACAAATTGTCCTATGTGTCCCCCCCCTACCCCGCCCTGAAAATTATACATCCAGATAGAGTAGTGTTCATTAAAGTGAGATTAGGAGAGGATAAAATGTGAGAGGTATGTAATCTTTTGCAAATGGTTAGTAAATTGGAACTACCCCAATTACAATCTTGTTCATCACACAGGGCTGAATTACTCTGCCCCGGACGGCAGTCTCAGCCATAGCTCTGCTCAGCTCCCATTTCATAAATATTGTATACAAGTGATATTCTCCACCATCTGCTTCGTTGGTCCCTGAGAATTTTTTTTTTTTTTTTTAACTTTTCTGCTTGACTGCAGAGAGGGGCAGGAGCTGGGAGGTCATCCTGCCCACTTGCCTCCAGGCCTAGCTAGGCACACACCTTCTTCCACTTCTCACATCAAGGGCCCTGCTGATGGCTGATGCTCCAGGCTCTATTCCAGTGGCTGTCACTGAGCAGGGGTCTGTGGGAAGGAGGAGCTTCTCTATGAAGGGTTCCCTGGGGGCTGGTAAAGGTGACCTGCAGTAGGTGTATCACTCACAGGGGTATAGAACAGAAGTGATGCCCTAGGTAGGCTGAGACTCCAATCTCAGGTATTCTGTGCTTACCGCTTCCACTTAGCTCTTTGGTTCTGACCCAAGATCCCTCCAACCCCCAGACCACTTTTATTTCCTAAATCCCGTGGATTTTAAAGAGTTAATGAAGCCTAGTGAATAAGAGAGAAGGCCCCAGGATTGAGTCCCAAATCTAGAGTTCAGTTTCAATATACCTAGCTATTTAAATCTTATATGATCCTGACAAATAATTTTAGCAACTCTATTTGTGGGTTTCTCCCCCTGAACGAAAGTCACTGTGCTCAGGCTCAGCCCACGGGGTCATGGGAGTTACAGTTGGTGTCAGCTATGATCTCACTGCCATGGTGTCTAGCTTCTTCCTGAGGTACAGCGTCTCTCACAAAGGAACAACACATCAGTACACTGGCACCGGACCTACCTGCTGAGCAGAGAGAGCAGCTGGATCTTCCAAGTGTTTACCACATGCTGGGCGCTGGAGAAGTGTCGTGTCTTACCTGGGGGTGTGTCACCCTAGCCTCCTCAGGCTTTGAGGTAGCCATGCAGCCCTAGGATGCTCATTGGAAAGTTGAAGGGAGTTAAGCTCATGGCATTAGGAAAGCCAAATCTCCTGTTGTTGTCATTTTAAGATTTCTCCTTTGTCTCTGGTATTAAGATCAAATCCAAAATCTTGTACCTGGCCTATTCCATAACACCCTCGGCCCGCCTCTATGTGATCTTCCTGGTCAGACTGTTCTCTGTGCATATTGCCTCTGCTTCTGAGTTTTCCCTTGTCTTCCTAATCACCACTTGACTCTTGTGTCTCAACTCATCTTTCTCCAGAGAAGCTTTTCATAGGTCCCCCCAAAGACCTTTATACTAACAGCTGGTCCCTGACTTCGTGCTACTGGGAAGTGATGGACACTTTCAGAGATGGGACTCAATGGGTGGTCTTCTGGTGATGGTGGGCATGCCCTAAAAATTGTGGCACCTTGACAGCATCCTTTTCTTCTCTTTTGCTTCCCAGAAATGAGTTCTTATGCCATGAGACACTGACCCAAAGCAATGGGACCAACCAAAGACATATTGAAACTTCCAAAAATGAGTCATAAACTGCTCCCCCCATAGACTGATTATCTCTGGTGTCTGTGATATTTATGGAAAGCTGAAACCCACATCTTCCTTGAGGCTACCCACCAAGCGTGGGTAAAGACCCTGTCCTACGTGCTTTCAGAGTAACCCACTGGGCTCCCTCATAGGACTTCTCAATACTAGTTGGATATTTCAGAGGGTGTGTGTTTGCATTATGGGTACATGTACCCAGGTGGGTACAGTCTTTACTCCTTAGGAGAGGCTGAGTTGAGCAATATTATCATGAACTCCCAATCCAGTTTTTGTCTTGCTCTGTGTCCCATAGTGATGAACAATGGTCTCTACTCTGCTCTGTCACTCAGAGACCCAGAGCAGTGGTGGTGTCAGCCCTTTGTGGATGCGCCAAGTAGAGCCTCTGGCCTCCTCTGAGGCTGTAGCAAAGAAGGTAGGCTGGAGACTGGTATGTGGGCAGGGAACATGCAGCCTCAGCCCCTGAGAGGCAGCATCACACCCTGCCCTGCTATAAAGGGACTGGAGCACAGGGAGCTGGTGGATTCTCTGATCTATAACAAGGTGTTAGCAAACTTGTTTCTTTCTGTGTCTTCTATGCCTAGCACATTGCTTGGCATGGAGTAGAGGCCCTGAAATATCTGTGGAGTGGATGAGTGTCGGTGTAAGCCTGTGATGGCCATGCAGCCAGCCCACTGGCTTGCGACTGGCCTTCAGAACATGGTCCTTTGACACTAAGAACCCTTGGCCTTTGCTCTGTATCTCGGCTAGCCCAGTTTGTAGAATGCTTTTCCCCCTCTGCATGTCGCTCACAGAATGCCATGCATTTAGCCACTTAATAGATTTGTCTTTCCTGATGAAACTGATGAAACTTACATGTCCTCCAATCAGCTTTGCAATCAGACATCCAGCCACTCACCCCAGACAAGTGGCAGTTCAAATGCTGCTAACACTTCTTAAGTGCCTACTATGTGCCAGGTGTGTCCTTTGGCGAGAGTACACAAAAGCTGGGTGAGATGAGCTAGGCTCCTGCCTCACTAATGGAGTCACGACACCAGGGAGCAAAGCCCACAGCTGCTCTTGGATTTCAAGTTAGCACCTTTCCAATAGGATGAGCAGTAAGGCTCACAGTAGAGTGGCCATCTGGTCACCTGGTGACATATAGGAAAAGCTGATTGCTGAACCCCACCATGCAGAACTTTCAGTCAGTGGCAATGGGTGGGGCTGAGGAGCTACATGTGAATGAGTTCTGGATTCTGGGTTTAACTCACTGGCCGCCTTAACTTGGCTCCATTGTCTTTCTTGGAGGAGGGTAGAGGCCAGTAGCACATCTCCAAGGCTGGTACCTAGTACTCCACTGCAAGGCTACTACTTACAGTCAAAGTCTGTAAATTGGATGAGCTCTGGGGTGCTTGGCAGATCTGACATTTTGTATTGTATGAGTGGATGAACTCAACCAAAGCTACGAATTCCATTTAAGTCTCTTCATGGGTGGGAAGAGCTGTACACTAAAAATTGCACAACAGTAAATACCCAGGGAAGTCAAGGAGTTATCACATAGACATGGTAGGCTCAGCCCGATTGGCTGGCTGTGGGAATCTAAGATGAGTGTAAGACAGCCCTTCTGCTCAAGGCACTGGAAACACACTTGAAACAATGAGTGTGTGTGTGTGTGTGTGTGTGTGTGTGTGTGTGTGTGTGTGTGTAGCTATGTGCTAATTGATCTGAGTGGGTTAAGAATTAACCACAGGGTCTGGGGGTGGTGAGGAGAAAGGCCCTGAGAGGAGGTGGGGCTCCAGAGCTGTGAGTTAGACAATGCCTGTAGCTGATACTCGTATAGTAATGGAGAATTCTTTTCTGTACTGTCCTCATCAGCTGGTGTGAGGTGGATATTTTGGAGATGAAGAAACAGGCTTAGCCTCATCTTAAGTTGATATTCATGAAGAGAAATTGAGCTCTAATCAATGTCAGTCAAAGCCCGTGTTCTTCTAAAGGTTGGGCAAGGAGAATGAAAGAGATGGCATTATAGACATGCCCCATGCAGCCTTCCCGGGCCTAGTAGAGTGTCTTAAATTGGACTAATTGAGGGGTGAGGTGAATGCTGACCAAGTAGGTTTAACCAACAGAGCCTGGTGGTGGCGGCACATGCCTTTAATCCTCAGGAGGCAGAGGCAGGCGGATCTCTGTGAGTTTGAGGCCAGCCTGGTCTATAGAGCAAGTTCCAGAACAGCCAGAGCTACACAGAGAAACCCTGTCTCAAAAAAAAAAAAAAAAAAAAAAAAAGAGGCCAAATGACCACAGAATGGCCATGAGAAGTACTAACATGATTGTTGCATCTGAGGATGATCCTGGAAGTAGCCAAGCGTTCATTCAGACCCAGCAGAATCCCATAACAGAGTACCTCACATTGTAGGAATTAGAAATTTCCACCGCATGCGATTTTGGAGATGTCCGTGGTTCAGGTATATACGGTAAACACTTGCCACCCTAGCACTCAGGAAGATAGGCAGAGGACTGATAAGAGATCCAGGCTATCCTGATCTACATAGTGAGTTGGTTGGGTGCAGTGGTAAGTACTTGCCATCTTAGCACTCAGGAAAATAAGGCAGAGGACCAAGAGGACCAATAAAAGTTCCAAGCTAGCCTGGCCAACACAGTGAGTTAGCCAGCATGAGCTATCCAGAAAGGCCCTGTCTCTAAAATCAAGTGAGCAAACAAACAAAAAGATACTGTTACTAAGTGTCAGGGCATGATAGAGGATGAGCCTTATCAGTCTCCATGGATCCCTGTGATCTAGAAACCTTGTCAAATAGTTTGTATAATAGTATCTGGTAGTCTTGTGTCTTTCCCATCCATAGTCACACACACACACACACACACACGCACGCACGCACGCACGCACGCACACACACACACACACACACACACACCCGAGCATGGGCCAGGAATATTCCCATGGTGCATTATTTTCAGAGTATTCCCATGGTCGTGACGATGCAGGTGAGAAACCTCTGTGATTTTCTTGTTTTGTTCCCTCCTTCCCAGCAGGCTTTCGAACTGAATCTTTGAAGAGGGCCACTGGCTAGGCAGGAAGCAGCGGTGAGAACACAGTCCACAAGGTCAGGGCGAAGCAGAGCAGAAACAAGCCCTGATACATCTCCCTTAAAGGGAGGACAGACAAAAGAGAGAGCACGTGGAGGTCCCAGTCAAGGGCAGAGAGAAGCGTCTGAGGTTCCCCCCTCCCTCATCCCACCGTTAACATGGGCTACAAAGCTCAAGTCTTTATTACCAAAAAAGAAAGAGAGAAAGAGAGGAGGGGAAACAGTAGCCTCAGCAGAAGCGGGAGTCCGTAAGAGGGGAGAGAGGCGCGAGCCACACACTGAAATCAATACTGCACAGGACAAGCATTATCCCATGTGGAACACCTCGAGCCTCTGCCTAGAAAATTTGATTGGATCTTCAGAAAAACCTATTAGTGTGTTGTCAGGACCTTCTGGTGATAACTGACCAACTCTTGCCAATCGATGCTCTTCACTTGTGGAGCTCCTGATTTCTTAACAGCATAATTGTTTTTTTAATAACGGGCCGCTCACCCACTCCAGCAAGCCAGAGTCAAAGTCAGACTCCCAACTTACAATGTAGAGAAATGTGGGGCTCGGGCCTCTCCATCCTAATTGCACAATTACTTTCAGAGCACCAGTGATAGGAGGGTGCAGTGGGGGCTGTGGGGAGCAGGGGCGCTTTCACCTGAGTGAAGTTGTGGAGAGAAGTCACAAAAGTAATTATACAAGTCAAAATTATGTGGCAAATGAAACCGTTCTTCACAAAAGAGTTTTATTTATTTTGAAAGAAAAGGGGCCCACACTGGACGACCCCAAGATGGCAAGGACATCAGGAAACAGCAGTGGTATTAGTCATCATGTATTACAGCTTTTTAATTTCCAACTCAAGAGCAGGCAGTACAGTTTGTCGGGGGTTCTAAATGCCCTGGGACAACAGCATCCCTTTTGCTCACAGGTGGTGCCTTGGACCTAAGAGGGCAAAGCACTTTACGAAGGACTGGAAACAATTCGGGATTGAGGCTCTTTGCAGAGGAAAAGCGGGGTTCAGGGAGGCAGCGACTGCCCAAGGTCACAGGCTGGATCAGAGGTACCGCTGGAAACACTGCTCAGGCCCCATGCACCAGAAAACCCCACAGCTGGAACACAGCCATGGGATGGGAAGACAGCTGCCCTCTGAAGCCGGGGGCACCACCTGGACAGCTTGCCTTTTGTAGTCTTGAAGCTTGGGTGTGCAGGTCACATATCCCTACCGATTGCAAGTGTCCTTGCTGCACAAGGGAGAACCATGGCTAAAGATGGTGTTTAATTGAACACTTAACGTATCTGCAGCGTTCTGTGACTATCTGGAGTAGAAGAGCTTGCCACGCTGAGCTCCCGATGTGTAAGAGTGGAGTCGTGAGAAGGGCCACCTTCTGCCTACCTGCCAGCTCTGCTCCTTTTCCCTGACCAGCTTCCTCCAGAACTTGTTTTATATACTTAGGGAGAGGGAGAGTCAGGAGAGGGGGGAGAGAAAAGGACAGGGGAAGAGCAAGGAAAGAGGTGGGAGAGAGAAGAAAAAGAGGACAGATGACGAGACCAGGGATGGGAAGGAAGAGTTGAGGAAAGAAAAGAAATGGGGGTTGTGGTGGTTTAGAAACCTTTACAGGGCCTAGAACCTCAAAACTGAAGTTTGCTTCCACACCGTGAGAGCCTACAGCCTCCACTACTTACACTTAAGGCCTAGAGTTTAAAAATTCAGTTTTGTTGTGGGTTGCTCATTGGTTGACAATGTTGTAGTTTTGTAGGTGTTTAATTGAACACTGAACACATTTGAGGGGCAGTTTTCTTGTCTCCTCTGGATTCTGGAGCTCCTATTTATTTCCTTTTCAGCATCAAATACATTCACAAGCCCTGAAGGTGTTAGCTAGTATGGAACTCAACAGATAAACTGGACTAAAGAGATAATGGGTCAGGATGGGAAAGAGAAAACGAAAAACAACCAACAACTTTGACTGTGACAAGAAGGAACAAAACCCCAATTCCACAAAGCAGGCAGGAGGAGTTGGAGCTATTTGAGAACTACTGGTTAGAAAGAAGAGAACAGGCCATATCCACCTATTTCCAGAAAAGAGACAGACAGAAGAAGACCCATCCAACCACAGATGAAAAAAAAAAATAGTCTCTTACTATCCAATAATTTATTGAGCACAGAGCCAGATACCACACTTGGTTTTCGAGATACAGAGCTGGATTTGATCCTGTCTCTAATTTCAAGGAATTTACTGTTTTATTGAGAGAGACAGAAAAGTAAACAAATAGTTCTGATATGAGATAAGGATATGAGGTCAGAATGAGGGACTGAGAAGGCAAAGGGAAACATCCTGAATTAGCCCCGCCCGGGGTGGGGGGGACTCCCCTATTTTCCAAGGCACAGAGGTGGGGAGGGTGCTGAAGTAGTCTGAGTGCACAGAACAGCACAGGGCATGTAGCTGAGGGTCATGGAGTAGGGCTGAAGGCCAGAGTGAGGTGAAGGCATGTTGTGAGCAATGAGTTGATGATGAACCCAAAATCAAGCAAGAGCTTTGCCTGAGCAGGGGAGGAACCCAGGGTAGGTCATTAGGTCTAGTGATGGAGTTAGTGGGCAGACAGCAGGGAAGCCAGGGTGGGAGACTGTCACATTCTTTGAGTTGAAGAGGCACAGGCCAGGTTGGTGACATGCAAATACAAGTTTAGATGGAGTCGGAGAAGCATCTAGAGGGCAATGGGCAGGATCTGGTAACCTAATGAAGATGGGTGATGGAGAGGAGAGACTTGAGAATGATGCCGGAGTCTCTAGTTTGGGGGAGTGGCTGACACAAGGTATGTAAGGGAACAAGCACTCTTGAGGAAATGCCATTTCCCAAAAGGCTCAGGACCCCTGGCAGGATACCTACAGCAGGACAGTGTCCACTGAAAACTTGCCAGGAATCCCCATTAAAGCTCTTCCAAGGCCTTGGAGTATCCCTGGAAGATTTTGATACCTTTTGGAGCAACACTAGCTAAGCCAGGAACATGGCTCCAGAGACCAGGCACTGGGAGTCCATTCACTCTGCCTCAGAAGAAAGCATCTGGAAGATTAAACCGTAGGCACGTGCTAGGGACCCTGCTGTCATCCATGGTTGGTGGAAGTATTGGAAGTCAGTTTGTGAACACCCCCAGCTCTCCTGGGATTCTCCTTGCACTGGCGACACACCTGGGAGGCAGGGTTGAATTGAGACATAACTATACCAACCACACCTAACTCACTGGGTTAAACTATACCAACCACACCTAATTCACTGGGTTACTATACCAAACACACCTAACTCACTGGGTTAAACTATACCAACCACACCTAACTCACTGGGTTAAAACTCCTATCGCCCATTTTCCTACCGGAGAAAGCAATGAACTGAAAATTTTAGCCGTGGAAGTCTGATTTAAGGAAACCTGGGATCATGGCATTGTTTGCAACAACTTCACTTGGTCTGGGCTTTAAACAGGTGGAAACTCTTACATGAAATTGCCAATATTAAAAAGAGATCTGGAGAGACGGTCAGCTCCCCCACATCCTAACATGGCTGGGGAGATTGTCAGCTCTCCCAAATCCTAACCAGAAACCTGTTCAGCATTCCTGAGAGGCCAACAGTCTCCAAAGCAAAAGGGATGACTTTTCTCTCCCGGCCTTCCAGGTTGGCAGAAGGAAGACACAGGAGGCTTTGGTTTGGGGACGGCATGAATGAACCACACGTGTCCATAAGTAAACCAGAAGCCCTCCAAACATGCTGCTCGTCTGTTCACACAAAAGCCAGGCTGGCAACCCTCTCACCCAGCCATGTTCACAGTTGGATCCTTAATGCATTGTGAGCATTCAATCAAACTTTCAGTGGCAAAACTCTAGGAGCAGAAAGCCAGCTAAGCCCAAGTGGTCCCTCTGCTTCTCCATCTTTTGTGGCTGCCTGCCTGGCTCTTCTGGGTTTTGTTGTCAACAAACCCCTGGCTTGCCTTTGAGCGCTCCAAATTATTGAAAATGACTACAGCTTAAGACTGGCAGGATGATTGTTAAAAACAGCCCTGGCATTAATCATAGCTTAAGAGCTTTTGGAAAACGATTCTAATTCAGAAGGGGTGGTTTACAAAGAGGCTTGTCGAAAGCGAAGCAGACATCAAATTCTGAAAAGAAAAAAAAAAAAAAAAAGAAAGCTCCTTGGTACCCACACCTGGCTTCTCCTGCAATCCAGCTGGCAGAAGTGTGTAGAGGGGGGAAGGAGGGTGGACAGAGCTTACCCCATTTGAGACCACCTTTGGGTTTACCACCCTGTCACATGCCACCCATCCCAGCCCTCTCCCCATCCCAGGACCTTGAAATGGGAAAGACCTTGGGTGATGGCAGATTTAAGTATTCCTGGCAGCCCTTGGAATAAAGGAGAGGAGGCTAGGAGCCTTGTTTTCTGTCAACAGTTGGGGTGCCTTAGTCCGATGCTAAAGTAAGCTGTGCACATAGAGGCAGCTGCCTGGGCAAACACATGGTCAGCATTTGCAAGGAGCCAGGCTCTTGCAAAAGACAAACTAATACGTCTGCCTTTTGCCTGCCTGGCACAACAAAGGAGAATGATTTTTGCCATCAGCAGTCTCCCTATCATGGAATCATTGCACAATTTAGTATGATTAATGGTTTCCATTTAGGAGGAGCTGAGGATGAAACAGTGGGGGAGTGATGGTACGGGGCTGGGGACGCTGGCAACTGCAATGAAGGGGAAAGGGAGAGCGAGCGAGCCGGTGCCTGCCGGCCACTCCTCTCTACCTTCACTTCCAGGCACGCTGGGGAAAAGACCATGGCTTTTGACCTCAATTTGCATCCACAGTCTGGAAGCCGCAAGCCTGCGGTCCTGCCATTCTCTCAGCTCTCCCAGTATGGGTTAGCAAGAAGCCACTTCCTCCCGGACTGCCCAAGGGAATGCCCTTCCCAGAGGCTCCTAACTAAAGGTTGGCTGAGAGTTGGCAAGGTGATGGGGCTGCATAGCCGGCCGAAGGGAGCAGAACTAACTACACCACTTCTTGGCATTTCTGATTGGCCACACGGGGATGCCACACGGGGAAGGAAGGGTCCCACCCTTGTGCAGGGAGGGCAGTGGTGGCCTCCAACATAGGCGGCTGTCTCTGGGGCACCCGGGCTGCTTTCCTGGAAGTTCTTTTCCACAGTGTAGCATCGTTCCTGTCCACGTGTGGAGGCACTGTTTCTTCTTGGATCTCATGCGGCTGCGGGCGAGCAGTGAGACAAAGGGTTCCAGAGCCAGACTTGCCGGTGCTGACAGAAACCAACCGGGAAAACAGAATTCAAGAGGGCCTGTGCGTTTTGAGCAAGAGACTTTGTAACTGAGGCCAGAAAGGGAGAGAACCGGTGATCTTGGCTGGGTCTAACTCGAATCCAGGCCCTTCTGGAGGTTTTGGAGTCTCTGCAAGGAAATCTATTATTTTCCATAAACTGTCTTAAGTGTCTCCCGGCCGCATTTCTGGCTGTGTTAAGGATCAAGCCACCAAGAACAGCTGTGAGCTGCAGCAATGGGCTTTGGCAGCGAAGAAGGAGCAAAAAACCCAAGTAGGACATTTCAGTTGACAGTAATGGCATTTTCCCTTCCTTGTCCAAACGATAAAAGATTCATGCTCCTAACTGCGACACTATAGCTGCCCCCATCACTTTATTCTGGGAGAGGAGGTTAGAGAAAACAGGCCTAGAGAGAGGGAGAGAGAGAAAGACGGATAGTAATTTCGTCACTAGCTAACAGAGACCGATTCGTGTAGAAGACCCCATCCATAGCAATACTTTTTAATCAGGACTGCTGTGTCTGGGCAAACAGCTTTTGTGGATTAGCTAGACTGGAGCCTGCCAGCATCTGTTGCAAGTTTAAAGGATGAAATACACAACTACAGAGAAAACAAACTGAAAAGAGTAATAAAGTCACACATTTCAATATTCAGCAACCATTAAGGGATTTAAATATTTGCTTGCTATTAAAGGCTTGCATTAGGCTCTTCCAACACCAGCTCTGGAAGACTGAAATATCAATTACGGATCAATTTTCCCCCTAAGTAAACACTAATGCAGGATAAACAGTATTAGAAGATGCAATCGTAACATTGCTGACTTCAGGATGGACTTCCTGCTGGTAACAGCAAGTTTAAGCCTGGTGATTAATTAACCTGAGAAGATAGCACTTAAGGAAGATTTAAGGCGGGCATGTCTGAAATATGAGCATGAGCCAGTGCATGTATGCAGGACAGCCGGAGAGGTCTCGGCCCAGGGCGTGGGTTGTTTTGCTCCTCAGTAGTGGTTCTGACTTCCCAGCCCACTATTTTAAAGGATTAGTCAAGTGGTGGTGGGTCATGGCGCAAACCTTTAATCCCAGCACGAGGGAGGCAGGAGATCTCTGTGAGTTGGAGGCCAGCCTGATCTACAAAGTGAGCTCTAGGAGAGCAAGGGCTACACAGAGAAACCCTGTCTTGAAAAAAACAAAACAAAAAAAAAAAAACCCAAAAAAAACCAAAAGCCAAACCAAATCAAAAAACAAACAAAAACCCCCAAACACTAAACAACAACAAAAACAAAAACCACCACCAAAGCATGTAGTTTCATATTGTACAAAAGAGGCCGGCTGCTGAGGATAGTTAAGACATTGAAAGCCTTAGATTCTTGTTATGTTAAGGTCTAGGCTTTGGGGTGCTCTCATTATCTTGCTGGCCACTCCCCTCTTCCTACCAGGTAAAGTGGTGTGGGGCCCATAGTCCCTGTCAGAGGCACACTTTAGCATTTTTATATGAGCACAAATAAAGGAAGGAGCTTATTTTGGACTTTTCTAACCTGTGGTACCTCATTCTGAAGGACCCTTATGATATATGACATTGTTACCTTACAGCTTTGCTCAGCCGTTACCCAAAAGGCCACCATCCCCCAAAGGAGGAACAAACACCAGGACTGGCGGGCCTCATGGACAGATGGACCCCAGGGCACTAAATGTGGGGTGGACAGGCACGTAACTTCGAGGCCTTACAGGAACCACCTAGGTGGGGATGGACTTGCAAAGTCAAAAATCAGGCAACCAGCCCTTGACTGCTGGTCTTTTAATGCTCGCCGAGAGTTTACTATGTCCCTGCTATGACCATGACAGAGGGGCTGTGAGCCTGTCTGGGCGATAGCAGAGAGCCTCTTCTCCCATCGCCTGTAGAGTTGGGGTCAGGCCATTTCAGCTGCATCTTAGTTTTTTTTTTTGTTTGTTTGTTTGTTTGTTTTGTTTTGTTTTGTTTTCTGTGCAAATATGGAATTCACTGAAGGAATCCGGCTGCCAGTTCTTCATGATTAAGTATTTGTGGCATCTTGGCGAAAAGATGTATTAGGAATCTGAGGCCCCATTTGTAATGCAACAGAAATGCCTCGTGGAAGGAGGGTCTTTCTACTTGTCATATGGGGATCACATGATTGCTTTAAGGCTCTGACAGACTCAAAGGAACAACTCTCCACAGCGCAAATCCACACTTTGAGAGTCACATTTCAAGCAGATAGGAGACAGTGAAAGACTGCACCAGTTAACACGTGGGTACCACCTGGGGGTTCCAGTTGGTGTATTTGGAGACCGCAACCAGGCCAAACATTTTTGAGAACCCTCTGGGGGAAGCGAGGACAGTTTTGGTGCTACCCTAAGAGGCACACAGGAAACTTAACAAGCACCTACTAACTTGCTACTTCTGCATCTTCTCATTTGCAAGCCCTACTGTGCTTTCATGGCCAAGCTGCCACCTTGTGGCCATCTCAGTTCACCAGACCACCAGGCTCTCTGCTCTGTGTGTTAAGGATGAATCTGCAGCCTCCTGCTATAGGCGAGGAGATGGGTGAGGACATTGCACATACAGCATGGCATGTGGCTCAGAACAGCTACAATAAGTACCCTGAGGACTCATGATGAGGAAATCCTTCAATATTCAATGGAAAAATTCACAAAGGCATGAGTCCACACAGACAGTTCTCTTGGAGGAGTAGCCAGTTCTTAAAGTCACAGGCCACCTTGTCCTCTAAATCAACATTACAGTCTAATGAACATGTAATGTGTGCTTACTTCCTGTCTGCAACCTTACTGCCTAAGCACCAGTTTCTTATCTTTTTGGTGGAGTTGAAGATCGAACTCTAGGTCCACTGCATGCTAAGCACAGGCCTTACCATTGAGCTATACCCTAGCCCATGGTGTGTACCTTCTTTCTCTTTCTTTCCTAATGGTCTAGAGGTTATAACGAATTCTACCTTACCCAGCAGAAGACAAAGAGCAGGTGCACTGGGCAACATTCCTGAGGCTTCCCAGCTAGGAAAGATGGGGCAATTATTGAAACTCAAGGCTGGTCCACTCTAGCCCTTGATCTTGAGTGCTGTCCTAAAATGCCCTTGTAGGCAATTTAGATATGGTAGACCATCTTCCCCGTTGTTTTTTGCCTTTTGGCAGAAGTTGAGAGAGGCCAGTAAACGCCCAAAGCTTTTTCCTAGACTCTGAAGACCGCCACAAGATGGATCCCATCCACAGAGCACCTTACTCCTCACATCTACTTGCTGGCTAGGTTCACTGCCCCATGTGGCTGACTCACTTTTCTCCTCTCCTGACCTTGGAAACCCGCCAAGCTCCCAGCTCTTCCCATTGAGCTGGCTTCTGCTCATTCCCCACCTGCACCCAGCTTTACATGGCGCATGGCACTCACAAATGAGGTCACTTCACTGGTGTAACCAGCACCTTAGCCTCTAGTGATCATGTACACTTGTCTGTGTCCCCCACAATGTCCATGTGCCAGACACTCAATGACGGCAAGATTGCTTCTGTTGGTGCTGTTTTGCTCAGCGACAGACAGACCATGATGGAAGAAACCGAAGTCTTTTCTGGAGCTTACCTTGTCTCTCCCTGCCAAATCTTCCTGGTTACCTCACTGAGACAGAGGGGGAACCCAAGGAGAGGTGGGTGAAGTGAGAAAGGGCACTTTGGGGCGGTCAGACTTCTGCTCATGGATTTCTGCTCAAGTTTGGTCCTTGCTAACTTCGCCTGCAAGGCAAGGACGTTGATACCATGCTGCGGAATCTCACAGTCCACCTGGGCCCGGAAGTCTCCAAAACCTAAATGGTAAGTGAGAATAACCCACAGGCAGCCAAACTGTTAGCCCTCAGCAGCTCACCTCTTCATTTTTGTGAAAGGAGAGAGAGAGAGAAATTTAGAAGGAAGAAGGCAGTATGAATTGTTAAGACATGGAATCCCAAAGGAAGAGACGGTGGAGCAGGCAACACAGGAAATTCGGTGGGTGAGAGGGGGAGGGGAGTGGTGGACACGTCCACGGGAGGTGCCATCATGGCAGCCGCATGTACACCTGCACAAATCACTGCGCCCACTGAAGGTGACTCCTTTCGGCCAAGCACCGGACTCCCCTGTCTACTGTGAGGGGAGAAGAGGACAGGACAAGGATGAATAGACAAGAGAGACAAGCCCAGCTGGCAGCTGCTTCCCAGCAACCTACTGCCAGTGTTCTGGGCCCCCACACAAGGTCCTAGGAGAGGAAGCTGGGACCAGAGGCCGGGTGTTGTAAGAATCCAGAAAGAGATTTAAAGGATCACTTGTAACATTAATTTTTTTTATTAAGAAGACAGATATTTTATAGTACTTCTTTTTTTTTCTTTTTTTCTTTTTGTAAAAATGGTATACATGAACCGATACAAAATGCGAATGGGAACACACGGATGTGGAGTTTCTTACACTGTAACATGGTCCTTGTACACCTTAGAAACAGAACTGGCCTAGAGGGAAAAACAAGACGTCCTTGTGACTAAAGAACAAGCTTATTTGGCATCAATTATACATCCTTCATTATTTTATATTCCTTTAAAAAAACACAAAAAAAACCAAGTTTGTTCTTTCTTCACTCTAAAAAAAGTGATCAACCTGTACAAAGTAATACTCAACAATACATTTCAAACAGTGCACTGTATACTTAAGAAAAATACGTAAACCAATATACAACTAAAATCCGTAATTTCCTGTTTTTGCTTTGTTTTATTATAATTATAATTATTATTTATTATTTTTTCCAATGTGTGGGGCCTACACTTTGCAATCTACCTGAGACGGAAAAACACCAATCGAAACACAGGAACCTGAGACATGTCAACACTGTAAGTCATCAAGTCACATCAGAACACTGCACTACTGTACACTTGTCAAAACAGAAAGATGGGCGGTCCCGAAAATGAGATGCCAATTCTGTGAACAATGGTAGTTTTTTTGTTTGTTTGTTAGTTTTTTGTTTTTTTGTATTTTTTTGTATTTTTTTTTTTTCTAAAAAGAACAGCTGAAAAACCCTTTCAACGACATGCTAACTGGTTCTCACCCTTTGATATGGTCACACTATGTTCAGGATGGGTGCTAAGGGCTCGGAATAGATGCACATTATAAAATTCTTGAAAAAGGGATGTTCCTTGTGGCTTTTTGTCTTGGTTAAGTGCCTAGGGACAGGAGAGGGAGTCAACAAAACACTGCTCAATAATGAGTTTTCCTTTACATACCAGTCCGTTCCCAAAAGGCCCCCATATTGCAATAGTTCTATCAGAAGTGAAAATAAAGACAAGAAAAAGAAATACGCTTTCAAATAACAGAGTCGACACTTTTTCCCCTTAAATAAATCAGCGTAAGTTTTCCACATAATGTAACAATAGTAAAAATGCACCTTGCAAAATCCAAAAGTACTGACTGAAAATGTTATATAATATATATTTATATATTTATATATATAGATAGATCTATCTTTTCTGATGCCACCTTTCCATAAGGGATTGTTATTTGGAGTCTGGAGCCTACCAACACATAGGGTAAGAGTTTAGGTTTTCGTCCTTCAGAACTACTTCTGGATTTCCTCAACACATCAGCGGCAAAGCCCTACTTAGCTCTAAAGAATGGAAATGGTAACTGGACTCTCTCCCCAGGCTCCAGTCTAAGATATGTTCAAGGTAACTTAGTTTAGTAGCTATGCGCTATGGCTGCCATCATGCGAGATGAGGAATTTTTGGCAGATGGTTCTTAAGGCTGAGGAAAGAGGCCAAGGCTAGTGTAGGAAAGGTAGAAAGATAAAAACACTCACATTTGAGTTTTGATTAAGTAACTGAAAGTCTCTACAGGCTGCTTCTCCACCTTGGCTCTGACCTTTCAAGAACAATACCGGCCCTTCTTTTGTACCTCCTGCCTTTGTCTAGCCAAATCTGAAGGAATTCGAGCTGCTCAGGGATTGGAGTTGGAAGCCCCAGCAGGACAGTGTCTGTAATATACAGTACATGCAGGCCACATCTACTGCCCTCTTAAGTAAGCACAAAGGAAAACAAAAACAAAAACCAACAAAAACCCCAAACAAAAACCTGCCCCCTTCCGTCACTCACACAACACTCGGACTTGCTCTCTCCTGCACATCAATGAGCAGTAAGGCCAATTGGGAAAGGTGGATGGAGTTGTTTGGAGCAGAAACAACCAGAGCAGGACTGCTTTATCCCCTTCCTGCTTCCCCTCCTGGGGCAACTCAAATTTGTCCACTGACATCAAATGGACAGACCTCACCTGTTGGTCTGTTTAGGGCATTGAGGAAGAAGGAGACTTTCCACCCCAAATCTTTCTGCACAGCGTGGGGTAATCTATACTGAGCCGCCTACAGATACAGAATTAAAGACAGATTCAATCTCATTGCGACACACCTCACTTGCAGATAACCCTGTACAGTAATGAAGATCCACAGCAAACAACAGTTTCGGAGTCACAGTCTACTTTTCTAGTCTTCACTGCTCTAAGTATTGAAACATGGGCAGCAGCAAAGAGTTTTCACTGTTTTTTTTTTTTTTCTTTTTTTTTCTTTTTTTTTCTCACCCAAATCTTTACGACAACAGAGAAGAATGCATCATGGAGACACTAAATTCTGAACTATGAAATCTAAACTGTGCTGGTTTTCCTTTTATGCAACTGAATTTGGAACAGAAAGCAGTCACAGTCAACACAAAAACAAACAACGAAAGCAGAAATCGACAACAATGGGGAAGTCTTAGGAATCCCAGCAGGTCAATTCCAAAAAAGGGGAGGTTTTGGGAAGAAAAAAAAATTGATTTTGGAAAAAAAAAAAGCATAAAAAGGGAAAGGGGGAGAGAAACATGACAAACAAATGAAAAACAAGGCACAGAATTCTCTGCAATCTACCAAAACCCAAGTTTGACTTGGTAGGAAGAAATAAAAATTAAAAAACCAAAACCCAAACCAAATTAAAACCAGATAAAAAGAGGTGTCAAACAGCAGAGCGTACTTTTCAAAGACCATTTTTTTCTCTTTGTTTTTACATAGCAAATCCCAAGCCTTCCCAGTCTCGCATCTTTCCACCCACTCATAAAAAACACACGAGCTTCTTGCAAGTTCCAGTATCACTGTCTCTTTATCGTCTAAACGGGCCAGTTGGACACCTCATTGGGACAAAAAGGCTGCTCTAGATGAAGTACTCTTTCTTTTCTTCCGAGTTGTTCTGTCCTCCTTCTGCATTGATTATAGCTGTGTCTGCGTCTGCTGCGTCATCGGCTCCTTTGGCTTCATGAGTGAAGTATGTACCTGAAAGATGAAGGGGTAAAGCACTGTGACTCTCTGATGGCCTCTGGGTGAAGAGGTACAGAGATGGCAAGTTGCTTTATGGCCATCATCAGCCGAAGTGGTGTGCAGGCAGCAGAGGGGAAAAAAAAGCAATTGGAAGAAGAGAGCGAGGTGGGTGAGACAGATGGGGATCCGGGGCTCCAAAGGTACCACTCCAACTGAGCCGCTGCGATGCAATTCAGCAAAGGAGGCATTAGAGAGCAGTGATTATGACCAGAGAAGAAGACAGAGGCGGGGCTCAAATGCAGAGAGCTGGAGAGCTGCTGACTAACGCACAGACAGTGAACACCAAAGACCGATGACCAGAGATGTTCGCACATGGGTAAAGACCAAAGCAAGGAAGAGCAATTAGCCAATAAATGAATTAGGGCCCCAGTGATGCTTCTACTGCCATCTTGAATCAGTTACTCCAATCATAGTCTTCCTGGCTTCATGGATTGCTATTGGCTACCCACAGGTGAAACTGTCTTGGACTTATATAAGGGTGGTTTCTCTACACCTTCCATTTCAGAGTAGGGCACCAGATAGAGACATAATTTGACATTGTAAAAACTACAACTGAGGCTTCGGCTCTGTCTTCATGACCAAGGGATTCTTTCTCACCATGTGATTGGAGCCTGGACCCGGATTCATGGATTTGCTAATTGGCACAGCCACTTTATAATGACAATAGACAGAACATTAACCAAGTTGGTGACATTTCTATCACCAAATCCCAAGGGTTTACATGGAGGAAGACAAGACTTCACCTCAAAATAGCAGGCAGGTAGAACTCCAGCTGCCTGGTACAATCTGATAGCCTTCTTCCCATTACCTTCTACTCTAAAGATTCTGATACTCCAAAAAGCCTGAGACATTTTGCTGAATTTTCAGATTTTAAAGTGATAAGCTGAGCAAGCAGGTGGTCAAACGCTTCCTTCCGAGTCCTCTCTCTTGCGGAGACATGCTAACCCTGTCCTCTGATCCTCCACAGATGCTGTGCACACTCTGGTTGGTTCCCTGGCTTTACCTTCCCAACTCTACCAAGTTAAGCACTCTTAAGTTGGAGGTTCTGGGCCACACAGCTCCAAGAGTCCTCAGGTGTTCTGTGCTCCAGACAGACACTTCTGGATCCTAAAGTCTGTTGTTAAGCACCCTGGACCTCCACTGCTGGGCTCCTGGGACCTTCCCCAAACCCAAGTCACAATCAAGCAGTATGCAAGCACCCACAAAACCCCCAAAGCTCATTGAACAGTGCTTGAGAAAAACAACTGAGAAAGACAAGGGCCGACAAAGAAAAGGAAGACTAAATTACCAGGAGGGGAGAAGAGGCTCAGAGCAGCATGAGGCAGAGAGGAAGAGCATTGGCAAAGATGATTGCCCATCCAGTCTGCACAGTTGGTAAGTGTGATGATTAATGGCAATTTAAATCAATTGCCCTGATAATTTAAAAAATACATATTTATGTGGCTTTTAACGCAAAGGATTTTTTTTCTTTTTCCTTTTCTTTTTCTTTTTTTTAAACCTGGGCACATCACATTAAGAGGAAATATTCTGGCATGGGGACCAGCTTACTCGGAGTTCAGAGTCAGCGCACTGGTCCTCCTGTCTCCAGGGAAATGAGCAGGTTGTGGATGTTTGCCATGCACACAATCATCCAGGGTGCAGGCCACTCATCACACCAGCCCCTACCTTATTATTTTGACTCTATCCCCAAATGTAGGCTGGGGAACAGCAGACCTGTACAGCTTTATATTTATTGGGAATCCAAATCTCTTCATGCAGTCTTCAGCAACTTTTGCTAAGGTTTCTCACCCACCCAACCACGCTTCTTCCCATTTCAGGAAACATATATGCTGGGTCATCCTTTACAGCAAGCTGCCTACTAATGACAACAGTGAGGTCCCCCAATTCCAGGGCTGTGGCGACATGTTGCTCCAGCCTGCCAAAGCACCTTGCTTACCTTTATGTCTGGCAAAGTAGCGGCCCAGAATGATGAGCAAGCAAAGCATGGCAAACACCACCACTGCCACGACGCCGCCAATCACTGCGTGGTCCACTGCCCCAATGGCGCCCTCTTCCCCTGCTCGAGAATCTGTGGAAACCAGAAGAGGAACTGGGGTGTAGAACTCATTACAAGACACCAGGAGCCCCAGGGACACTGCCTCCAGGGTCAGAAGGTCACCTTCTTTTTTAATGGAGGAGTCAGCGAGAACAAACCAGATGAATCAAGTTACATAGAGGGAACAGACTGACCTGTCCAGTGCTGAATTGATCTGTTCTCCCCACAAGGCAATTTCATTAGAGGCAGCAGAGGAGTGCTACTGTGTGTGTGTGTGTGTGTGTGTGTGTGTGTGTGTGTGTGTGTGTGTGTGTGTGCGCGCGCGCGGTGTGGGTGGGTGGATCCTGCCTGCTCTCACCTATTCTTAGCACTCACTATACAGGCTATCAGAAGAATGGGGTGTGGGGGGGGGCAGGCCCCATAGCTCACTCATAGGGAAACACACATAGGGAAGCAAGGCTGTGTAGAGGTAAAACCAGGCTTATGAGACTAAAGACATATGACATGCTTGCCACATTTACAAGATGTGAGGAGGGGCAAGTCTCAATTTAAAACCAAAAGCCTGATTCAAAGAGAGAGGAGAAGAGGGAGAGAGAGAGAGAGAGGGAGAGAGAAAACGTTAAGACAGGAAAGAATACTTGTCCATCGCCACAGACGGTTTTGACGTTATTTATTTAACACCTTGAAATGCAATTAGTTTTCTCTTATAAGCCTCGCTCCCTCAGGATGTCCCTTTTTGAGCTTTTGGCTGGGGAACAACTTCAGAATGAACCCGGAATGAGCTATGGCGATACGAATGGATGTATGGCAGGGTAAACAATTTTAATTTAGGAATGTGGCTCCATCACCCCTTGCTGAAATCCTAATGGCACCCGAGATTTATAACATAGTAAAAAACAATTATTCTCCCGTTGATTAATACATTAACATTTTGGAGTGGAAGCTAAACCATTGTCTTTTTTTTTTTTTCTTTTTATTGAGTCAAGTACGACACCTCCATTAAAATGATTTACTGGCTGTACCTTACAATTTAAGCACAGCAGCAACAGAAACGGTAAAAATCTTTTAACTTTACATGATTTGTGAAGTCATATGTGAAGGATTTACCATTTAAATCTTTCAGTACATGAAGCACATGGCCTATAAATCTGCCCCCCTTGTAGTTGCTGGATGCCTAAGAGAAATGCATTTCACCGGGAAGACCGAGTGCAAATTCAAGTCAATTTCTAAGAAAGATTTATCTCTGTCTCTCTCCAAAGAACAGAGCAAATCTCTGAAGCCTCCACCTCTAATAATATTTGAAGTTTATCGATCAAGTGTACAGATCCGTGACAGCTAAAGGTAATGGTACTCTTTTGAGCTGAAACCTGATACAACGCTTTCAGCGGGAGGGCAGGGCTTACACTTTCTATCGATATTTCCAATTCTGCTTAGAGACTAGGCACTGAAGGATGTGGGGAAATAACTCGTGACTAAGGCTTCCATGGAAAGAGCTTTAATTAAAAGGGCTTCAATTAGAACGTAGAGTATTTAAAGTGTTCCATGGAGTTAGCTTGGGAAGGACTACAGAATAACTCAAACCCCAAACCCCAACAGAAATGCCAAGTCAGAGGCAGCGGCAGGTCGCCTGGACAACAGGATGATGGGAGTTTAATTGGAGGATGGAGATGGGTTGGAGGCAGAGTGCTGCAGCCAATTAGTCTACTTGGTGATGAGTAAGCCCCTCCAGCAATGTGTTTAATAAGCTCCACTTGAAATGTAGTGGAGAGGAATCCCCTGCCTCAGCCCAAGTGCTGCTGACTGCAGACAATTCGGCTCCCGGACAATTCAGCTCCCGTTGTCCTGGAAGTCCTTTCCACGGGCCGACTGGGGGCACCGAAACTTTGTCGTCTTTTAGGAAACAGCTTGTTGATGGGAAGTACTGTTTGTGGGATGTGCATTAATTGTTCTTCAGAGACAAAACACCTGCCACAAATAACTGCTTGGTTTGGTTCCGATTTTGAGGATATAGTCCATCGTGGCAGGGAAGGAATGGTGACAGGACCGAGTGGGGCAGCTGGTCACACGGCATCCCAGTCAGAAGCAGTTTTGCTTTTTTTAAAAAATTGGTCTAAAATCATGGAATGGTGCCATCCACATTTAGGATTGGGCTTCTCTCTTCAGTTAAACCTTTCTGGAGATATCATCAGACACACCCACGAGTGTGTTTCCATGGTGATCCTAAAAGCAGTCAAGCTGATAATGAAGCGTACCATCACAGGGTGGTGCTGGATTCTGGTGCTTGCTGGAGGACCACACTTTACATTGTGGAGACACACCTCACTGCAAATACTCAAATGTTCTCACAGGGACCAAGTAATAGTAAAACTTGTTAGTTGTGTTTGAATGATATCAACTAATCTTTAGTTGCCATGGGCTTCAAACTGAATGTTTGACTTTATTGCAATAAACTCCATGTGTCTTAGATTGGGGACCAAGTGATACAGATGCGGTGAAAGAGTTACATGAGGCAAGGGAGGGGGGAGGTGCCACTTTGGTACTGCTGAAAGCAGATGTAAGTTTCTAGAAGCTGTTGAAAGACACAGTCCCTACCCATCTGGAGGCAGGCAACTCTTGTCCACTATTAAGACTAATTACTCCAATTTCAGGCACAAAACAGACCAAGAGACGTGCTGGTATGTTTGTGCTTAGGTGTGGGGAGGAGGAGAAAAAAAAAAAAAAAGAAAATTAAGACAGGAAGAAGCAAAACCCTCTCAAAACAAGGTTAAAAAACAAACAGGAAAGCCCGTCGTCATGGGATTCCTTACTTAAGCCCAACTATTCAGTTGACCTCTGCTCTCCAAATGTGCTTAGTCTAGCTATTTCCCCCTGGACTTAGCCTACACTACACACCTACGTTTTAGTTCTTTCGCACCCTCAAGGACACACACCCTTTGCAGCTATTGATAAGCACAATCTCTCTAGCTACCTTCTGGTACTCACTGGGATCCGAAAGTTTACTACTGCTAGTTAATCACCAAGACACTTTTCCCGCCTTCAATGATGGCAGATGGACACAGAAGGTAACTGATGTTTAATTTACAGGGAACACTGCTGGTTATGAGCTCATGGCCGCCTCTCCCCACCTCTCCTCCACCCTGCTCCCATCCCTGGTTGACCATGGGAGGCACTAACAGAGCTGTGACTGTTCCTAAGTGCCTGTCATGGCCCAGCCTCCCCTGTGGAGAGCAATTCTTTCTCATTCATCTCTTCTGTTTCCTCATGGGCTGGGAGGCAGTTCCAATTGTGCTGTGGATTGTCTCAAAGTGCCAGGGGTGATGCTGGCTGTCTGCCATCTGGTAAGGACTACCTGCACCTGCAGCTGATGCCTCAATGGTCACAAGAAGTAACATGCATTGCCACCCGGATGCATTTGGCTGTCAGAGTCGGATCAAAATGGGAGTCTGTGTGCAATACAGATGACCCACAGGTGGATCTACGGCAATGTCCGCCAGCCTCCATCTCTCCTATCTTGCACAAGAGGTGAGAATTCAGACTAGTTGTTGAGGAATTACTAAGTGGAGAGGTCATGGCTGTCACCATCATCTGAAGGTCTTGCTCCTTTGAGGGAGGAGATGCATTCACATGGGTCCCGCCCCATTTGTTGCTGGTTTTCCTGGGAACACCTCTCCGGATTTCTTCCTCCCTTTTGTAGACAGACACTGGAGGCAATTCTCCAGCCGCTGCAGCTTCTCAAGCAAAAAGAGGTGAGGGTGCAGAGGTCTTCAAAAGGAGTCCAGTCTTCAGGTAAAGGAAAGCCTCTTGTACAGTCACAGGTGTTAGTGTCTACTTTGGGATAAAGCTGTGCCCTTGCTATACTGGGGAGGAATGTCAAGCACATGTTTGGTACATGCATGTAAAAGTCATTCCAGTTTTCGATAACCATGGTCTGTCTGTAGTTAACCTCATCCAAATAACTTCATACACATACTCAGGCGAATGAGTGAGCTGGCTAAGTCTAACTTAGACAACACTGAATACTGAGTGTAACAACACTATCGTGGCATAAACCCTGGTCTGCCTCCCCCCCCCCCCCCCATGCTGCACCATTTTATAACTCCAAATGAGTAATATATTTTATAACTCCAAATGAGTAATATACATCACGAGCAGGTTAGAGTTGGGAGTTAGCTTTCTTTTGACAAAAAAAGCTGAAACAACTTGGCTCCAAGTGAGATTTATAAGTCCCTTGCAGAATGTCAAGTTGGCAAAAAAAAAAAAAAAAAAAAAAAAAAAAAAAAAAAAAAAGAAAAAAAAAGAAAAGAAAAAAGAAACAACAACGAAAACGGAAAACCCCATGTCATAGCTTCAACTACCCTGGCGGTGATTTTAGCATCTCAGAAATCTCAGAATAACGACAACAATAAAAGAATTAACAACAACAATAAAAAAGAATTAACAACAACAACAACAAACTACTTTCACCAAGTTCCTGGAATGTCCCAAATTGCTCAGGGCAGTTGATCTGGCCGTCCTCCGCCTCAAGGGCAATGTGAATGGGCTAATTCTGCAGGCTGGACTGGCTTTTAGTCCCTCTCCACCCCTCTGTGGCCCTCTCCTTTTCACTTGCATTCACTCCTTAAACACTACGAAAGTGGAGCACTTCCTTCACAAAGCATTCCCTTAGCTCCGCTGCCTGTTTGGCGCAGGCATCTGTAAGGGGCCCTGGTTCCTATGGCTACTTTACCACCTGGCAGGAGAAGTGCCATACGAACTGCCAGGAGAATGTCATGATCGTGGATCTGTCATAAGTCTTGCTGGCTGTGTTGCCAAAGCAGGATCCATGGGTAACCAGGGAATGGCTAGGATGTCCTTGACAGGCTCCTGGCAAGGAAGGACTTTGGCAGAGGGACTCATGGAGCAGAACCCTCACTGCCACTGCAGGCTGCCTATCTGGAAACCGAGGCTGCAGGATCTCAAGTCAGTCTTCTTGCCAAAGGATGCAGAGCTCTGTGCTTTGGAGAAGGTGGAGTGTGAAACATGTAGCATCAGGGGTGATGGCCTTAACTACACTGTGGTACCCTCATATCTCGGGCTTCCTTGGTGCAGGCTAGATATTGCTCCAGCACCCACCAGTCTATTCTGAGGCTAAAAAGTGCCTTGGGTCTCATTTAAATTGGGGGAATCTAGGTCTCCCATTCCCATAGGGGCCTCTCCTGCCCAGGGATGAATGAAGCTGAGGCCGACATTTTGCAATAGCTTTGTCACTTGGTGCAGCTGAGGTCTTGCTGGACAAGTCAGTTTAATTAAAAACTCTCAGAACTGGTGTTTATGATGGAAATGCTGCCTCCAGCTTCCTAGAGCTGGCCGGATTAGTCTATCTCAGAAAAGGCTTAATGACTGTGATGTCACTTGCTACTTCTTGCTAAGGAGGAGAGAGGGGGGAGGCGGTACACATTCCAGACCTGAAGAAAAACAAAACAAAACACCAAACAGGAGCACACACATACACACACACACACACACGCACGCACGCACGCACGCACGCACGCACGCACGCACGCGCACGCACACACCAGCTGTGTCATCTGAAAGGTGTAGCTACCTGTTTTCATCACCTATGGTAGCTCTCTTCGAGGGCAACCAAGCTAAGCATGTGCTTTAAGAGCACAGCTTTATTACTGGAGGGGAAACACTGAGTGGCAAGCGCTGACAAAACGCCACGTTGTTTGCTAATCCTAATATGTTATTCTTCTTTTAAGATTTGCTTTTCTCAGCACCAATTCAATTATAGATGCTACAAATCCTTCTGACATTTAATTCCCTCTTGTCAGAGAGTAGTAAATGTATACAGTACATGCACGGCTTTCCCATTAAGATGTTAATATATATTGGAGCACACTAGCCTTTATGCAGCATAACCTTTCCTTTCTGTCTTCTCAAAGAAAGGAAGGGAAGGAATCAACATAAGGCAAGAAAGTCATGAAGATTCCCACACAGCATGCCAGGGGCCAGTGTCAGCCATCAGCTGCATCCCATTCTAGCAACATCATGCTGCTATTCTGACATTTGGGGGCTGTGCAAGGCCACTGCAAGGCAAACTGCAGTAGTCATCCTCAGTGTGCACCCGGGAGCTCAGCATATGCTCATTTAAACGACAACTCTGCACAGACAGTGGCTGTTCACCATCACTGTCAGTGATCAGGGCTCTCCCTGCCTGTCACGACCAAGGCACAGAGGACCAGTTAGGATCTCATCAGCATGGACAGTGGGAAAGTGCACCAGACTTGCCATCAGACCTGGGCCAGAAGCTGAACTTCAGTTCTTTCCTGTGTAACTTGAGGCAGGTCAGTCACCTACTCAGAGGCATTGGCCCCAATGATATTCTGCCAGAGTTGCTGTCAGGGGCCAGAGCACGGCTGTACACAAAAGTGCCTGTCTGGCTTAGGGCTCGACATGTCATTAGGACTCAGTGTCTGCTGAGCCTCAGTCTGTTTTATGAAGATCCCAGGAGGATCTGCTTGGCTCTTATCACTGACCCTAGGTCAATATTTGTCAGCTCTTTAGGGGCAATGGTGATCAAGCTTTCATTTCACTTATACAGAATGGACTGGAGCCGTCTCCATTGGCTTCACTGTTCTCTATGGTGAGGAGGGAAGCACCGGGCCATTGGATGCACATTATGAGTCAGGAACACCATCTGATGATTGTAATGTTAAATATTCTGCAGCTGAAGATTAGGATAAGTCTTTTAAAATGTTGTTTTCTTTCCCTTTTCCAGTCACATGGTTTAGTTAATTCAACCATCAGCAGAGATGACTCATGAAACAGGATGTCAGGCATTTAGCATCTTCAGAGACCCCTGCCCTGCTCATCTTGTAACAGGGCCCCTGGCAGTGGGTGACTTTTCTATTTCAAGCACTGGGGAGGCACCGAGGACGATACTGGAGTTTTCCTTATAGGAACCTGGTAAAGAGGACAGACTGTAGTGTTTCCAGACAGGCACCCCCACTAGAATCTGTCTCTATAGGTAGATGCTTCAGTGGGCCTCAGGCATTTGGAGGTGTGAGAAGGATGGAATCATGAATATGGTGAAGTTACCCCAAAGCAGTGTCCAACCTGTGGAACTGGAATCCACACTTCACACTGTGGCTAACAGCTTTCCAGTCTGAAAATAAGTGTCTGTTTGGTGGTGGCCACCTTCCTCTCCATGGTGAAAACAGTAGCATGTTGGATTATGGGAAAGATCCGCACTAGGGAGACATCCAGAACCCTGTTTGTGGGAATGTCACTGACCATGGGCTCCATGAGAGTTCTCAATGCACTGATTCACACTAAACTCAAGATCCTTCTGCTTCAGCCCCCGAGCTCTGAGGCCACAGGTACATACCACAGAGGACAACTTTCAAAGAAGGAAACATCTGTGTCTTAACCCTTCTCAAGCATTACTTTACAGTGGCATTTAGGGCCACCTCTGGGGGAACTAATTCCATCATTTTGGGGTCTCCATGGAGCAGTGGCACTGAAAACATCAGAGCAGAGCATGGGTGGATCTCCTCTGAGTGGGGAGGCACTGACTTAATGATTAGGATAACCTCTCAGTCAGGTAAGCACACAGCTGTGTCTGACAGGCCACTCAGAGCTCAGCTTTCCCCTGCACCTTCCCTGACGGCCACCCCAAAGTGAAAAGCGCCAATAGCAATTGTAAGCTCAAGAGACTCTGAAGTAAAGGAAGCCGTGGAGTTCTCAGAGGCTGGAAACCCTCAACCAAAGGGCTCCATTTCTTTCTGCAGGCAGAAGGAGCATGTTTAAATTCTGTCCACATAAACTGTCTGGATCTCCTATGGGTGCCTCCTTCCTTCACTTGTCAGTTAATAGCCCTTCTTTTACTGACCTGCAGGAACTTCAAGAGCACCCCCACAGCTGTTGGCTTATTTTCATCCAGCAGGACTTCCCAGCCCTGGTCTCTGGTGCACTTTTCTAAACTGGCCTCTACTTCCTCCTGTCTTAGTCCTTCATCTGCAGCTACTTGGATTAATTTCCCATAGTCATGATCAGTTTGGGTATCTATCCAGTCTGTGTTCCCTACTGGAAAGTTATTATGGGGTGGCAGGGTTAGCCTGTGAAATCCAAGGCTGGTTCAAGTCCTATTGGGCCTTATTCACTCACCACTGTGTCTTAGGGGCTAGCCCATAGCCAAGTGCATGGAGCTCAAATACTTCTGTAGAATAAAAATTAGGCAATATATCCTTAGTGCTAATACTTTAAATTACTTAGCACATGTGAGGCCCTAAAGTCAATCTGTAGGATTGCAAAACAGAACAAATGTATATGAAAGAACTTTCTAAGCTGTAGAGTATATTAATACAAGCTAAATGATAACACAACCTAAGATTCATGGCCATATCTTAACTCCCTCTCTCTTTGTAGCTTTTCTTTTTCAACATATTATCTATCAAGGAAATTAAAGAGCCTGTTTGCCAAATCAGGGTCACACTTCATGTGGTGCTAACTGAAGAGTTCCTCCAAAGGCAGTGGCTACTGAGTGAGTGTGCCTGTGCTAGAGCACGTATGTGTGAATGTGTTCACCCGTGTGGTGGACGGATGTGTGCAGGAGCAAGTCCCACATATTACCTCTTGCCTGAGAACTCCTGGATACAGAAGCCTAGGATGTAAGCCCAGTTTGCCTCTGCAATCCACCAAGGGAGCCAAGAGCTGGTTCACCAGGATCTCTCCTAACATCTATGCAAAGGTTATGGAAGTCAAACAGAATTCTGCGCCTTCCCAGTATGTTTTTGTAGCTTGTGAAGGGCATGAAGGATTTTTCCAGATCACTTTCTCATTTGGAGGGTAACAAGAATTAAAAACAGTGCTGAAATGCCTTGTCAGTGCCTCTGCTTCTAAAGCAGGGGGCGGGTGGGCTGCTCTGCGGGTGCTGTGGGCCATTCTCTGGCACACTATTCACCACCTCACTCTACTCAAGAGTTCCCGCAGGCCTCTCCACTGCTGAAGGGAGGGAGGCAGTTGGAGACATTTTTGTTAAAGTTTTAAAATAAAATAGAAAGATAAATATGCTTAAAGCTATTCTATTCCACATGGGTGGCAATAACCACCAGCTGTCACCGAGAAACGGCAGATGTAATTGATAAAACAATTCAAAACTAGTGAGGCTCTATCATCAATAAAATTAAAACCCAAAAAGTAAATAAAAGGGTTCAAGGAAGAGCCAGATAAGCCCCCCAAGTTGGCCAATAATTGAGTCAGTGAACTAGGCACTGAGTCTTTTTTTAAAATGTAGATTACAAAGGAGGATCAGTTGGGCATCCCAAGTTGCTGGTTGAGGGCTGCACACCATATGCTGCTTAGGAAACTCTCATTAACTGAGGCAGGCACCGGTGAATGGAGGATGAGGGGTGGGGGCAGGGCGGGGGAATCTGGAAGTGTGAAACATTAATCCCTAATGTGGAAAGGATGGACTTTCTACCCAATACAGCAGGGAGTAGGTAGCATTATTCATTATCACAGTTTAGCATTAAATGGGCAACACCTACTCTAATTTATTGATGGGCTGTTTAAGGCGGGTGTTAACCTGTTTGTCTTGTATTATAATTGAATTCAGTCTCCAGGCTACAGAAATTTGAGAAGTTCATCCTTTCTCAATCAATATGCTCCCCTTCAGTGACCCATTTCAAGACAGCTTCATAAAAAATAATGTATTTTGTTTTAATAAATTTAAACACTATGACAGCTGCTCAATTTTTATTGGTTGTTTTTTTTCTCCCTTTGGATGTCTTTTTGCTGCCTAGAGAAGCCAAGCTCACAATCAATAGTAATTGATTAATCAGCATCCCCTTTGAACAAAGGTGCTAATCAGTTTTTGATTACTTCATCAAACCAGATGCAAAGGCAACCCAGCCCAGCCCGCTAGTTCATCAGCTTCTACATGACTTATGACTGCCAGCAATAGGAGAGAGCCTGAGTCCTGGAGGGAATAGGGGGAGATGTAATTATTAATTTAACCGAATTATTATGAACACAAACAGTTGTTGGTTTATTGCTCCTGACTTGGGTGATTGATAGAACTGCAGTAGGGACCCATCTAACATGCTTCAGGGCTGAGACCTGCAGTGTTCCTAATTGATGATTCTGGGAGAAGAGGTACCTGGCTGACTCATGTTTTCCTAAAGGGAATAAAAATTCCTTTTGCCTGTCTGAGTGATCCTTGTCTGAAAAATATGCCTAGAGAGATCAGGGTCAACCTAGGAGAACTTTCTCAGGATTCTTGAAAGATCCAACTGTGCAGGGTCACTGTATCTGGGGTTGCTCTCAGGTGAGGGCCAGACAGAGAGCACCTTCACCAGCAAGCAGTTGTTTACATCTGGCATTATGTTAGAGCCAGGCAGGACTTACCTACTTCTACTTTAAAAGAAAGTAAAGTTAATGTTTTGTTTTCATGTTTTTGCAACTTCTTCAAAGGTATCTATCACAAATAAGAGGCAAATGAATGGTATGGCTAATAGGTGGCTACCTTTCTAACCTATTTATTTGCTGAAATTCATGGGTATTTAGAATTCATTCATTTATCCAGAAAGTATTAGCTTGCAAGACAGGTACAAGCAGGGGACTGACCCAGTGAGTAGCTTCCTGGACGTGGCTACTCTGGGAAATTCCAACGGCTCAGCTCCCCTGGCACATGGGGCAGAGCAGGGAAGTGAAGTATCCCTGAGGTAGACAGAAGCACACAGTTGGAA
Source organism: Onychomys torridus (assembly GCF_903995425.1). Taxonomy (NCBI): domain Eukaryota; kingdom Metazoa; phylum Chordata; class Mammalia; order Rodentia; family Cricetidae; genus Onychomys; species Onychomys torridus. Next base: position 41,334,050 of record NC_050449.1, on the reverse strand, counting down.
ATACATGCAGTGTGTTCTGACATGTGGGGGGAGTTTTCACTGAGGTAGTTAAGGATGCCCCCCCCCCCCACCAGGCACCAGTCATTCAAAACAACTGTAGTGAATGCTGTTTAGGAAGGGGGAATATGGAACCCTGTTTTCCAGTGGGCTCCAATCAGCAACCACATGCTGGTGCCTTGGTTTCTCCACTGCAATGCCAAAGGGCTTGCTTACTGATTCACTAAGTGATCAACCAACGTACTTCAGAAGCTGCAGGTAGCTGTCACCGGTCTCATGACATCATGGGAGCTCTTGTAATTGTTTAGCTGTGACCACTTTAAATCTCCTCCCTCCTGCCCTTTTTAGGACATGCTTCTGATTCTGGATTAGTAACACCTACATCCTGGAGTCAAGCGTGAAACCTACTTTTTGGAAGAGCTCAGTATGCTGTGAAGAAGGTCTGAGGTGGATAATTAGTTTACAGCCTGGTGTGTGACAAGACAATTGTCCCCTTCCTCCTTGCCCTGCTCTACCACCTACTTCAAAGTGTACGATTTGTCTTTCTAGTCTATTCCACAGAAGCAGACAGTCAATATGACTTTCAGATCATGTCACATAATCCAACATCAACTGCTTTATAGCGCAACCAAATTTCTCCTGAGCCATTACACATCTAGGATGGCAACATTACTTCAAGTCACCAAGCAGAGTGGCCTCAGCATTTGGTTCTCTCCTGTATTAGAAGTACAGGCCATGGTCTGCAACAGATACATTGTTACCACAGGAAAGAAAGGTGGGTGAGAGAACCTGGAAGAAATTATCTACACAAATTTGTTCTTTTCTTGGTCTCTGAATCCACACTGATTGCTCAGCAAACCAAGTGGTCATTCAGTCACAGTGGACAAAGCCCACAGGTTGTACACTGCAGCACCTTACCTATGTCTAGCCCTTACCTGAGAGGTCCTCACTGTCCAGTTCTTCTGCGGAATTGGGCAACTGAGTAAGGCCTTACAAGTAAAAACAAATCGTTTTTCTTTTCATTCCTCGAGGGACATAAACAAAACACTTAAGAACTGAGGATGGATTTTGTTTAAAAAAAGAAAACATGAGCCAAATCTCTTGCTATCTCTCACATTTTTTGAGAACTTGAATATATTAATCCATATGTTCATTTCTTTAATTATGTAACTGTTATCGACACACAGTCAAGGTAGAACAAGTCCTCAGCCTCCACTGTTGAAAGCACATGAAACATGAGGGTGAATGTTTTAAAAAAATCACTCAAATAAGCATGCAGAAAGAAAAAGTAAAGCTGGTTTGTTAGCTGTGGACACTCTGATATATCTCTTAAATATGAATGTATTTAGATGCCACATACTGACATATGTAAGTTCTATCTTGCTTTTCACTGAAAATTGAAATCCTTTGCCAATACTGACAAACATAGTTCATTTATCAATTTAGCATGATCTTGGATCACATATTTCAAAATGGTATAGCATCTGCTAACTGCAGATTGCAGGTTATGCCTTCATAAGAAAAATCAGATTCGCTACTCATTTTTTTTTTTTAAATAAGAATTTCATAAATCAATGGTATTTCGGAAAAATAAAACCCTCAAAGCTGAAAAAGCAGTTAGGTCAGGAGATAATTGAGTGGGGCTTGAAATGCCTGTATCCAAGTCCACCCCAATGTTGGCCAGCTGGGATAGTTCTCCATCAGCTCTGCTCTGAAGTAAGTGAGGCAAAGAGGGCGTAGCTAAACAGAGAGGTTCCTCAAGAGATCGCTTCCATTTGCTCATGCTGATTTCTGATCTTTTAAGGAAATTTATTAAACACCATGAAATGGTAAGGCGGCCAAGGTGGCCTTTGCTCATTCTTTGCTATTCTCCTTCAATCCCATCTTATTGCCCCAGGAACTCGAATCCCCACCATTGCTGTCTTATAGTCTGTGTCTGTTGTTTTGAAGATGGTCGCGGATCTAATTCAGCTGTAAAGTCTTCGGAGAGAGACACAAGTTTTGTTTATTTCTGTATCTTTCCTCTCCCTGGAGCTCAGCATAATCTATATTGTCAGTAAGTATTTGCTGAATTAATGTTTTGAGAGTCATCCTTGGTCAATTACTGACCAAAGCCTAAAGGCAACCAAAATAAATGCTCTGGAAATACATAATGGCAGATGTGTTGCCATTTATATTTATTTCAAATGAACTAAAACAAGCTTATATGAGTGGTCATTAAAGCTTCAATTTTTTTCTAAGGTGATTTACAAAGAAGCCAAAGGAACATGGTGAGCCGGTTGAGTATGTGAGGAGTCTGTCTCTCTATCAGTCCTAAGAGAGGAGAGTTTCTCACTTGAATCCTGGGTGCCAAGTGCTCTGAGCAGAAGCCAAATCAAAATGAAAGCCCTTAGAGTTCACAGGGGTTCTGAAGCTATGGAACCAGGCAACTAAAGAGAACGTGATAATGTAATAAATTATAGAGGCAGCTGAGGAGAAATGCTAGCTAGCCCTTTGTCCTGAAATCTGATTGGCTGAAAGTGTTTCTAGTTCTAATTGGCTTTATCCATTGTATAAAGACTAACGAATACAATTATTTGAATAACTATTATAAATGGGCAACATAGAGTAGTTCTCTGTAGTTAATTATGAATTTGTGGTTCTCAGAAGCCTAATCCCTCACTTCTACGTGGCCTGATGAATATCAGTGTTCTACATACATGCTTGGTGCCCACTGAACCACATTAAACAAGGATGTTTCAAGTAGGCAACTTTACTGATGAAGGCTTGTTTCCTTGGGGAGAACACTAGAAAGCTAATTTAAAAAAAAATAAAGAAATATGTTTATGAAGTATCATTGATATGCAAAGTTTTCCATTAAGAAGCAACAGACAGTTGATATACACCTCATTAAAGCCTAAACTGTCATTTTTAATGACATAAAATTTTAAAATATACCAAATTATCTGGAATCCCCTGCTTAGATTATGTTCAAAACTGAGAAGCCATTTAGGTCAGTGGTGTTAAATTGTTTTGGCAGTGCAATTGTTTTTATGAATCTACAGCACATTGTCATAGTTGGATAATTTCTGAATAAATATAATTAGAGGAGTTTACCATAGTACTGGGTGTACAAGTGGGGAAACACAAAATCTACCTCCTAGAATTGCTTTGGCTTAGGTATTTTTCTTTCATGTTAAAAATTAGACTCCTCGTATTTTCTCAGAGAAAATGACAATGATGCATTTTATGAAGCAGAGAATATTTCTCAAAAGGAAACATTGTGATTTAATAATAAGTGGGAAATTACTTCTTGGTTCTTCTATTCAAAATTTCCTATCATCTATGCAAACTCTTTCTAGTCACTTTTAATTAAAATGCATGCAATGCATTTCTTTAAACTCTGTTAAACAAATGAAAGTTTACTTTTGTTGCATATGGAATTTTTTTTTTTTTTTTTTTTTTTTTTTTTTTTTTTTTTTTTTTTTTTTTTTTTTTTTTTTTTTTTTTTGCAATTAAGGAAGTCCTAAGGTGCAGACGTGATAATTTAATTTATGCACGAAGGCTATCTCTTCTGAAGAGACTCATGTTTGGCTTTCTCTGGTGTTATAGGTGCTATGGTTCAGGCTAAGCACTGTGCACATCTGGAGTTGTTGTTTCTCTTTCTTGACAGTACCTGCTGGCTTCTCAAATGGTTGTAATGTGGCAATTTTAAACCAGAAGAAAAAATTCAAAGAATTAGTATCAGTCAGAAATCCTGGCCACTTCAATAAATACAAAAATCAAGTATACCTAAAGAGGCTCCTGGGTTCGATTCATCAGGTTATCATATACAGATTATTACAGAAAATTATGAAAAAGAACAATTAAATGAAACCCCCAGGAAAGAAAACCTTGGCCCACTGGCCTTAGTACCATTCTCATTAGGAAGAACAAAGTAGGCGATGGTCTCTCTCTTACCTACGCAGCACACATCTGATCACTTGGCCATGTCATGGAAACTGATACTTCCACCACCAGCCATAAGAGTTCAGACGCCCCCGGTAGTGTTAATCTAAAAGCTCAGTCATCCTGTTCTTCCTGCTTTGTCAGCTTTTGTGGAGAGTTTTTCCCTTCTTCCCATTAGCAGAAATTTGGTTCACGCCGTTAAACAGCAGCACATAGTTTCCAAACTGCATATCAAGGCTGCAACGCAATCTTCAGGTCCTGCAGCCATTCGTAAACCTCTTTAGCTTTGTTCTTGGGTAGAACATACAATGTCTGCAGAGTCCCTTGACTGAATGACAGCCTTTGAATGCCATTGTTATGTACTCATACAGAGAGATGTACAGAGGTATATACACAGACGGTGGACATAGCGGTTGTAATCATGTGCACTGCTGGCTAGTCTTCTTTCAAACGGGCTTAAGAATTTCCCCACAACTGAACACTACATAATAACACAGTGCTTTTAGAAATCTATCAGGGTCTGCATTAGTCATAGATCAGGGGGTGGAGGGAGACTCACGGGGAAGTTACCTAAAGCCAGGCAGTGGTCTGGGGCGTGGCTTGTTCTCTAGCACTGGCCAAATATTTGAAATCAAAATAGAAAAGAAGAAATGTTTCAGAGGGGTTCTCAGTTCCAGAATGAATTAATCTATTTAAAAACTCATGTGGGATATGAAAATCCATGAGATAGTCAGCCTCCACTGCCTCAACAGGTAGAAAAGGCAGGCTGTGTTAGAAAGAGTGGAGAGAAAGGGATAGGGGGAGAGAGGGAGGGAGAGGGAGAGAGGGAGGGAGAGGGAGAGAGGGAGAGAGGGAGAGAGGGAGAGAGGGAGAGAGGGAGAGAGGGAGAGAGAGAGAGAGAGAGAGAGAGAGAGAGAGAGAGAGAGAGAGCCCTCCAACCTGGAAGCCAGCTGACCACCGCAGTGCAGCAGATGCACAAGCGCTATTCCAGCCATGGGCATGCTGTCACCCGACCCCTCGTGGGGGCCAAGGGGAGGGGAGGGAAAGGGAGAGGGACACACAAGACAGACAAGAACAAGGCACAAGACATTTAAAAAGAAGTGCCCACACTGAAACAGACAAAAACCATCACACGCACCCACACACCAAATAATCAGGATAACGACACACCACCCGTGCGCTAACCACCCATGCATGTCTGCCAGCAGCTTCTGACCACGAGCTATCAGGATTTGGCAGTGGTTTTTTTCTTTCCTTCTTTCTTTTTGTATCGTTCAACATGCACACACAACACAGGTTTTTCTTGGTTTTGTGTTTTTTTTTTTTTTTTTTTCAATTTTCCCCTGTGCAGGCCTTTAAGGATGAGCTCCAAAACCACAAATGCTCAAGATCCTTATTCAAAGAGACCCCTTGTGTCAGCCTTGCCTAAAAAAAAAAAAATCTCATTCTTATGCTCATATTTATCTTTACTCTCAGTGAGATCCTTAAAAACATATGGTGGTGAATTGTTGCTTGGTTTTCTTTTGGAGAAAATCCATTTGGCTTTGAATCATGCCCATGCACTTCCAACCTTCCAATACATGCTTATTTCAATCAGTTATTGGTAAGAACAAACAGTCAACATACATAAACAACTAGAATAAACTTCATACATACTCTAGCAACACAAGCTTGAATAAAATACTTTAATGAGTCTTCAAAGGGAAATCTTGAAAGGTCTCTCTCTCTTTTTTTTTTTTTTTAAATAAAAGAAAACAGCAATATGAAAAGTCCAGTATAACACTTTTAAGACCAATATGATGGCCACAGCGGCCGGACCTAGTATGTCTTGTCATTTAAGTTGCTAAGTTATCAAGTCATTTCAGTGTTTTTTTTCCCTGGGACCAGGTTATCCTAAGGACCTCCTCAAGGTCACTGACAAGTGAATGTCAGTCATCTGGTTGCTGTCTGGTGAATCTGGCTCTCTAGTACTAGGATAAAATCAGCTCTACAGTACAGTAGCATGTCCTTGTTAACCTGCTTCCTCCGGCTACAGTTCCCACCACATCCTGTTAGCCTTTACAACTGACTTGGAAAATTGCTTCCCTTTTCTTCAAGTAAACTTTCAGACATCACTTTGGTTTTCATTAGTGCTTTTGGCTGTGGGCTTCAGAGTCAGCTGGTCAAAATGGTGGGGGACCCTCTGAGAAGTGACTGTGGGGGTCAGGGACAAGTGGAAGACTAAATTTATAAAGGCATTATGCAGGGAACAGATGGGATTAGCCTCCACTTCTCTGGTCCTCTGCTGCTGAGGAGTCCACGATCAGGAAGGCTGTTTGCTACTTCCTTACACCTGTTAGTCTCACCCTACATCTCTGGAGTGAAGTTGCCAAATAAAAAGACGGAGGTTGCTTCTAGTGGTAGAGTCAGCCCTGTGTCCTCCACCAATGTGCTAACTGATCCCAATCTAAGTATCAGAGACCCCTTTCCCTTTCGATCTCTTGAAAGAGACAGACTTACTAAAATGAGTAGCCCCAAATCAGAATCAGCATCTAGTTAGTTGACTTCTCCATTTTCAGGCTAGAGGACAAGTTTCCTAGTTTGCATACCCTGTCCAGATGTTTAAGGACAAGTTCCACAAATGTCAAGTGCTTGGATTTTATTGAGGGACCTAAAACATGGAACTTTAGGAACCTAGGTTGTACTTGACCATGGAGTTAATTATAGGAAGCCCAAAACCTAGAGGACTTTAAAAAGAATAAAACAAAATCTCTTTAACTACTTTAAAATCACCTTAAAGCTCTGAGGATAATCAGTAAAAGTCAGAATATACTGAACAACTAAGTTTAATGGGGTGCAGTGGCTGAGATGTAGCCAGTTCTACTGACGTCACTTTAGAACATGCACATTTTATACCTGACTGATTTCTCATGACTATCAGTATACCTGGCCCCTTTAATTACTGAATGGACAGTAGGACAGAATTAAGTGGGAGCAGGCTGAAGAGACCCATCATTTCCTACCTAAGTCTGTGTTGCAGAGAGAGAGAGACAGAGAGACAGAGAGAGAGACAGAAAGACACAGAGAGAGAGAGACAGAGAGAGAGAGAGAGAGAGAGAGAGAGAGAGAGAGAAGAGAGAAGAGAGAATGCAAACGCCCTGCTCAGCTGACCCTGACTAAGGCATTCTCTCCAACAACAGCCCAATATAGGTTTTACTCACAGGTTTCCAACTTCTAAATTCTTAGACATAGTTGTCTAAGGAAGTTAGCATGGGCTATATACCATTCTTTAAGCTGAAAGACCACTACAGGGCTGGCTGATCACCTCTTGTCACTTAAGTGACAGCTTTTCACCCTGCACAGCATGTAAAGTGATAGAAGCAGGCTTTCTCCCAGATGATTCCCTAGGATTTGGCTATTAAAATGCAGCCCCCTTTTAAAAGAACACAATCTTGCCAAGGTTAGAGTCGAGCTGAGTAATAAAATAATAGTCAGATGAAACAGGGCTCTCACTTTCTGATTGGAAAACAAGAGGGAGGGAGGGGGGGCGAGAAGGGGAGAGGGGGAGGGGGGGAGGGAGGGAGGGAGGGAGGGAGGAGAGAGAGAGAGAGAGAGAGAGAGAGAGAGAGAGAGAGAGAGAAAAGTTAGTTGACCTGTCCCCATTGGTTGTCCACTGGTGACAGGGGGAAGGAGATAGTGTATCCTGATATCCCTGTCTGAAGATTATGCATTCAGTTTTTATTTACCTTTTGGTTAAAAAACAAAAGCAAAAAACTTAATCCACTTTCTATTATTTGGCTTGTAAAGTACCACACACCAAAGACTTCCTTAAAATCCTACTTCCTGCTTTTCAAATGGACTTGGGAACATTCTTGGGGAGCTGTTTCCCACCCACTAAACATAAGCTTAAATGAAGAGAGACTGGGGAGGCTGGGTGGATGAGTTCATGGAGGAATGTGGCCTTTATTTCAGATGCTAGCTCTGTAGACAAATACTACTTTATTTCCATTTAACTAAAAACATTTTTTTTGAAGTCTCATTTATGCTGAGGTTTGGTGTAGCTTTATAAGTAAGAGGAATGTGTGATGGATACCCTGCCACCAGAGAGGAGGTCTCATCTCAGACCGCAACCACTGGCCACTGAACTCACAACAGAAATGACAAGACTCAGTGTAATGTCAAGCATTAAAAAATTACGGTGCATTTATGAGATCAGTCTATTTGGAGCTTGAGTTCCCTTGAAGACTGCATTTCTCTTTTTCCCAGGCTTGCCTTGCCTCTCAGCAGCGCTGAGAAAGTAGATAAACAGTAATGTGATACCAACCGTGAACTGCTGGTTCTGTCGTCGCCGTTGTGTCTACAGACGGGAACAGAGGATTGGAGGAAGGGAAGGAACAGGAGGAACGGCATGCAAAAAAAGGGAGAATGGAAAAAAATGGAACAGATAATATATGAGCAAGCTTTCAAAGACCACCGCGTGACAAGCAATACTCAATGAGAAGCAAGGAGCATCTTAAGTGAGCGCACTGTTTAAGACATGCCTTGAGCCCAAAGCTGCGAGCCAGGGAGGAAAACAGTAAATTCTTTCGTTCTAGGGGTCTTGCCAGGACACATGTGTTTGCAAGTCATAGTCAGGAGGACATGCAAAGTGATGAGAAACACCAGTGCAAACTCAGTGACTGCTAGATGGTTCTTAAAGCATCGAAGCTCAGGACTGCACAGAAAAGCTCAGTTGGAAGGCTGGTTAAACAATGGATTCAGACATTCAAACATTGCCTTTGTGTTAACCCAACCCACCCAGGTGTTGGGGCTTCTAGACTGGCAATTAGGCATCACAGGAATCCACTCCCCTTTTAGGAAGCCACTTTTCCAGCTGATGCTCAGATGCTCATAGCTGAATGTACAACATAAAGATTCAGGTTCTCCATCCACTGTATTATTTCATCAGAAGTTAGCTGGTAAGTTCAATTCATGGAGAGGCCATGGGAGTGAACATGTTCAAGACACACACACACACACACACACACACACACACACACACACACACATCCTGGATTCTTCACTCTCCACAAGATAGGTTATCATCTATGAAGCCTGTCACAAAACCACACATGTTCACACAAGTGGACAAACATCACTTGAGAATTTCCAAGTGTCAAGGATCCAGGCATCCCTGTGTTCAGTACCACATCCCCAGGTTTGGTGGTCAGGATTCTGCTGTCCTGCCTGGGTCAGGAGACACAGTCATCACCTTGGTTGGCGCTCTCCCACTTGTGACCTAACTCTTCTACCGTTGAAGTTGTTTGAATTTGTTCCTATCAGGTTGTGGCAATGGCTTCTCTTCACAGGAACATTCCTCCAAAGCACTCAAGGAATGAATTTTCTCTTTACTTTTGGCTACAGAAAGGGGGTGACTAGCTAATGAAGTGCACAATGGCATTCTTTTTCCAGTCATCTTAAATACAGTTCTTCTAGCCAACCCCATTCTAACATTAATGCACCAGAAACACTTTCTTTTTCACTTCTGCAGTTCAAGTGTTTCTTGTACCAGCTGCTCCCTAGTCATAAGCTGCTGCTTGCGAGGTGGGACATTGAGGGTTAAAAATCATAAGCAACCCCTGTCATTTTTATGCTGGAGGTCTTTAGCTGGCAATTGCTTCCAATGACTCGAACTTGACATAGGCAATGTTTAAATGCACTGGAACATCAAACATAGAACTTTGGGGGGGGGGGTTGTTGAATGAGCCTGGAGCTTCTGATGTATAAATATGACACATGAATTCACACTGGCGTTCCCCTTCAGTTGGCATGCTTTCTGGGACAACAGGGACCCTATTTCCATAAAAAAATCAGAGCCCTTCTAAGGAGCCAGAATTTACCAGAGGTCTGAGAGGCCAATGCAGCTTGATATAACTGATCACTAAATTTCTCAAGGATAGAGGAAGGAGGGAAACCATAAAATACACTGCAGAAGAATGTAATACTTACAAGTCAAGTCTGGGTGTCTAAAGTAGCAGTGAAAACAACACAGGAAATTGTAGTTGAAACAAACCCTACACCAGATCCTTAAAGTTGACAGAGATATCTCCATAGTTGAGACATCCGAGTCCAACATTGGTTTGAAGCACTTTAAATTTGAGGGGCAGGATCAAAGGCATATTTGTATAAACATTCATATGCATGTAATACATTTTATGGGCAGGCACTGGCTCCTTTCCAAAACAGAAGAGAAAAAGCAATAAATGCTTTGGCTCATTATTTTTGTGGTAGCACTTCTAACATAACTTTTTTTTTTTTGACCAGGTAAAAATTTCATTAATATAAAATGAAAAATGGGGGTATGTTAAAACACTAGGGTTAGAAGTCTCAAAAATCAGATCTGAGCATTGACCAACGATCCCAATTTACTGTCTTCCTGTATTAGAACATTATGTCAACTTCATGACCAAATTAAACCAGATGAAGCCAGGCATCAGCTCTTACATGGGCAGCAGCCAAAAATTGCAGCCATGACCATAGTGCATTTTGCTCCCAACTTTAGGGATGCGAAATCCATCAATTGAACCCAACAGAAGAGAAAAAAAACACTCTAAAACAGTTAAGCAAACACATATTCAAGTCAAAGAACATGATTACTGCAGTTGGAAGTGGCAAACCTACCAGCAGCAAAGGATGGGATGCTGCAGCAGGAACACAGGTGGGCTATGGGGTTTAAATCAGGATTAAGAGTGTGTCTGGGGAGCTATTGACTCTGTTTCTCACAGAGCATCTGGTATGCGACCTGAGCAGAGGCTATTTCAAGTCAAGAGAGAAGGAAAAATGCTTTAAAAGTGACTGTGTGCCCCCCATGGGGTGGGGATGCTAGGACAGGATCTAATTCTCCTTTGTAATTGCATTATGGACACCATGCAGAAACCATAGACAGCTTGGCTCTAGGGTGAGTACAGAGCTGTGAAACATGATTTATTTGGGTGTCTTCATCAGAAAATGGAGAAAGTGCAAGTCCACTCCTCAAGTATCAGCTTCTGGGGTGGTCACTAGAGCATTTTATAATATTTTAATTTGGTGGGCAAATGCAGACATTTCCAAAGTAAGTTATAAATGCAATAAATAGCTTAAAAATTAGTAAACTGCCCTCACAAAGGTTTTTAAACCTTATTGTGTTGTCTTAAAAAAATCTTTGAGCTAGGTCTATGAGAAAAAGAGGTCACAAAAAGTTGAATGGGAGACATTGGCTCTAATATACAAAAGGGTTTTAGCTAAACCATTGTCTCTAGTTTTAATTATAGTGAGGGCAAACGCATTCGTGTATTATTTTATATGTTTAAAAGAAAGAAGCAAACAAATAAAACCAAGCCAATCTCTGTCCTCCCAAACACCGAGTGTATACAGCCTTACACAGTCGGCATTTCCTAGCTGTTTTATGAGTCTAAGTCAAAAGGGCTCACACTGACTTGGAAGGTATTCTTTTCACAACACTGACTTCCCTTCTTAAGCTCACAGGCCTGCAAACAGTTAATGTGGCCCTGCCTCACAACAAAACAATCATAGATATTGCACGTTGAGCTATAGGATATTAGCAAAATGGAAAAGCTACGACAGTGTGTGAGATTGGAGACAGTAGCCATTTAACCATGTAGCCAAGAATAGGGGGAAAAACCAACCTGCCTGAGAGGCAGCTGGGCAATATTTAGTTGAAACAGTCATGTGTAAGCCCCACTGTGGCCCATTCTAATCCTTTCAGATGGATTCTCTCCAACTTAGAATTGTTCATTGAGTGTGACAGACTGGGGGCTTAAAACTAATCCATAAATTAGTCCGTGGTCTCAAACACAACGGGTGCCATAAATGAAAATGAAAAGCCTAGAACAAAATTAAATTCACCACCTTAAATACTTTTCTTACCAATTGATCTGTGCTGTTCCTGCATTATGACACAGAGTCACGGTAAGGCAGCACGTGGCTATGTGAGACCAGGGTGGACATTAGAAAAAGCTGTGGGTACAACCTGGAGAAACCAGCTTACCCCGAGCATCGCTTAGATGTAAGGAATTCAAACTCTCCTGTTTTGACAGCCGTAAGCTTAGAAGGAAGTGGGACAAGCAGTCTGGCAACATTTTAATACACTTTCCCCTAGTTTATTTTCTTAACCAAAGTCAATACGAAACCAACGGGCTTTCTTAATTGAATTCCTCTTCAGTCTCTGCTCTGAAGGGGCTTTAAATCTCAGCACCAGGGCAGGCAAAGAATTCCCCTGACAATTTTACTTCATAGTTGTGCTGTGCTTGCCAATATATATTAAATATGGGTATTTTTCTTCTTCCTTCCCCTACTTCAACTTATTTGAAATCTGTTGAAAGACAAAAAAAAAGTGCTGGGAAATTTGAGTTTGAAATGTATTTTCTACTGGTTTCCCAATTCATTTCCTTGCCACCTATGTTCTGCTTAATTATCCTACTATTCTTTAATGATGGAGGAAGCAGCTAATAACAGAGCTAAGCTAGAAGGTCTACAGCAAGTGCCCTAGGTCAGAAAGCTATTTTACGTGTGTGTGTGTGTGTGTGTGGGGGGGGGGGGGGTTAACAAGTAAGAGTGTGTGTACTCACCTGTGTGGGTGCATGTGGAGACAAGGGGTTGACCAGGATATCTTCCACTGCTTCTCCACCTTATTCATTCATTCATTCATTCATTCATTCATTCATTTATTTATTTATTCATTCATCTATCTATCTATCTATCCATTCATTCATTCATTCATTCATGAGACAGAATCTCTCACTAAACCTGGAGCTCACCATTTGGTCTAGACTGGGTGGCTGTGTGCTCCTAGAATTCTCTTGTCTCTTCAACCAGGATATCCTCAACTGCTTCTCCACCTTACTTACTTTCTTATTTATGTATTCATTCATTCATTCATTCATTCATTCATTCATTCATTCATTCATTTATGAGACAGAGTCTCTCGCTAAACCTGGAGCTCACCATTTTTGTCTAGACTGGGTGGCTGTGTGCTCCTGGAATCCTCTTGTCTCTGCTCCCAAGGGCTGGGACTATCTTACAGGCTGGCACACCCAGCTTCTTTCATGAGTGTTGGGGAATCCTAACTTAGGCTTTCATGCTTGAGGAGCAAGCACTTTCCCCATGGAGCCACCTCCCCAGCCCCCCGAACAGCAGGAAGGAGAGCTGATTTTGTTGTTGTTGTTAAGCAATTTCAAGTTTTGTTAAAAGCGTCTTCAAAATTGTTCACTCTGCACAGCCCATGCCCCAGAGATCGTCTCATTTGCAAACCAGATGTTCTGCAAAAGAATTGGAATCTGTAGAGTGGCTTCCTTTAACAAGGGAAACAATCCCCATGGCATTGTCTCTAAATGCCAGTGGGAAGGGACCAAAGGGTCAGGACACAAGCCAGGGGAGGGAAAGCTGGAAGTGCTGCAGGAAGTGATGGCCACAGAAAAGGGGGCAGCGGGGGTGGGGGGGGGGGGGGGGGGGTGGGGGGGGTAGGGGGGGGGGGGGGGGGGCGCTCAGCAAGGCTGCCTGAGACTCATCTTGTAGGAGATCCTGGCAGACTGTGTCCTTCGTTCCCATGTTCCTACTCCTGGGAGAGCTCCACGTATCACTTCTGAATCCCAAGAAATCCCTATGTGTGCTACTGTTATTATGTGCTTCACTGACAGCCGTTGAGCACAGAAAATGGTTGGATCTCTATCTTAGGACAATTACCGTGGAAATCATAGAGTAAAGACATCTCATCTCACTTTCCACCCCTCACTCTGTTTTTAAAAAATGTTGAATCTGATGACTTTCAGTATTTGTGGTTCTCTTAGTCTCTTCTGTTCCTTCCTAAACCAGCGTGGTTGGTCAATGTGGTTGGATAGGAGGCAACAGGTCGTGGGTTTACAATCACTGGCAAAATGAAAATGCAGACAGGACAGTATGAAAAGAAATGGACATGCAAAGGTGGTATAGTAGGTAAAAAGAGGCTCACTAATATTAATTAGAGCCCTAATAATATTGCTGTCCTCAGGCATATTGGCTTATCAGTTCCACTCTGTAACTGATGTAAGTGTTCAGCACACGAGGGGAGACTGCATTAATGGAGTAGATGCCAACCCTAGGAAGAAGACAATTCAGTAAACGTTCTAGGATAAAGGATGTGTGTTTCCTAGGAAAAAAAGGGGGCTTCCTCTAGGCAACATAAACAGACACACGTTGAAGAAAGATGCTAGAAGTACTCTGGGTTCTTCATGCTTAATTTCCAAATGCTACTCTTCCGTATCTACATTCTATCGCTCTTTGACGGCACGGAGAATAGAGCACTTCTATGATGCTCTCCTGTGGCATCTGTTGCCTTTGACACTGAACAGTCCAGTTGCATGGCATCTGTCAACTACACAGGAAGGGGTTTAAGAAGTCCTTTTCTGTAAACACTGTGGGTGCTCAATCTTTGAGGAATGCATACCTAAAAGCAGATCAGCTCATAGCCCTTGCACCCTGCCAATACCAGCAGCATAAGTGGAATCACTAGACTCAGACTTGGAGCAAAGCTCCATTAGTACTTAGATGGCCACACCATAGACAGCACCAAGCACATGTGTCCTCTCCTTTACATCTAAGACACTGCATGCATGCCAGGTGTTAAGTTCCCTTACTGGCATACTCTCCAAATACCACCAAAAGATAAAGCCTGTGTCTGCCTTCTTTGTATGATCTGATCTACATTAACACTGAAACAGCCTATGATATCAAGCTGTGAAAGCCTAAATAATAACATAGGCCTGAGGCTAGGAGTCATTTCCTCCCAGGTATACTGGCTTGAGTGCTTTGACATCAATAAGAGAAACATGTTATTTCTTTTCCAAGAAACACTAAATATTTAATTGAATACATGCTTTAAAAAAAAGAGAAAAACTCATTTAGAAATGACCTACTTCATTTTTATGAAAGGATATTTAAATGCATCTCACAATCTGGCCTGTAGCTATTCATTCTTATTCTAAGGCTGTTTTAATTTTTTTTTTTTTTTTTTTAATTTATGGCAGTTGTGTGTATAGTGTGACCTACCGGTTGAGTTCCCCCTGGCCTGAATTTTGTACCTAAACTGCTGAGAGTGTGTGTGACTGAATGCTGAAAACTTTCCATGGCACTCTCCATCCAGCACCAGCCAGGCACTAACAATACAATATCCAGGTTAATTAAGGAAAGCAGCATAGAGGCTTCCCGAAGGAAGGAAGGAAGGAAGGAAGGAAGGGAAGGAAGCCTGACCCAATGGAGAGGAAGAGGCTAAAGTTACCGTCAAGCACAAAGACAGAAGCTGCTACTAGCCTAAAGCACGAGGGTGCCTAAGAAGGTTCAAACAATTCATCTGGCTTACTCCTGTGCCATGGCATATACTCTCATAAATGAAGAAACCCCATGGACAGCTTGATGTGCTAAGAAATAAAACACTGAGAGTGGGAGCTTCTCAAAGCCAAGAGCTGAACAGAACCAATGGTCATAATGTCAATGAGCAGGAAAGATGAGAGAGATCCTTTTGAACCTTAGGGCAAATGCCAACAAGGCTCTACATGACTTCTCACCCAATTCTATCCTCAAATTGTTCTTATGTGGAGGGGCCTTAGAATAATGTCAGTGGAAAAGCTACAACTATGCTGATATGGAAGATGGATACCTAATGTATGATTTTTTGAGACAAGGTCTCACTATATAGACCAGGTCGGCTTCCAACTCACAAAGATCTACCTGCCTCTGCCTCTCAAGTGCTGGGATTAAAGGTGTGCACACCATACCCAGCCTAAGTATTTTTTTGTACTTAACATACTGCAGCAAATTTTCCTTAGACATGGCTACTCTTCAGGTGCAAGTGACACGTCACCAGATCTGCTTCAAGTGGAGAAGACATGCAAAGGCCACTGCTCCCCTAGGAAACAAGATCGGTGGGGAGGGGCAAAGAAAAGTTGGAGGCCCATAGGATTCCTTCCTTCAAGGGTCTCCAGGATGGAGCTGTAGCGTGTTTTGAGAGAGTTGGGTGACTCAGAACAGAATGCCAGCCTGCTTTCCTAACAAGGGGAACAATTCCATTTTCCTGCTTAAGGGAGGTCAAAGATAGCCATGCAATGCTTCCTTTGGAGAAATCAGAAATCAACCAGGACCTTTTGAGCCCCAAACTATTTTTCTATTGCATTTGTACATTTTTCTGGTAATGACACTCTGACCTGGGGAATGGGTTCAATAACTTAGGAGGAAAGAAACGGCTGACTGCGGATGCCTCCTCTTTTTCTCTTTAGAGCCCAGCTTTTTGCTACTGTCACTGGGTTTGGCTGTTGAAGCTTTTAAGGCTAATAGCAACTGTAAATGTACCAAACAGTACAAGAGAGAGGAGAAGTGGAAATTAATTTAGCTATCCATTTGTCAGGATTCCATCTGGAAGATTCTTTAGGAACCTATCTAAATCTAGAGGCTAGCCTGGACCTTTAAAATGGGACACAGAACCATCCAAGTCTATAACCTTTAATCTGTTTGGTGAAAGGAACAAATGTTAAATTCCACAGGTTGCTTTCAGGGCAAGATAAATATATAGAAGGTGGCTTGTTAAGACACAGTAACCCTGAAAGATCACATCCATTAAGGTGGCGGATTCCACAAGGCTGTTTTAGTAGCAATTTCAGCTTAATAACTCTTGGGTGTGCCACTGAAGATCTGGGCATTCATTACCACAGATGCATTTGGTGTGTAGAAAGCATTCAAGTGCTAACACCCACAGACCAAAGTGCACCTGTGAGATCATCCTGAGTTATTTTGAACGGAGAGGACAATGGCAGAGAGAGAAGTAGACACATTCCAATTAAAGTCATCTCTGATGTGGACAGAAATATGGTGTTGTTTATTCTAAGAATTTCTTTTAGATAGCTTCTGTGCAGTCACAACTGTGATCACGATGAGTTGTAGATGTTGGAAGACCTTAGAGAGGGAGGTCCTTGGGAGCAAAAGATTAAGAGCTGTTTATTAGAGCAACTCAGGTGACTTGGGAGACTGACTGTGGTGACAGGAAAGAGTCAGGGCATGCTAACACTCTCAAAACAAAACAAAACAAAACAAAACCCTAGGCCAGTGATAAGTCCAGTCACACATGAAAAGTGCTGTTCCACATTCAAGAAAATGAGGAGTTTATACACAGAATGAGTGAGGACTTTATTGGTTTCAGAAATAAACCTGTACAGATACCTACATAGCATGGGAGGTATAAAGGCTGGGTCATACTTCTTCAAAGACGAACACACTGCTAATGATAACTACACAATTTGGTTATTTATTGTGACATCCAAAAGGCCTTTCACAGGAAGCTACGAAATCTGGTAAGACAAGCACATACTTAAAGCACTGAGGATATATTTCAGCTATCCAGTGCTTGCCTAGTATTCCAGAGTCCCAGGGTTCCATCCCAGCAATGCCATCCAAACAAAACACAATAAAAAAGTACACGCCCAGTCGAGTTTACTAACTAGAGAAAAGATGAGGAGCCGAATTCTTAGGATGAAGCACCAGCAGTATGGCTGCTGTGGACATCCAAGCAGAGGAGGAACATCTTTGATATGCTAATGAATGATACAGAAGATGCCAGCAATTGGTCTACTATGCACAAAACTGAGTTAACCTAAGAAGCAAGGGGAACTGACAGCTCAAGCAGAAACACACAGACAAGAATTAGGAAGCAAATGTTCTAGATGGAACCAGCTTTAGAGCGAGACACGACACCAATTGATGGATTTTTCAGAAGATATAACATTTAGTACAAATGTGTTTGTAACTAGTATTTAGGAAGCCCTTCAATGGTGGGTTATAGCAGAGTCCTCTGTCCCACTGCAATAGCTGCAAAGTGAAGGAAACTTGGATTAGATGATCTACTGTAATTGGTACTGATGTGGCCTCCTCTCACTGAGCATTTTGCCTTCTGTCATCTCATTGACTCCAGAAGAGTCAATGTGATGCTAGAAGGTGGTTGCTAGACATCGAGTGCTTAAGAGTTGAACGTGAAGAGCACCATGTGAAATATTCAGTGGGAATCAAGGAGTCTAGGGATGCAATGGTCAGACACATGGTTCAAAGGGAACTTGGACACTAGCAGGACCTATGTGGTGGCAAAGTCAGTTTTTCAAGAGATTCTTTCCGCTTGTAGAGTGGACACTTGGAAGCAGCAGTTGGGGAAGGCCTGGCCTAAGAGGTCCTGCACACTGAGTTGGTATAGCCATGAAGCCATCCTCTCTTGCTAGGCCAGAAGAATCCCAGTCAAGCAACACCAAACTATTTGAGAGCCACTGGGCACCAGGATGAGGAGGGAGGCCATGTAAAAAAGAGGTGGTACACATGAGTGCTCAGCTTGGAAAAGACAGTAACTCCCTCTGATTCCTGCAATCTCCCAGGCAACAAGAGGCCCATACAGCCATACTATAGCAGGCACCCATTAGAGGAAGGAGGATGACAGTGCATTCTGCAGTGTGGCCCAAGGAGGCATGCTGAAATTTAGTGCAGGTATTTTCTTCATATGGATTAAGATGAAATTTAGACCAAGACATGATCCAGGCCACAATACTTACCAGGTCATCAGCTGTGGCTAAGCAGAAGCTACTGGAGGGCTCTTTAGTAGGCAGGCTGCCATTTTTCCTAGTGTTTTTGCTTTGGGTGGTGATGCTTCAAAAAGAATTCCCTCATGCTAAGGTGCGAGTCATCTGATGTGTTAACAGCTCAGATGTTAAAGTTCCTCCTAGAGCCTTAAGATTCAGCTCAAGAGCACAGTATCAAGTGTCTCTGGAGTTCCAAAGTAAAGGAACTTGCAAGCTCAGAGGACTTAGAGAGAACAGCTAGGCTTCTTTTTGTTTATACCAGAAAGACAATATACATTCAGGACATTTCCAATGGCAATGAAGGTACCATACCTGTGATGATGGTAAGGATGGTGGTGGTGGTGGTGGTAGTGGTGGTGGTTGTTGTGGGAGGAGGGATAGTTGTGGGGGGATCTGGATAAAAAAAAAAAAGGAAAATCAAACCCACAATGCTGAACACAACAATGACCAGTAACGACAAATGAAGGCATGGAGACACTGAGATGTTGGTTGGATGGCTTCCTTCTTTAAACCATCAAGTTCCTTCCCCTCAGAGACGTAGGTCTGAAACTACATCCCAAAGCCTCAGTTGGAAGAGCTAAGAAAAGAAGAACAGCTTTCTTATTCATGAAGTGAATACAAATGAAATGGGAAATAGAAAAGTGAGAAAAAAAATCTAAACACTCAAAACCCCTAACCCTGCCAGATCTTAAAGGCAAGGCTAAGTCACCTCTGTGCCAAGAAAGCACAATGGCTGTCCCTTTCTACTTCACAGATGGGAGGAAAGAGTTGAAGGAGCTGCTGCATTTAAAGGGCTTGTATCAGCCAAGGATGAACGTGGCGCTGCACACATGCTCTCTGCAAATGCTAACTTCATTATTCTCCATCAATACATCCCAGCAGGAAGGAAAACCACTTCTGTATCCATAGTAAGTACAAAGAAGAGAGAATGTCACCACGGACTGAGGACCAAGTTCCAGGCAAGTGAGATTTTACTGAGATGTTATTTTTTTAAAAGTCAATAAATTTTCACACCTTATAAATGTTAATAAGTTGCTTTTGCTCATGTTAAAAGCTTGACCTAAGTGGACCACAATGATAAAAATGAAAGAACATCTTCTACCTTGTAAACAAGAGAGCTAAATATAAATGAAGTTTGACCCTCAAATCCAGGAGCCTGGGAAGATGCCTCTGTCTGGTACTTGATACACTGTATCTTCTATCATCTCAAAAATTATTTGGGGATAAGGAAAGGGCAAAAAAGGAAAAAAAAAAAAAAAAAAAAACTAAGCCCAGATGATCAAACCGAATATGTTAAACTGTCAGCAAGACTTTGAACTAAGCAATCATTCTGCTATAATAGAGCAGAGGACGATTTGAAGGCTTTTGATTTTAAATTTTATCTAAAGCGCATCTACTTTTTCTTCCTGACACATCTGGTGTCCTTTTATCTTCAAGTGAGCTCTCGGATTGTCTAATTAATACATCAAAACTTTAATTATATATTGCACCTTTACTGGGTTTGGCACAACTTCCTGGGAGTTGATGGAATGACTCTTTTGGGCTTGGCTGCAAGGGCTGCATGAAATGATGCCTATCACTGATCAATAATCAAAGGTTTTCATTTTCTCCACCAACTGCTTCTCTCACACAATCAGACTTGTATGAACTTGATAAAGAAGGACCGACAGCACATGGTTCTGCTTTGTGCCAGGCTTTTCTCCTTGAAGATGTGGAAACAAGCAGATTAAACTGTTGTTTAATGCAGCTTCCAATGAGTAAAAAAAAAAAAAAGGACTCCAGGCAAAGTCTCATTCTAAGAAGTAGAAATGATGAAATTTAAAATTTAAATTACCCTTTTAAAAGAACAGGATAAGAAATGACTGAGCATCATTTCAGTCTTGTCCTTTGGTTGTTTTATGGAAGCCATAGGTGAGAAAGTTGTTTTTGTGATTGGGCAACTTGTTTGAACACATTTACATCAATGACAGGTGCCGACTAAAGACAGGTGAGCTGAGTGCCCTGAGACTCTAGCCAGAGTGGGAGACACTGCCTCCTTCTGCTACAAGTAAACTGTCTGAGAGAGTGCCTCCTACCCATCCAGGGGACAAATAATGTGATTTTTCTGTTTGTTTTAATTATAGCATTGCTGCTGAACAGCAATATTGCTACTCGGAAGACCTGCCCTGCTGTACTCTCATGCTATTTTCAAAACCGCTTCTAAACTCAATAGCACAAAGCATATGATGTGTGCAACACAGTAAGAATGAGGATGAATGTGATTTGAAGATACAATTATGAACCACAAGGCAGACAAGATGAACAAGAGGACACATGTCAGGGAGAGGTCACCAGGACCTCTCAATATGTAAAAATGGTACACGTTCAGTGCATCACTGCTGGGCAAATCTTGTCCTTCACATCTGGCTCAGGAAATCTTGAATGAATCAGATTCCATTATCAGGTGAAACATCCTTGCTGAGGTCATTTTCAGTAAGAAGGGTAGCACAAGGCCACTATTTAAGAAACGAGAGGGCTGGGATGTAGCTCATCAGAGAGTGCTTACCCAGTATTCCAGAGGCCCTGAAATCAATGTGCAGCATTATAACAAACAGGGAGAAACAGAAAGAGCTGGAGCTAATGAGCTGTGCTTGAAACATGGATGCTAAGAGAACAAACCCAACTGGGATTCAGGCTCTAACCAGCCAGATGCTTTGAGTAGAGAAGTTACTTCCAGGGAATTAAATATTTTAGAAGTGTATCAACTTTTAGTTCACAGAGTACTTTAAAAATTGCTTAAGTACCACAGTATATTGCTCTGGAAAGACAATCTCCCTATCCCTACCCAAATTGTTAGAATGTTTTGTTACTAGACCAGCAATACTTTGATTTAGCATGCTAGCCTGCCATTCCAATGGTGCTATAAGCAGAGACCAAGAAATAGAGAATCCTAGGAGGCTGGATGGATCATGGATATGCCTGTATACAGGTATGTTTGCCTAAGTAGGTGAGTTCTTACAATTCTTCCTTTTCAAATTATGGGCCAGGGGGCTAATCTCAAAAGGCCAATCTTATTTTGGAGGGACTTAGTCCCTTGAAAAGCCATGAATAAGAGGAATTGCAAAGGGTAACTTTGCAGTGGGTTTTGGGATGGCAGTATGGTGGCCCTAAGGCAATCTGGGGACCCTGTGAACTAGGCCATGTTGTATGATCTTTCTAAGTTTCGCTTTATCATGTCGAATGGGGTGAACGATAAGCACAGATCATGGTGTTATTGTGGAAATTGGATGAAATCGTCTAAAACTGTCAATGCCAGAAACAACACTCAACAAACTCTGGTTATAAGCTAATTTTCCAAATTATGAAAATATGTTTGCCAAACAAGGCCTCAGAATGTTCCTTCTTCTCATTGTGAGATGTGGGAATAGTAGGCACAGTTGAACTGTTTTCAGCCTTCTGAATCACAGAAGTGTGTCACAGACGGGCAGAAAGTGCTCACTGTTTCTTGGAATGTGAAGCCTGTAAAAAGAACTAGACTGACGTCTATAAACCTGGGCACAAATGTCAGGGGCACTTCTATCAGGCTCAGACCTTAGGGTGGAAGGGGTGTATGCAAAAGCACAGAGAGGAAAGTCCCTTCTATCTCTGCCAAACAGTGCAACGGAGCTGCTCTGCACCTCGCTGAAACTCGGTGCCCATGCCCCTTCTCACTTCTGCAGCAGAACCATTCTCTTTTTGTAGAATTCCTTAACCACTGAGGAGAACAGCAGCTAGGTATGGACCACTATTTGAGACTGGGCAGCATGCAAAGAAAGCATACTCTAGAGGCTTCCAAATACAGGGATTTGATAGGATCTTTTCATTTAATAGTATGCTAAGGCAGGAGTTCTCAATCTGTGGGTCTCGACCCCTTTGGGGTTGTATAACAGATATTTACATTATGATTCATAACAGTAGTAAAATTACAGTTATGAATTAGCAACTAAATAATTTTATGGTTGGGGTCACCATAACATGAGAAACTGTATTAAAGGGTTGCAGTATGAGGAAGGTTGAGAACCATGTGTTAACAGGGAAAAAAAATCCCTCAGGTATAGGCTAAAGATTATAATTTCATATTCATATAGGTATGGTACAAAGGATGCCTCTCTCTGTTCAAAGATGCCTCTCCTTCATAAGGAGGGTGCCTAGGTTTTGAGACAGTACAGTGTAAATATTATTCCAAATGTATAATTTATGTGTCAATGCCTATATTCACACACTTGTAACTTAACTTGGATTGTTTACAAAGCTATCACAAAGACAGAAATGGGGCCCCCATATTTAAATATTTGTAACATTAGGATTTTGATGCCTCTGGTTACTCATATGTTGGGCCAATGCATAACTTTTTCTTAGTATAAAATGAAGAGACTTCCATTGGACAGAAGAGATTCAATTTGATACCACAAGAAAGTATATAGAGAGTGTACTTCTCAACTAAATAGAGGATATTCACAATATACAAAATCAGCAGCACGATATGAATGGGAAATGCCCAGCACCATAGGTGTTCAATGTGTATCTGCTGTTTCCAAAGTGAAATTCATGATAATACGCTTTAATAACCCTGTAGAAAGGTGTTAAGAAAACATGACATCTTTGTAAAAGTTGGCATTTGTGTCTAAAACAGAAGGTGTAGGTGGTCTCTGCAACTACCAAGGGCCTTACATTTATTCTGAGTGTTTACTGGTTTGCAAAGTCTTCTGGATTTAATAGCTTCATGTTAAAAATAAGATAGTTCTGTTCATCAAAGTGGGAGAAAGGCTAGCCCAGACATCATAGGATAAAAAAACCACTGGGAATAAACTTTCTGAGCTGAGCGCCACTAATTGGTAAGGTTGAATTTTTCAGACATTACTTCTAACATAATCTCCATGGTCTGTGCCTAAGGACAGCCTTCCTACTCAGCATGATCAGAGACTGTGATCTTGTGGGAAACCCCCACAATCAGAGGGAGAAAAGAACAGTCACTGTCCACCCAGGTGGGGACCACCAGGGTCCACCTCAGGCCAGGCTTCTTTAAGTTCCTGAAGAACACCAACTGGTTTTTTGGTTTTCAACTTGACCAAAGGCTTTGGGGGTGAAGCCCAGGCAGCAGCTCCATGCAGAAGGGCAAGTAGGGAGGCGTTTCATCTTCTCACGTACCGTATACATACAGCATGTAGTCCGAATGAGCTTTCCCCACTACGTTAGAAGCCTCACAACGGTAAGTACCGTTATCTGTTTTGTTTAGGTTATTGATGAACAGGTTTGGCCCGGACAGAACGGCATGTTGAGGCATTTCGTCATCGACTCTCACCCAAGTTACCATCACAGGCCTGCAGAGTGAAGGCAAGAAAGACAGGGTCATTCCCCACTCAAGTATCTGTATCCAGTTTCTCACCCATGCAGCCAACTAATCACATGCGGGGTGATGCATTAACCGGACCCACTGAAGAGATGTGAAGTTCACAGAATTAAGATCATGCAACGGCCAAAAGTATGCTCGGAATATTAAAAAACATAATCAGGTGGTTCAAAAATCTTCAGGACTGGGTAAGTGGGAGTTTTATTTCTAATTCATCTTCAGTAAGTGAGCAAATAACCCAACATGCCCAACTCACATGCCCTGCTGTGTGGTTTCACACCAATTCAGCCAGGACAGAGCTCACCTATTATTAATCATCTCATTAATTAGAGAGGAAAAAAAGCAAGGTCTTGGCTAGTGGTGCATGCTACAACCTAATGGTTACTAGCATACCAAATGTTTGCTTGCTCAGAAGCCACTTGGGAGTTATATATGGACTTTGCCATCTGAGCAGCCCTCCTCATCTCCCTTCCTTTCTTTGATGGGCACTGACCATGCTGGCTCTACCACTAGGCTCCACCATCAGCCTTCCTTCATTGCCGTTTGCTCTCAAGGTTGCCATAGCTGGTCTGGAACTTGGTGTGTAGACCAGGCTGCCCTTGAAATGTCAGTGAGTCTCCTGACTCTGCTTCCAGAGCAGCTGGGATTACAGACCTGTGCCATCAGCCTGGGCTTAAACAGAGCTTTATATGCTGATCTGTTTTTGGAAAAGCTACCTTTGATTCTGGAAAGATGCAATCACTTCCTCTCTCTTTAGTCTGACTCTCCCCACCTGGGATGTCACTTGGATGGCCCTGACCACCACCTTGTCTATCTGCCCCGATCAGTAATTGCCCCCCTGTATTGGCTCTTCTAGACCCAGATATGGCTGGACCTTCCCCATAAGTGAATTTGGTTCTTGAATTAATGATGAAAGAACAAATCTCAATGTAGACTCTTTAGGTACAACAAGGGAATTTGCTTATCAAAAATAAGTTTTAGTGACTTAAAATACCACACATATCTTAAGATAGCCATTAAGGAAAAGTAAATTTGACAAGATGCTCTGGAGAGAAGCATGCATAGACACCAACTGCCTTTAACTCACTGAACTTGAAACCTGTCTTCTTCAAGGTTCTTTCATGCTCATAAGAAACCAAGTGCATATATAAGAGTGTATCTGAAAACATGTTCTTTTGTGCAGTGTGTGTAATGCTGGAGACAGTACCCAGGGCCTTGTGAGCGCTGGGTAAGCACATACCTCCTGGTTATACCGTCAGTCCCCAACTTCTATTTGAAAGGAAGGATGACACGGGTTTGAACAGACAAGCAATTTTCTTTCAGTCCCTACTACTACTACCTCTAGGAGCAGTGACATGAGCAGAGACCCAGGCATAAATGATGAATGGATACTCAAGTTAGGCCTGCCAAGTAGCATTCCAATGTTCAAATGGGATGTGAAGTTGCAATTTTTCTTTAATTACACATGGTTTGTCATCACAATGCAGTAAATTATTTAAAAGTTAGTACTGCATATGTCCTCCTTGTAGGCAGTAGCAAATGGGGCTGCCTGGCAATCAGACCTCACGCCCTGCTGCTTGACAGCGGAAACAATCAGTGGGGTAAGCACTGAGAACATTCACAACATATAATGGCAAGTTAAATTACCATTTTTATTGTATGCAATTTCTTGAGAAAATAAATAGGTAATATGCAAGGAGGGACTGCTACAGAGTAATGCCTGCTTGCTCACACAGCCACATACCCTTTCCAATTTGAGACGAACAAACAAATACCCTCTCTGGCAAAAATGTCCTGAAGGAAACATGTAATTTACTGTCCCTGTGGTACATGCAATCGAACACAGTACCTTCTTCAGGAGAAAAAAAATACAGAAACAAAATACAGGTTAGCAAGCCCAGCAGTACAAATGCAACTGATGGGGTTGAATACAGGTGCTGTAAACAGTCAGAGGCCTGTGTGAAGTGTTTTCCCTCGGTCCATGGGGTTGTTTGGGAGACAAGGGAAACTGCTATTTAGGGCATAAATCACTTTATAAAGGAAAGATCTGAATCTTTTTGAAGGGCTTAAAAGAGAAAAAGACTGCTTTGTCAAAGCTGGGATCAAATAACCCAACAGCACCAGAAAAGAAGCAAAACAGAACCAGATCCCCTCTCTCTAAAGGCCATCTTTATAACTGCCTCCTCAGGCAGAGGGGAGGCTAACTAGCTCATGAATACAGGGCGGTAGAAGAAGAAGGGACTAGCCATAGCCAGGCTCCCCTCTAGCACAGTGCCCTCTTGGCTCTCTAACTAGCACAGGGTGAGCTCTCTCTGAGGATGTGGAGGGAAGCACTGCTAAGATGCTCCGAGGACTCCACAGGAAAATCGTGAAGATGCTGCTTACCCGAACTGAGGGGACAGAAGAAATCATGGCACAGGGACAGCAGAGGGAGCTCACTGCTGCTTTTCCCATTAAGTACTGCTCAAAGTTTTAGTGCCCTTACTCCCAACTTGACCTGTCCTTCCATTTCATGAGTCAGTGGACTGCGATTTTGTTTGTTTTATCCTCTCAAAGAGTTAAAAACACTTTATTTTACTAGAAAGATGAAAAGCTACCTTCTTCCTTCTGCTCTCAGTAAACTCTGAGATATCTGCAGTAGCACAGCCTCAAGGCTTGTTTGCCATGTTAGTGGTGATCCACACCACTCTTCTAATTCATGCTGGATTATTGTGCAGAGGTAAACAGAGCCTTTCCGTCACCCTC
Organism: Onychomys torridus; assembly: GCF_903995425.1. Taxonomy (NCBI): domain Eukaryota; kingdom Metazoa; phylum Chordata; class Mammalia; order Rodentia; family Cricetidae; genus Onychomys; species Onychomys torridus. The sequence goes on along the minus strand of NC_050449.1, from coordinate 41,307,416 downwards.
CTCAGCAACATGAGAGTCTGTCAGCTCTCCCCTCCTCCTGGGTAGTGACAGTCACATTCTCCTTGAGGACAGTTCCTGAATCTCTCCCCACTTACAAAGCTGCTTCTCAATTGAGTACAGCTCTTTTCTTGGAAGCGTTTATTTGTTTGTTTGTTTGTTTGTTTATTTATTTATTGTTGTCTACATCTGGCCCTAAACATCTTCCAGCTTGGCAAGAACACCATTGTTAGTAGCAGACATTCTATTGCATTGAGAGTATACTGACATTTTAAATGATTTTTATTTCTGTGTATCCACGTGTGTCTTTGTGTGTGTGCGTGTGTAGGTCGGTATCTGTGGAGGCCAAAAGAGGGTGCTGGGACCCTGGAGCTGGAGGGATATGCCACCGGATATGGATGCTGGGAAACAAACTTGGATCCTCTGCACTAACAGTGGGGCTCTTAACTGCTGAGCCATCTTTCCAGCCCCAGTATGTTGAAATTTTATGTAAGAGAAAATAGCCCTGACCAGCATGTTGACAACCATAAAACAGAATTTGCCAAGATTTCAGCTTTAGCTGGCATTTTCCTCCCATTCCTGACCATTGAGAATCATAGGAATTTATTTCCCTCTCATTGAGTATTCTTCATTTCCTGAAAAATCATCCACCCTTTTCACAGCAGGAGACAGGTGACAGGCCAATGAGTTGGGAATGCACAGCTTCATGTTGTGACATTTACCACTCATGACCCTCTGCCAACCTTGGCCTTTAGAACTTACTGGGGTTTCCCGATGGCTTCACACGTTAACTCAAGCGCATCCCCTTCCCGGGTCAGGCCTTGTAGAGGGTAAGTCATCTGGATATGCACTTGCGGCTTATCTGTGTGACAATGACACAAAGTGTGATGATGTTTAGCAAACAATTGCCTCAGGTAGACGGGACCTGCATACTGCACAAACCCCAAACGGCCAGTACTTACTCTCTCCCCATCCATGTGCCTCCAGCAACATCCTTCTAATTAGTTAGTAATCCTGGCATTTGTTCAAATTAAATTGACTAATAACTCTAAGGAGTGAACCTTGAATAGATAAGAGATTCATAAGCCAACTGTGCCACATCAAACAATCCCTGTGAAATACATTTTGTTACATTGGACTTTATCTCTAAACTCAGTCAAGCTAAGGGAAACTCATTTGCCTTCTTGCTGAGGTGAAGCTGCAGATATTTGTGGTGCTCAGAATTGATACATTTTATCTTATATCACATAACACCATGTGACAATGTGTTTTGACATTGCATATTAACAAGTTGTCTCTTCAATGCTCTTGCTATCCAATTGTTTCCTGAATTCCACTCCAACAGCTTTAGGAAGAAAAGATCTAGGAGAGACGGGTGGCCCCAAATGAAACTATCCTGATATAAACATAGAAGAGGAAAAGGGGACTGGCATTCACCCAGAGCCCATTATCTGAGGAAACATTCCCTGTGATGGAATAAGCAAGAGTTTTAGGGATGACAACTTTGGTGCCCATAAACGACACAGCTAGGTGGAGGTCACAGAGACAATATAATACCAGACAGACCTACAGAATGAAGAGTGGGGCAGAGTTCCAATTCCAAAGTACATTTCTCAATGGCAATCCATAACTAAAGCTGAGGATAGCTTTCTAATTCAATCGTGCATTCAGGAAAGTGACACAAGTTAACAGTGGCTTACAGCTGAGACCGCTGGGGAGATGGCATGTGGGTATCGGAGATGAATGACTAAGGCAGGGAAGCAGAAGTAGTTACAATCAGCATGGCTAGATGTACAAAGACATTTATAAGTGGAATCTGATATTTTCCTATGATTCTCATTGAGTTCTGTGGCTCTGTAAATGTATATTTTTGGAAACAGACCCAAGAGTAATAAGTGCGAGAGGGCAAGACATCAGTTGGCTGAAAGGTCAAAACAATTACCACGCTTTACTTTCCCACACAATCACAGCACCTAAACAACAGCCCCTTAGCCTTTTACAAGTAGTGGTGAGCTCATTAGTATTCATCCGATAGAATAAGAGAGAAGATCGAACTATGGCCAGGCTCTGCCAACCTCACCTCCCACCCCATAGCTATGGACGCCACGCAGGGGAGTCATCATCCAGGACAGCTGTTGTTGGATGACTGTTTAGTCTCGATCCCATCACATAGCTTTTGCTATGTCATAGAGAACCCAGGACATTATGATCCTTTTAAGAGAGCCCCCTTGAACACCCACTGGTGTGCACTACTCACTGGGAATTGGTAGCACTTTCTGAGGAGCAATGTCACTTGTCAGAGGACATAAAACTGACAAAAGCTCCAGATGGCCACTGCAAGTCACACAGTCCCTCCCTTGGACTTACTGGCAAAGCAAAATGGTAAGGATCTTGATAAATGTTATTAGAGAAAGGCAGACATATTTGCATAGAAAAAATAGGCTCTGGGGCTGAAGCAAGGGCTCCTGGGCACCCACTTTTACATCATATCTTGGACTAAACAGAACCTTGAAGTGTACTGTATGTCTATTCTTTTTAATGATACAAGTTCTTCTGCCTGAAATACAGCTATTTGATAAAATCTATTTTTTAAAAAGATAAACAAAAACAAGGGAGGTTATGACACACAGATACGCTGTCTAATAGTTCACACCGAGAAACCTAACAGCACCCAAGAAATCTTGCTTAGAGGACTTCTGACATAAAGGAAGAGCTCCAAATCCAGTCAGCAGCATAACATCTGCTTATAGGTTGATCTGTGAGCCCCAAGAGCTGGGTATTTTCATGCACTGCCGACTTCAGCCTGCTAGTTAAGGAGAACTGAATGGCTGCTGATCTGCACTGGCTACCTGTGCTTGCTGAAGCACACTTGTTGGTCTCCAGGTCTGCCCTTGCTGGTTTATGCTGGCTGTTGTGTGCCTGTTGGTCTGCAGGTGCTGGGCTATGCTTGGTGGTCTGTCTTGCTAGGATGTGCTTGCCACTGTGTGCAAAATTTCTGTTGTTTCCCGCTCTGTGTAATTTACAAGCAAACAGCAAATGTGTATTTTCAGGACAGTGTACTCTGTCCGGGTCATCCCATGTTCAACTTCTGTTAATAATAGAGTGTGGCAGAGTCTAACCTACCCTACCTCTTTGCTACTACTAAGTTTATTTTAGTTAAACTTTTTTATTTTTTTTTAACACATGTTCCCAATGAGCTGTTTACCAGTTGTCAATCACACACATAAATCAGAAAGAGCAGCTGAAGGACTTACCATGCCTGAAATTTGTATTTGAAGCCACAAAAACTACGCCCTGAGGAGCTTTGATCACTAATTTTCTCAATGTATGGTCCAGGTACCTGGAGAAGCTTCTACCATGTTCGGTACGGACACAGCTGCTAGTTACCTCAATGGCTGGCAGAAAAAGCTCACATCATTGACACACACAGCATTTATGGGCATATTATCTGACTATGGGCAGCTGAGCTTTCTTTATACCCTATAAACCAAACAGAAGGACTGAGCACCAAGATCTGTCCCTGAGGTGATAGGAAACTTAAAGGCAAATTTTATTCCACTTCCCATGTCCTAACTGAGGAAACGTAAGACTTTTCAACAGGTGGGACAGCAACATGGGGATTTCAGTGATGCCTCCAGGAATCAGGGCATTAAATTGTCCCCCAAAAGACCCTGGCTACAACAGAGACATGTCAAAATATCAAACTATCCAGATGGCTGATTGAAGAGCCAGAGCTTATCATTCATATTTTAATTACATACATAAATCAAATGTTATAACTCACCAAACCTTTCCTAAAACAGAACCAGACTCCAAGATATATCTTTAAGTAATGAGGTAAAGTCTTACACATTTTCTGGGGGAATCATTTTACGCCTCGGTTGGTGTCGTTAGGCACAAGGCTGAAAGCCAGATGACACTTTCTACCCGTGCAGTAACTGTCCAGCAACATATTGCTCAGAATGGCTTAATGTCATTATAAAATGGAACTGCTATATAAAAATAAGAAAAATAGTTGGGTCTGTGCACTTAAGGGGCATTACACTCATAGAGATGGCATCAGCAACAGCCAATCAATTAGGTGGAAAGATCTGAGGGTTTCATAATACACTGTAATTTTTAAGCCCTCTAAAATACACTTAGCAAGACCACTAGAGCTGACAAAATTTGTTCATTAGTCAAAGTTGCACAGAGGGTTAAATATACCAGGAGGTCATAGGGCACACTATAATTGTAACCAATTAAAAAAATAATTTTAGGAAGACATTCAGATTTGATGAGACATTCTTTAAATGTATTTTCCTCTCTATAAAGGGGGAAATAAAATAGACAACTCTTAAAGAGGTCTGAATGGCGTGCTGGCAGATTACAATTGATTTCATGCCAGTCTGACCTTGCACTACGTTCTGTGATCTTCTTAGAAGATGAAACTCAAGATTCTGTAACCTGTATGTCAACTTCCTATGCAAATGAAAATGCAGTCTCCTCTCTGAAACCCAACACTAGCACATCAGGCCTGCGATTTCCACCCCCCACCCCACCCCTTTAACTAGGATGCCATCTTTCCCATAGAGCAGAGAGTAGAAGAGCTGAAGCCAGGGGGAGTGTTCTGGTGTCTTAGCAGATCTATCCCAGGGGCACCTGCTACTTCCTCTCCTTTCCTTCGAAGTTCTAAATCAGGGCATGCTAACATCAAATGTTCTTTGACATGCCTACTACAACCAGCCCCAAGGGTTTTGCATGAAAATCTACCTTTAACTACAAGGGTTTGAGTGCAAATCTCCAAGTTCCTTGCTTTATTTCCATCCAACATTCAGAAACACAGTGGGTGTGGGATTTGATTCCCATGGATCAAGGGCTCACTTTTCATATCGTCCCAGGGAGAACTCGGCAGCACCCATACTGCTGCTACCAGCATGGCTAGGAAAGGGTCTGGGTGCACTCAAGCTTGGAGGAAGCAGTGACTGAAGGGTCTGTCAATCATGGAGGATTACTGCAGTTTGGAGTAGAACAACAATGGCAAGATTAACCCGAGATTTGGTTTGTATTAGAAGCTGTTTCAGCTCAAAGCAAAAATCAGGCCCTACAATACAGTTGTTTAAACTTCTGGGGCGACAGCTTTGTAATGAGAAGAGGGCACTGCTGGGCACAAAGGGAGACTGCACTTGGCCTGGGACCAGTCCGCAGAGCTCCCAGAGAAGGGAAAAAGGACAGCTTGTAAAACACTTGTTTTTCTATTGTCGTAAGGCACTCTCTAATTTTCAGGGCTGGTTATTTGCTCTCATGGTGAAACGACCTCCTACAAGTATGGTACAAACTGCAGCACTTAAAATTATACTCCCTACCTGTAATCCCAGCAGCTGGGAGGCTGAGGCAGGAGGATTTCCATGAGTTGGAGGTTAGCCTGGGTTACACAGAGTGACTTCTAGGAAAGCCTAGGTTATTGAGTGAGCTATTTGCCTCAAAACAAAAGGAGAAGAGAAGAGAAGAGAAGAGAAGAGAAGAGAAGAGAAGAGAAGAGAAGAGAAGAGAAGAGAAGAGAAGAGAAGAGAAGAGAAAAGGCAGATTAAAACAATCAATTACACTTCTTGAGGAGGGATGAGCTATAATAGACTAAGAGCAGGATGAAATAACTCTGCTAGGGGCAGGGTGGGGACCGAGGGTACTAGCAACACAGGACAATGTCACTTCCTCCTGTAGGATGCACCGGTTTTGTTTCCTTCCTTTCTTTCTTTTTATATGGTTGTTAAAATTACTGCTCACTCAACAGAATCCAGTTTTATTCTATGCCCTTGAGGAACATTATTCTGTTGACAATGGGGTCCATATTCATAGAGTGCTTGCTTCCCCATAATACTGAGGAAATATTTAGGATCAGAAGCAAGTATTATTGAAGAGCGCTCCTCTTTGAGAAGAGAGGGCTTTTGTCTTGCTGCCTACATGTACACCATGTGTGTGCTTGGTGCCTATAAAAGGGTGTTTGTTGGGTCTCCTGGAACTGGAGTTACCAATGGTTGTGAGCTGCCATGTGGGTGCTAGGAACCAAACTCAGGTACTTTGGAACAGAAGTCAGTGCTTTTAATCCCTAGCCATCTCTGCAGACCTCTTGTCTTGTTTTTATTCTTCTTTCTTTCTTTTCTTTTTCAAGACAGGGTTTCTCTATGTAGTTTTGGAGCCTGTCCTGGATCCCACTCTGTAGACCAGGCTGGCCTTGAACTCACAGAGATCCACCTGGCTCTGCTTCTCGAGTGCTGGGATTAAAAGCTTGTGCCACCACCGCCCAGCCTGTCTTGTTTTTAAATGTCAGGCAACTACAAAGGTGTCAGCACCTGGCACACAGGAAACATCTGACAACATCTGTAGAAGAGGTGAACAATGCAGGAGGAACATTAGGAAGCTGAGAAGCATTAGGTAATGGCTTCTGTTCCTAGTTCTACTACAGACTAAATTAATAGTGACAACAGTAATAATAAACCAGACAGGAGATAATTAACCATATAGTAAACAGAAATAATAAACCATCTTAGCCCTCCAAAATAAATCTGTGGATTTGTTTTGAAGGTCAAGCCAGCTCCCCAAATTTGGGAATCAGCCCAGGTATCCTGGCTCATGAATGTATTTCATGGCACTGTTACCTGGCATCTCTGGCATCTCTGGGGACACCATAAGGGGTTTTGTTTGACTATTCTTTTTAATTTTACGGGCCAGTGTCATGATCATTTAACCTTCCACAGGATCCGAACTTGACCCTGAGTTAAAAACCTTCAAGGCAGGTTTCACTCTGTAAGTACCTGATGCCCACACCACACTACAGCCATCTTTACTAGTACAGCTCAGAGACAGCTGCACTTGTGTCTGGAGTGGAACTACAGAAGGCCTTTCCCTCAGAGGTCATTCATACCTTGCCCAGCCCTCGCCTTACCCTTTCATCTTGAATACTGACATTAGCTTCCTGCTTGCTTTGGTCCTGTGGAGGGTACCACTCGCAGTCCACAGGAAACGTAAGGAACTCAGAGCTTTCCTTGCCAGATAACAAATGGTGCTTCAGTCAGGGTCTCTCTGCCTTGAGGGTTTCTCATAAGGAATAATAATCACTGATAGGGCTGGGCAGTAGTGGTGCACATCTTTAATCCCAGCACTTGGGAGGCAGAGGCAGGCAGATCTCTATGAGTTCAAGGCCAGCCTGGACTACAGAGTGAGTTCCAGGAAAGGTGCCAAAGCTAACCAGAGAAACCCTGTCTCAAAAAAAAAAAAAAAAGTTCTGGGAAGTTTTATCCTCCAGTCCAAACAGGAAAGATTTTTCCAATTTCCAGGTTTTTCATTCTCCATCACCACAGGGTGCTATCAATATCACAGAAACATTCATTTTGTCACAGATAAAGAACAAATTTTGATCATCCCCTCAATGCCCAATTTCCTCCAGTTGAGGGAATGGAGAAAAAAATTCCAAAAACCAAATACCACCCATCCTTCTCTAGACCATGGATGGATGGGAATATGGATTTATAAAATACTTGCCTACATCCAGTCAATAAAACTCATTTTCAGAATGATGAACTGGTGAGAGCTGGGCAGGAGAGGGGCTCCCATACCAGCTTCTGGTTTCATTTTCTCTTTCTGGACTCAGCTCTTAATTTGTTTCTCTTTTTACAAATGCACACATGCACAAAACCTGAACAAAATGAGGCTGTCTTACAAAACACTCTGCAGCGCAAGACTACAGCGGGGGAGATGAAAGCCAGGCAGCCCTCACACCAGCTCCCGCTCTCTCGTGCAGCCGGAGCAAGGCTTTCTTCCCTTCTCACAGCGCTCTGATTCCACACTGAGGGCCACAGCTTCCTTTTGAATTCCCAGTTTATGTCGCAATGTGTTGCCACCTTGATGCTATTTAGACAGTTTTCTTTTAGCACGCAGACAGTGAACTGGTCTCGTTTAAACAGGCTGTTATTCGACAAGGGTGCATTCCCTCAGATCTGATGCTCTACTAACCCTGCTACAACTGTATCACACTAATCAACCATGGTGTAAATCTGGGCAACACACCTATACAGAGTTTGCAAGACTGGGGAGGAAAAAAAAGGTGCAGAAAGACTTTAGGGTCATATAGCTCAGCATATTTAAAAGGCACAACTGTTCTCTGCACAACATCTAAGAAAGCAGAGCTCTGAATTCCACCCTGCCAACACCATTATTTTCTGTTTTAAACATTTAGCTGCATGCTGCTGTACTCTTGCTGGGCCTCAGAATGAAAGCTAGCAAACTAGGAGCCCTACTGTATGGTCTTCATTCCCAGCAATGCTCCTAGGAGAAAACCTTATTAATGAGCTTGCAAACGAGCACCCAACAGGGAAATGTCACAAACAAGAGCGGCTAATGCCCCAGAAAATCAAATAACTGAACACTTGGCTGATTGTGGTGCCTTTCATATTTATAATAAAAAAGAGGAGGGGGGCTTTAATTCACTGATTCTGGAGGGGTCAACACCTTGCTGAACAAAACAACTCATTTATTTATGTTCAGAAATCTCCAGATGATAAATTACATTGATGTTAATCACTTCAATGCATACTACACAATTAATATCTGTACTCACCAAAATTTAAGGGTTATTAAAAGTATGACAGCATACACATCTGGCTGATTTTTCACATAATTGGGCACAACAATATCTCCTGGTACCACAAATAGAGGTACTAACAAACAAACACTACAAAATACTGGTTCAATTAATTAGGACTTGAATCCATAAGACAAAAGCAATGCCAAGCTGTAGTTTACACCTTGTCTCCTATGTTACATAGAGACACTTAGCTTAAGAGGAGAAGTACTCCACTTCTTTTCTTTTTATTGCTCCTTCCTCTGTCATCCTTCAAGTCAGACATTCAATGGCATAGGCTGTCATTTAATTTTTCCTGTGAACGTCATTTGTAAAACAGGACCTAACTTGTACGGAATTCTACCATTAGTCACTTAGTTTTGCTCATGTCCTGGTTGACATTCATTTATCTTAGATGGGGCAGAGGGGTCATCCCATAAACCTTCATTGTCCAAAATTGGCCAAGATGAAAGCAACCGGGGATACTTAACAATATGCAGATCTATTTGTTCCCCGCAGGTCTTATCTACTTGGGGTAGCACATAAGGACTGTGAAGGGATTCAGTAACTAACTGGTAACTAACCATTGATCCCTGATGATAGTCTGAAGAAATCTTAGCTTACAAAGGAGAGGTCATTAATAAAAAATGGTGTATTTATAATTTTTATATTTGAACACATAATGAATAAAATACATTTTTTTTACAGCTATTAATACACAGATCTGTTAAGTTAAAGCAATAAAGTGGAAAATAGGTCTTATCAATGGTTGAAGAAATTAGCAAAACTTTAATGGGTAAATGAACACTTTATATTACAAGCAAAATGTGGTGACTGATTTTATTTCCTTCCCAGGTTTATTGCTATCAAAGGACTTTTTAGGGGTCAGTGACCCCATAAGGGTGGTAACTTCAGGGATTTGAATCAATTTAAAAATAGAGAGGGAGAAGTGTACTGTTACTCCACGTGGGTGTCCACAAGAGTTCAGTGTCTACACAGACTGTTATTGGAGCAACTGTTCTCAGAATCCTGTCCCTTTTCTCCAGGGAATCAAGATGCCTGTCTGTAGAGAAAGGACTGCTAAGAAGGAATGAAGCTGAGCTAGCCCATTGGCTAACAGCTGGGACTTCGGGTCTAAAGCACTTGAGTCTGAGACTCAAGTTCTTTGGTATAGGATAGCTACTGGTGTTTAAGCAGACTCAAGTTGGTTGGGAATGTTGCAGAGAACCCCAACTGTGTTTGAAGATACTGAAGACTTCTGGGCTGATGTCATGAGGGTCAACACAGCTCTGGGAATGGAATGATACTCATTGACTGAAGAGCCAGGTTACTTTCTTAAGTTCACAGAGCCTTAATTAAGATTACAAACCAGATCCCCAAGTCCCTTTCAAATTACATAAATCTCTGTAATTCTTAACCTTACTTTTTACAAGATGTTTTTTCACCTACACATATGGTTTTTAAAAAGCATCAAGAATATATTGTTTATATAACTTAAGTTGAGGGAGGAAGAGAGTTGACTACAAAAGACTGCCATGGTGAAGGTTAGAAATGCTCAGTAGCTGCAAACTCATTTTTGAAGGTGTTGCAGTCATTCTCCTGAAGGGAGGAGCCCACAGTACTTTGTTAGATTGGAGCCAAATGGATTCGGATACAGAGCTGTATTCATTTTCTTGGAAGGACAAATCTCTCTTGAATCTATGGAAAATGAAAACAAGGCTAGGAATCATTATCACATTTTCCAGGGGTAGGAGGTGTACTGCTTGAAATATTCTTCATTTGGCAGTGAGTGTAATTTTGTAGGTGGGAGGGGCTACACTCTATTTAAAAGATACTCCGGGAAACTACTTAAAGGGTTTAGGGGTGGAAACTGGGTGGATATCCACTCAGGACTCACAAAGGAGCTAATGTATTATTAAAGCTAATGGGCCCCTACAAGCAACGTTAATGGATATTAAGTTTGCTTAAATGAATTACATATTAACAAAGTCACAAGAAATCTAGTATCTGCCAATTTAGATAATATCTGATCATTTCTGTTTTCCCATTATAGGGACATTACACCACAATAGTTTTAGTGATATGAAAATTATAAGCATGATGCTCATAATGAAGCTATATAATGAAGCAGAGGAAATGAATTAACAAGAAAAACCTGCATTCTCTAATGTAAATTGAGCCATGCTTGTAGGGCAAGATGAGGTTGGGACAAGATGGTTTCTTATGAGCAAGTTCATAACTTCCCCTACATCTTGTATTACTTGGACAATTTAAAGAGACAATAAGGAATGTATCAGCTAAAAAATGGCTTCCAAAGGCAAATCCAAACCCCAAGAACCTGTGAATATGGTCTAATTTGGAAAAAGAATTTCTGTACATGTAATCTTAAGTATCTCAAGATGAGACCACTCTGGATTATCTGGATAGACCCTGAATTCAGTGATAGTGTGTCCCTATAGGGCACACAAGGAAGAAGACACACCCTGAGAAATGGCTGTGGCTAATCCCTTGGGGGAACTGCCAGAGTACTTGCCCTGGAAAAGGCAGGAAAGGACCTTCTCTGAAGCCTCTGAATGGAAGGTGGTCCAATTGTGACCTTGATTTTGATCCTTTGGCACCTAGAATTGTGAGTGAATTTCTGTGGTTTTAGGCCAGGTCTGTGATACTGTCATTTGTTTCAGTGGCCCTGAGACACTAACACAAGAATTCCCAGAGCTGCTAATGTATTTCTTCCATCAGCTCTCTAGTCACTGCCCCCCCCCCCCAAAACCCTTGGGACATTGTCCACTACATATATTCCATTGTATCCTGGGACTTTCCAGAGAACAGACTATGGAAAAAGTCTTTTGATGAAAAGTGAGAGAAGATGGCAACTTGGTCACAACCTTGGTTGGAGCATGGCTTTGGACAGAAAGAAGCATGCTCACACCCGATCCATATCTAAAGCAAAGGATTTGGAGGAGAACCTCTTCAGTTTACAGGGAATGGTTAGAGGCAGTCTCACTCATTAAAGTGTGGCATTATGGGTGAAGCCACCATAACATGTTGCCAGTCGAAAGAGTTTAACTTTCAACTGCTCATTCTAAGGCTAAATGGAAGAGAACATGTAATTTAGAACCAAATGTTGGTATGAAATGGGACTAAAAACATAAACATCCAGTGTCTCTGATGGATTGGAAGAGGAGGGAGAATCACTCGACTTAGTTGGCCTAGGAATGAAGACAGTCAACAGTGAAAGAAGCTGGTTTTAAGTCATATGTATGCTAAAGCAGACTGGCATTATTTTAGCTTCAAGTTAGAGTTTGCTGTAATATCTTCACATTGTCATTGGCACTTGATGAAACAGTAACATTTCAGCAAAATGATTCTTAGATTATCTTTCTACCAAGACAACACCATCTACACCAGGTAAAATGTATATATGCTTACAATGAATGACTTCTGAGGAGCTTTTAAGCACTGGCCTCAAAACAAGATGCTTGGCTACTCACACTGCACTTCTAGATACCGCTGGGTCTGCAGGTTTCCAGTGACCGCAGGGTGCTCCACCTGGCAGATCACCGGGACCCCATCATCCTCCTTGTGCACCTTCAGCACCAGCTGACTGGTCACAGTGTACATGTCCGACCACTCTTCCACCTCCGATTTGCCTGCGGGAGACAACATATATCAAGCTCGTCCCCCAACCCCAACAGTGTTATTTACCTAACATGATGGTAGTGTTGTTGTTGCTGGTCATGGCAATCTGTGGATAGGGACCCCTAAAATGATTATTTCCTTAGTTTCTTTCTTTTCAACCTTGTATAACAGTACTTCAGATATATTCCAGACCTAAATAATAACGTTATTTTAATTCAAATATATTATGTATATTTCTTCTATCTTCGAACTTCCTGCCAAGTCAATTGCAAATTCAACCATTTTAACATCTGGCTGCTTGTAGTATTGGGAGGAGGAAGGGAAAAAAAGCTTTGCACCCCTACAACCATCTGAACTTCAAATATCTACAAGGCTGTCATGCCTCTGAAAAATCCCAGGGCGTCATCCAAATCCCCTAAGCAATTCAATCAGCAGCACAGATATAAACAACCCCCTCTGCCCACCCCCATCATCAACAATTAAGAGGGAAAGTAACTAAATGGATTTACATAATTGAAATTGTAATTGAAATGTTTAAACTCAGAGGCTTCTGGAAGACCACAAAAAAATGCAGTGGCAGTGGGCTAGAGCAAAGTAAGATATAGGGCTTTGGGCCAGATGGGAGACACGTCCAAGAACACCCAGAGAAGGAGGGAGGAGGTTTCCGGAGGGAATGAATAGGCCTAGGCAGTCCCTTCCTGAACCTAGCACTCCCAGGAGCACGGCACACCATTAACTTTCTTTGAATGTTTTGTACTTATCGGTCCACATTTAATGGCTCAATTCACTTAGACAGAGGGGAAATGAGAAACTCCTTCCTTCTAAAACCATACTTAGGAAATAGGAGATTTAAACAGAACACGCTTTTGGAAACTTGCTGCTCTCCACAGAATTCTCTGTTTCTGGATATAGATTTCCATATCACCTTTCTAAAAGGGCTACTTTCTTCCTTGCACTGTTTCTTTATTTAATGAGTACACTCATTCTGTCTCAGGTGCTTCCCTAGTGCTTTGTAAATATTCACTCATTTCATCTTCATAACAATACCCTATTATTATTGTTCCTATTCCATAGGAAACCGAGGCACAGAGCTAGCATTTCTGTTATACAGAGTTGAGCTCCATGGTCCTTTGTTCAGGTACTACTTTCAGGGCAAGCTAAAAAAGACAGAGACAAATGCTGACAGGTATGAGAGACAGGATAAGCAATAGAAATTAGTCAAATAGGAGCAGGGCTATAGAAACTGCCTGCAGTGTCACCCCAAAATCAGAGACTTTGCAAAAGAATGGGCTGGCAAATCAGGCAACAGAAGAATAGGTTCACCAGCAAGGTAGTCCCTGTAAATTCATAATTAACGTAAGCTCTTGGTCCACAATGTCACCGCTCTAGCAGGAAAGCACATACCAACAGCTGAGGCTGTGGTGCATGTCAGAATGACTTGGGATTTAAAAAAACACATACCATGAAAATGTGGGGTTCTGAACCACTAAGTCACCACAGAGCAGAGGACACTTGAGGTACAGACAGAGACAGCCTCGGATTGTGGGATATTCCTAGCACAAGCTCCTCCTGGTATGAAGAATTTGAGTTTACAGGTTTGGTTCCTCACCAACTCTCAAACCACAGAGGGAGGTTATGAACGGAAACAATGAAAGGTGTTCTCTTCTGGCCTCAGAAACTTTTGCTAATCAATTAGAAACTGTATCTGGATAAAACTTTTGTTTGAGGGGCATCTGTTGATAATTTCCACAAAGGCCTACTTGCTAGAGAGGAGTGTCTGCTAACTGCTTTCTGTCTGAGCAGTCTGCACCCTACCTTTCAGTTCCTTGTTCCCTTTGAACCATCTGATGGTGGTGGCTGGCTTGCTGGCCATGGCAGTGCAGTTGACTTCAATCTCCTCCCCTTCAACGGCTGTGTCTTTCTGGATATCAATCATCAAGTTACGTGGCGGGACTACAAATTAAACACACAAACTTTATGAACACAGGACCCGTTTATGGACAGGTTCTCCCACTCACTGGGGATCAGCGTGGCTATCACCAACAAAGAGGCAGACAAGGGACACTGCTGGTGGGATCACATCCTGATGGCAAAATAAACTGCCAGAGGAGGGGAAGAACTAAATAGACAATGTCATGTAAAGTGGATCACACATAATCAGTTAATTCAGAATGTCTTTTCTAAATGTATCCTATTTAGTGACCAGTCTCCAATTCCTGAATTATCACCAACCTAAGATTAACAATCCAGGTATTAGTCATTAGAAAATGGATAAGGAAATAGGTAGAAAATCACGAGGAGTACACACTATTGAAATTAATGTCCTTACCTGGAAGCCCCTGAAAGCAATAATTCTCCTTGAACTCAACCCTTGGATTTCAATCTTCATAGGAAAGACTTCAAAGTCTACTAACAAAGATAAAAAGCTTGGGGCCCCTTAGAAGAATCACTCACCACAAACATGCACAGAAAAAGTATGCCTCAGAACCAGTTACACTGAACTTGAACTACAGCGATTTATATGAGTCAGGACACTGTCCTCCAGTGGGTGGAATGTCATTAAAAGAAAGGTTTGGCAATATAGGAAATGCCAGGTATGTGCAGGCATTTACCATACCCCGAATTCCAATGCTCAGATCTTAGAAACTGAAGGTAAACAATATTCCTAAGTGCTTGAAAGACATTCAGATATCAGAATTAAAACCACTTTTCTATAAGCATATTAAATATCCCTGCAATAAAAATAGTTAAAACAGAAGACTTGAGGGCTGACATCCTGAGCAGTGTGTGCATGACAGCAGTGATGATGATGAAGGGAGTTAAATTTTTGTATTTTTATGAAACTGAGTTGACAGTGAAACTTCATATAATGTGCAGTCCTACCTCAAGACCGAGCCTCCTGAAATAAAAATCAGTAAGAATACAGAATTCAGTAGTGTGAATCTAAGAATATGAGCCCTGACCACCATGAATAAGCAAAGACAGGGCTGAGACTTATGATTAATAAGTTTCTCAACTCAGAAGAGAAACAAGAAATTAAATATGTATAAACATGCCATCCTGACCATCAAGTTGAATAATACATCTCTGATACCGCTTCAATAAATTATGGGATTAAACCATGTTATTTGGGATTTCCAACTGTTCCAGTCCAATGTGAAGATTCTGTCCACAGGAAGACTTTCATACTGAATTAGAGCGATTGAAAATTCTTATAGAGAATGATGAAAGAGGAAAAAAAAATGATTTGTTGCATATGTTTCTCAGCAAGATGGTGCACTGTGGAGGCAGGGAGGGGGTAACTGCTGGAGCAGAGGCGCTGTTCTCTGTTCCCCATGTGTGAGGAAAACATCAGGTTTGTTCAATTGGGTGGGTTGCTAATGTGGTATGGCCCAAAGGAGTACTTACTCATGGCAAAGAACATTTTAAAAACTTATCAGAAGGAGACAGTTTAGCATCCAGTTTAAGGGTGTGCACCTGATGGAATTTTTAGAGATACAGAAAGGCAGTGACAAAAAAACAAAATAAAACAAAACAAAAAAACAAAACAAAACAACAACAAGGTGTTTTGGCTGGTGGTGTCCTTTTCATAGTTTGTGTGGAATGATACTCAGATGGGTTGCAGATTGCCATTCTGCACATCTAGATAGCATACAGAGAATACACAGACAGTACATACTCAGAATAAGCAATACTACTGGATGGTAGGAATAGCGAAAGGGAAATGCCACTGCTGGATCAAATGTCAGTAGAAACAGCTGTCTAAAAAACTAAGATCTTGGTGAGTGACAGCACAAGAGAAGTAAAAAAGGTAATGATGAAGTCGGGCGGTGCTGGTGGCGCACACCTTTAATCCCAGCACTGGGGAAGCAGAGGCAGGCGGATCTCTGTGAGTTCAAGGCCAGCCTGGTCTACAGAGCGAGTTCCAGGAAAGGCGCAAAGCTATACAGAGAAACCCTGTCTCGAAAAAAAAAAAAAAAAAAAAAAAAAAAAGGTAATGATGGAGTAAAAGGCTACAGCAGGTCCTCACAAACAAACTGAGCACAAAAAAGGCAGTCTCTTGGGGTCTGGATGGAAATGAAAACAGTGAAAAAATAGTTCTTGAAATTGATATGCTCCATATTTCCTGATAAGAACTGTAATTACTAATATCATTGTCATGAGAGAGCAACTGGCTAAAACTACTGACAGTGTTGGGATTCCCTCTGAAATGGAGTGTCTCTCCCACCTCATGCCCCTGGAAGAAACACCTTGATGAGCATTCAGTTATCTAGGACAACCTTTCTTAATGGGAATAGATCCAGGCATTGCTGGGACTCCACACTGCTGTGGGATGTTCTGTATGTCAAATGTGTTGCTCTGATTGGTTAAAATAAATAAAGTACTGATTGGCCAGTAGCCAGGCAGGAAGGATAAGGTAGGTGGGAGAAGGAAGAGGAGGAGGCTGGGAACAGGAAGGCTGAGGGGATAGACTGCCATGACAAGATGTAAGGTACTGGTAAGCCATGAGCCACGTGGCAAAGTAGATTAATAGAAATGGCTAAATATAAGAGTAAGAGATAGACAAAGGTAGGCCTGAGCTAATGGCCAAGCAGTTTAAATAATATAAGTGTCCGTATGATTATTTTATACGTGGGTTGTGGGACCGCGGGGGCTTGGTGGCACCTGGAGAGAAGCTCTCCAACTACACACACGGATGACTAAGTCACAGTGGAACCTGGTATCCATGCCATCTGTCAGTCATGCTTGAGTTCTGGGCATCTTGCTCCTGTTCTCCCATTTTTTATGGTGTGTCTGAAGACACAACGCAACTCTTCAACCCAGGCCTCTCATAATCTCCATCACCTGCTCATTTCTTCTCACCCACAGACTATGGCAGGACTATTTTTTTTTCAGTGCACAGTTTCAAAAGCTTCAGTCCCTGGTCACAGGGCTCTGTGTTTCTGGGCCCGTAGCCGGACAGAAAAATACAGGGATGGAGCTTGTGGAGGATGTCATAAATAGGAAGCAAATAGAATGGACCTAGAGGAGGCCAGGGCAAGAAGATGTAGCCCCAAGGACATGCTTCCCATGGCATGTTTCTTTCAATGAGGCACTATCTTCCACTCTTTACCTTTCTCACTAGTGATATCATGTTATAAATCAATCCAAGGATGAATTCATTGATTAGGTCAGAGACCTCAAGATGTAATCACTTCCTCAAAGCATGCCAGCTGGTGAAAAAGCCTTGGATATGTGAAGCCATAAGAGACGAGTTACATTCAAACTGTACCAATCTCAAGTGGCATCTCTTGGTGGAGAGCCTTTACTGCCTTCATTTGGTCATAACGATGACATCTGATCCTCCCACATCAACAACAGTGTCTGCTAATTCAAAGTAAGGAGATCCAGAAAGATGGGTGTACACAGGACAGGAAAATCCACAAACAGCCCCTTTCGGCTTTGGGGGCTGAGAGCTTGACAGGGGTAAGGTTTGTATCTGATGTTTCCCCCATGGGTCTTAGCTTTCTTCCTTTTCCCTCTGTTGTCACACACACAGTCTATGTCCCTGTTACCTGCAGAGCAATCTCAGTAATCTGGTTCCCAGGACTACCTTCCTGTACCACCGGCATCTTCTTTACCTTAAGCCAAAGGGAAAGTGTAGAAACTCCAAAAGCTGGAAAATACATCCCGTGTAAAAAACAATGGACTTACATATTGCTGAGGTCATCATTTTGAGAGAGAGCTCAATGATTTTCCCCAAGCCCATAAACAGTTTTCTCAAGGTTGAGATCAGTATTGCTCCTCTTTGCTGAGATCAGAAGAAAGAGGCAAGTGGGGTGGGAGTCGTTAGGTTACAAGTAAAAGGTTTGAGGATGAGTTACATTTTGGATGCTCAAAGACACATCTCCCAGACTCTTATCCCCTATGTAGAAACCCTATTTTGGTCTGAGTCAGAAACACTCATAGGGGTCTACATTTCTTGGGACTTTTAAAAAGCAATGAAGAATTGGACAATACAAGTGAGGTGATTTAAATTTGCCCTTCTGAAAACAGAAGGTTGGAGAAGAAAAATTTCTTTTGGCCTATTAATCGTATCCTGTTATTTTTTTCCTTTCACTTCATCCTGATTTCATTAATGTCTATTGTAATACAAAGGAGTTAGCAAAGTCTGAAATCTATTTCTAGAAAAATGAATGAGAACTGTTGCTAGCCAGAGAACACACACACACACACACACACACACACACACGATCCAGAGAACACACACACACACACACACACACACACACGATCCAGAGAACACACACGCACACACAATCCAGAGAACACACACACACACACACACACACACACACACACACGATCCAGAGAACACACACACACACACACACACACACACACGATCCAGTGAACACACACACACACGATCCAGAGAACACACACACACACGATCCAGAGAACACCCACACACACACACGATCATGAGAACACACACACACACGATCCAGAGAACACACACACACACACACACACGATCCAGAGAACAGACAGCGCTAGTAAGAACTGCCCGCAGCCATTAATGAAAACAACCACAGACCTGTCTGGGAAGGAGCATGCAGAGGAAAACCTGAATGAAAAAAATCACACACAGGGAAGCACTAGGAAAGAGCATGGAATGTCAAGGCTCCTCTTAGCTAACCTCAAACCTATAAGAGCGCTAATTATAAACATTACACCTACAACATTAAAAAAATCTGCAATATCAAGATGAGTCACATTAATTACCACAAAAGAGGAGTCTTAAGCCTGATCAGTATGTGAAATCTCACTCTAAGACCCTCTAAAATAATTAGGTCTCGCGTTCCTGGAGTCTGAAGAGTGAGCACTAATCTTAGGCGGACAGGACTGTAATAATATTAGCTACTATTATCAGTAACTGCATTCATCTCAGCACAGTCTTGTGTCTCTTGTTCATCTCCTCTTAAGAACAGAATGGAAAGAGTCCTACATTGTGTGCTGGGATAAGGACATGAACTTGTCCAAGTGGAAGGACTGCATGGCCCACATGGCACCTGAAACTATCACAGGAAAGTTTTGGGGGTTTTTACATAGATGAATCTACACATAATGTAACTACAGAATAGCATAGAAACCATTAAGAAACACTCATCTCTGTACCTTGTAAATATGCTAAAGATTTTGCTGAACATATTAAATAACTAATAGTCATATCACTAAAATGAGCATCTTCCACCTATCGAGGAGATTGACATCTGTGTAAGTACACATGGAATCCTTTTCAGAGAGCCATGGATAGCCACGGAGATGCGAAGACATCATTCTCCATTCATTATAGTATCTAAAACTCTAAACCTTAGGAGGAAGGCTTGAATGTGTATCAGTGGAAATTGTCAGATTTTGGAATATGAAAGACTCTTACACTGATGACAACAATTTTACTCTGTCAAGGAATCCTAGATAACTTCAATGGAAAGAAGATTAAATGAATGCATAATATCTGCAAAGAGAACACTGACTAGTATTACTTTCAAGTACACTTAAGTTAATGCCTCTATAAAATACAAGCAGGAACCTATTACTTCTAGAATAATGAGACCTCCAAATGGATTGCAGGCATGATGCCTCTCCCAAGTCTACATGTTGGTAGTTGACTCCAAGTACACAGTTGAACTGGCCTAGCACAGTGACTTAGAATAAATGCGACAGACACGGATAACTGACAGGAAGCAGAGTCTTGCCAAATGTCCAAAAGATGTGCTCTTGAAAAACTGGGAAGCTCTAGAAAAGCCCTGAAACAGCACTTGGGCTTTAACTGAAAATGATCTGCACCATCAGACACAGCACTTGTCAGGCAGATTAGTAAGGTCTGTTTGGAGTCCCTAGAGTTTAAATGGTAGGGGTGTGTGTGTGTGTGTGTGTGTGTGTGTGTGTGTGTGTGTGTGTGTGACATATATGTACAGACTAGACCTCAGACACTGTTCCTCAGACACCATCTCCCCTGTGTTTTCAAACAAGTCTCTCACTGGCGTGTGATTCTCTGGCTGGCCAGCCCCAGGGATCCATCTGCCTGCCTCTCTAATGCCTGAATTATAAGTGCATGCTATCATGTCTATATTGTGGGATTGAACTCAAGTCCTTTCACCAACCGAGCTATCTCCCCAGGTCCTCAGATTATTAATTTTTATCGTGTGTTTTGTAACCTTGGCAGAATGGCTTATCTCTGTTAATGTTATTTTTTCTATGAAATTAAAACATCAAAACCTAAAGGTCCATGAGGTAAAAAAGCATCCTGAAAAGTCAAAATGTCACAGGTACATTCTGTCTCTTTGCCATCACTCTGTGGAGATGCTGCAAGTGACGGCAGCTCAAATGTAGATGGTCACTTCACACATGTGATTCACACGTGTGTAGACAAGCAGAAATGGGAAACTTCAAGTGCTTCCTGGTGAATCTGGTGCACCTGCATAATACCAAAATACTCATTCCAGCAGAACTTTCCAGGCAGACCTTGTATAGATTAAATCAGGAAGTGGCAGACATACACGTGCAAGCTAAGGACCCTTGCACGCAGTCCACACTAGAAACTGTGTGGCCAGATGTTAAGTCTGAGTTTCTAAAAGCACAGTCATATCAAGAATGCACGCAGGCTTTGGGCACATGGTTTGGCTTAATGAATTAAAAATATTTTCCCCTTTACAGTTGTGTTTAAATAAAGCAATGAGGAAGCAGCTCAATATGTACATTCATAAATACATACATGTGCACACACCCAGTGAAAATGTCCTTCATATTTATCTTTCCTCTTTAATCTTCATATCATTACACCAAAAAGCTGCAGCCTGCTGGCTCCAATAGATTTTGATTCATCATCTTCCTGAAGGTGTAAATCAGAGATCCTGCCTCACTCTTATATTTTTGGTTGTGAGCCTAGCCTTTAACAGCTGAGCCATCTCTCCAGACCGTTCCTGCCTCACTCTACAGGATTATGTCCTTGAAAATTCAGTTTCCAAACCCTGTACCAGCTCCTGTCATGCACCAGAGTGTATGCCTGTGTAAACAGCAGTGAACTCAGACCCTTCAGTAGAGAAATGCCTGCTGACTGCATCAAAACAAAACGTCACCCTGACCACTGGGATCTCTGAAAATCACAATCCGGTGACCACAAGTGACAATGCTCAAGTCACTGGAGGCGACTTCACAGCCTGCTGACAGGTCTCTGCTGTTTCTAGGTAAGCCACTCTCAACTGCCTATGTCTGATGCCTCACTTGTTAGCAAGGAATGTGTCCATGGGTATGGTTTTCTGTTCCATAGCATGAGCTGGGCTATAAGTAATAAATAGGGCAATATAAAAACAAAGCCAAAGAAGAAGAAGGGACCAACCATATTCAAATAAGGATGTCAGTGAGAAGGAAAAAATTGTCACAAGGTATCTGAACTCTGCCATGGGTGTAGATATGGGAGCCCATCTTCCCCTCTCTTGCACAGAGGCAAAAACTTGGGGCAATTAGAAGCAAGGTCATTTCACGTGGTGAGTGACTCACTTAAGGGCTCTAACTTCTCTTGATCTTCAATTCTGAAGAAACCCAAGAACCAGTGAAATCTATAAAGAAGGCCAACTGCTATTTCTTAGAGTGTTTGGTAAAAAAGGCTATTTTTAAAATTCAGTAAGATGAGTGGTGATTCTCCCTAAAACAACCTGGAACAGTGAGATCTATTCTTAACCCCTTCCTTGTTACTGAAGCCAATTGGTAGCCCAAGCCATCCCACTGGCTTCCCATGACTAAGAAGCAATTCTTACCCAGGACTGTGATGGTGGTGTAACTCTCCTGTGGGGGGTCAGTGTAGAGTTGGCAGAAGTATCTCCCTTCATCCGAAATTGAGACGTTTGTCAGTGACACTTTGAGTTCACTGCTAGAAAAATTGAGCAGCTGAAACCTGCTGTCCTTCAAAGCTGCGAAAACAAAACAGAGTCAGTGACTGTGCAAAGATGACGAAGAATCCATTCTCTTAACTAGGCAACAGAGAAAGTCAGATGCTAGAAAAACAGCCAGAGTGGAAATAACTTAAGTCTTTCTGTATGTGTGTGGTACTATTTTAGGTTTCTGCCACAGCTACATGCAGACAAATAACCCCAGTGACCTATCCTATAGAAACTCACGCAGGGGCAGGCTTTGAGTGCACTGTACAACAAGCCAGGCTCTCTGAGGTGGGCAGCAAGGCTCAGAAACAAAAGGACATTTAGAAAGAAAACACAAAGCCAACAAACAAACAAACAAACAAGCAAACAATGGGTCCAAATTATGAGAGAAAACAAAACAAAACAGGTAATTTCAAAGTAAAATACCGATTTTTAACATGTTATAGCAGACTCTTTACTTGGATGTGAATTGAGGTGGGGCAACCTTATCCAAGGCTTTTAGAGGCCTTAGCTGGTTACAGTTTTCTAGGTAAGTCCACTTTACAGTAGGAAATTGGTCAGACACCAAACAGGAAACTGGAATTAACAAAAAGTACCACATGTGGGATTAGTATTTAATACAAAAATTCTTTTTAAATGTCTTATTAATTTTAGCAAAGGCAAATGCATGTGAAATTCAGAGGACCACTTTGTTGAGCTGGCTTCTCCTTCTACCATGTGGGTTTTGGGAACGGAACTAAGGTGGTCAGGCTTGGTTCAAGTACCTTTAGCCTCTGAGCCATGTCACTGGCCTTTCTTTAGTCCCTTCAAATGTTCCTTGTCTATCAGCTCTGTCCACAGAATGGCCCAAAATACTGGGAGTGAACAGGAGGCAAGCCAGTGAAAACAGGCATGATAGATACTTGCTTCCCAGTTAGGTGTCTTGCCAAGCTACAGCAAGCATATGAGCCATTGGTGTCATATGCAATTCAGTTTCAAAGGCTGGCTTTTGTTAAATTGCATTTGAATGGATCTCAGCTTCTGGCTATCTCTGTACAGCAGAGGCTATGGTGAAAGATCTGGTCCTGTCATTACAAATATAGATTGCCTTGGAAATGCTAATCTTTAAACCAAACAGATTCCCTATCAGAATGCTATATTTTCCTTGCCTTACCCTATTTGAGTTGTTTGTGTCAGCTAAGTATTTGGGACTCGATTGCAATTCACCTTGAATTACTACAATCAATTCCTATTGCAAAGTAAGACTTTTAAAGGGGACCATTCAAGGTTTCTATTAAGTAGAAAGATTATGATTGCCTGTCTCTTCTTCTCTCTAAAGAATTGACTAAACTTTAAGCATCTAACATTAAATTAGAAAAAGGTGGCCTTGGCAATCTCAAGATAACACATACGTAAAAAAAAGTTGCCATCTACTCCTGTGTGGTGGAAACTTACGCCTGAAGTCCTTGAAGTAAATGGTCTGCCTGTTGGGGTTCAGCAGTTGAATCACGGAGTCGTCACTCTTATTGACTTGGCAGCTGATGGTTGCAACTTCTCCCTCGATCACTGTCACGTCTTTAGTAAACAGATTTTGTCCATCACCTTTAAAAAAGGGAGAAAAAGGTCAGCTGGAATGCCCATCATCTAAAATTTAGTCACTGAGACCCATTAAAGCAAGAAGAAGTGAGAAACTCATTACAAAAGTAATGTCCAATACGGCCCTGAATACTTTTCTTCCTGGCTCACAAAAGGAGTCATCAAGCTAAGGTGGATTTGGGCTAAGATACAAGTAAGCTTGGAATTGACATGGCTCAAAGTAAGGGCTACTGAGGTCCCAATTTCCAGTATTTTGAACTGTCAAGCAGTGTGCTGAGGTGGAACCAGAAAGACCAGGGTACAATGAAGACCCCTACCTAGAAGAGAGGAGGTGTGGCCAAGCCTAGGCCACATGCCCTTGAGCCAAGCTAAATTCAATGGCCACTTAACCGAGGCAGGAAGACTCAATAAGTGACCGTCTACTTAGCAGATGCTGACATTCCCAAGGTATAGGCAGGTCATTTTGTCGTGCATGGGAAGGAGGACCAAACTGGCTCTTTGGGACCTTAAACAACCCAGAAGGCCTACAGTTGAGAGTCTGACTCAGCTCTCAAAAACATACCTTCATAACTCACCCAAAGCCTTAGGCAGCTCTGAGCTCACCACCCTCCCTGCAGATAACACCTTCAGCCACTAAAAGATTTTCAGAACATGTCAAAATGTGAGCACTCTCAGATCCACTGATACAAGGCTTATCTCCAGATCTGTACTAGTTTGCAGCATCAAGATTTGTTCCAGGAGCCAGAGCATCTCCTAAATGTGTGGAAAGATCCACAGCACAAGGTGGAAGTTCAATTTAGACGCAGGAGATAAGGAATTGTGAAGTGTTCGATTCTGTGGTTGGCATAACAGGAGACAGAGAAGTCCCAGACACTGCCCTAGCCTTTAAGGAGCTGAGATGTGCATAAAACAGGCATCTAATATCTACTTCCCACATAAAAGCGTGTGTACAGGCAGCAGATGTAACAGTCAGTTCAGAAGGGTGAAGACAGACCGCTCTTACATCAGTTTCCCATCTAGAAAATGGGGCAGTAATTAAAAGCTATCCCAGAGTTGTTATAAACACAAAGCAGTTCGCAACCTTGTCCGGCTTCTCAGACTAAATAGATGGTAACTGCTACACAATCATCACTACTACCGTAGTGATCACATCATCATCACCATCCCACCACCACCACCACCCCATCACCCTCATCATTTCTCTAGACCATAGATCCCCACACTCAGGAAGCCATTCTTACAAGTGGGAGTAGAGAATGCAAGAATGCAGGCTTAGGGTCCCTGCTCTGCAGGAGCTCTCTGTGTAGCTGGCATGTATCAGCTTAGGGTGTCTTCTTCACTCCTTGAAGAAATGTTGTCACATCAAGAAGCAAAGGTCAAAGATAAATGCTACTTTAAAGAATAAAAAAAAAATGGAGGCAGCACAACTAGAGGTACAATTAGAATAAGTGCAGGATTTCCACCTGCTATCACATTTCTTCTGAAGGAGCCTTTCTTGGCAGGACACAGTGGGAAAGTGTGATGGGGTGTCTCAAATGGCTTAAAGCCAAAGCCACCTAGAAATAGACCAGCTCCTGGCAGAGGATTAGAAGGGAGGAAACTAGAAGAATAAGGAGGGGAATCATAAGAGCTGCAGATAAACAAAATGCTTGGTGCTTGTAGAGCAAACCCAAATGAAACTTGACCTTGAGCTCCATGACCCCTAAAAGTAGCCCTGCTGTGAGGACACAGGCCTGTGTGGCTGGTAGGTGTGAGACTGAACCTGGGAAGCTCGGAGGGAGCAGGTGAATGCTGTTACTCTGTAAAGGCAGAGTGGAGGACTGGGGAAGCTGGGGGGGGATACTGTTAGAGAGTAACAATGGAGTGGAGGACTGGGGGAGCTGGGGGATACTGTTAGAGTAACAATGGAGTGGAGGACTGGGGAAGCTGGGGGATACTGTTACAGAGTAACAGTGGAGTGGAGGACTGGGGATACTGTTACAGAGTAACAATGGAGTGGAGGACTGGGGAAGCTGGGGTGATACTGTTAAGGAGTAACAATGGAGTGGGGGTGATCAGAAAAAACTAAGAGGGTATTTACTGTTTTCCTCCTGTGGATTACTGTAACAAACACAGAAGTCAGAACCCAGCAGGAAGGAATGGGTTATTCTCAGATATGAGCAAAGACCAAAGTGACAGGAATTCCTGCCAATCAGGCCAGTTTTTCAAGGTGGACTTGCTGGCCTTGGATAAGTGTAAACAGAAAGCAGGACACTGGACACTGTATGTTTGCAGGGTAACTTAGTCAGGTAAGGAAATTAAGGAAACATTACACTGTAATGGGAGAGTAAAACCATGTTAAAGCCATGGGGTTTGCATTAAGGAGACCAGAATATCAAACAGGCACTTCTTGGGGCAGGAAGGGATTGCTTCTATCTGCAGGGAATGTATTAGTAACACAAACAAAATTCTTCAACCGGTAGAAGGTACATGTGCAGAGGCTGCTTGCTGACAGGCATCAATCCCTTGGATACCAACTACTACTCAGCAGCTCCTAAGACTTAAAGGTACAGCTAATTCAGTCCTGCTCTAATAAGACAGTTTCTGTGGAAGTACTATTGGCTTTAATTTTAGTTCTTCATGGAAGTTCTATGGCCAGTATATCCTCAGAGGAGGCTACTATATTTATAGCAGCCTTTATGTAGGGGGTTGGGAACCAAGAGGAGTGAAGCATGGTTTTGCATTTTTAAGAACGAAGGTAGTGACAATATTAAGTCAAAGTTGTTTTTGTTTTTGTTTTTTTAATAACACAATCTACATGTTCCTATTTATTACTTAAAATGGGGTACTATACAACCAGTCCATTTTCCAAGTCACCCAGGTAAACTTTTTGCCTTGGCTTGCTTGCTGCTCTGGTGATGTTGTCAACATCATGGAGTTATTACTTTTTAATTATTAAGACCAAAATCCAGTGCCTCAAAAAAATGCCAACTTCTAGCTATGCTAATATGGTTGTTGTACCAATATGGAAAATTATGTGATAATGAAATATTTGGCTGAAAGACATCAAAGTGCTTTTTAAAAAAATCACCAATAAATTATACAGGTCAGCTGGATGGCAGTTATATTAAACAGAGCCCCATACTTTGAGGCACCACAGATGGCCGCAATGGGATAATAATGACCTATTTATTGGAGGTAAAGGGCTTGAATGACAGCAAGGAAAATACAGTACGTATGTCAGTACCCTACTGCCTGAAGCCTTTATGCAAAAATAATTTCTGCTCACATCCTCAAATATGTCTTCCAAAAGGAAGAGTACACACTACGACTTGATAAATTTCCCCCTTGAAATGAATGTTGAGACAATTAGGTTGTCACAAAATGCAATCTCATGTGTAGCAGGAGTGAAACACGAAACTTCGGTATCTTCCTTAAAGAATGCATTTAAAAACCCTTCAGAGTTTTCTAAAACTCAATTAGCTGACATACTGTCAAGGCAGGAACAGTACATGTTCAGGGGAAAAGAAATCAAATAGGTACAATATCCAGCCATTAAATGAAGCTGTTAACAGCCAGGTAATTTATTTTAAGGGTGGAGCAATGGCTGGCATGTGTAGACATTTCCAACCGCTAATTGGTGCATTTGGATGAAGTTTGGGAGACAGAATCAAACTGAATTTTAATTTATACCAGAAGTTGCTGTATCATAGGGGTGCTTCCTATAACTTTCAGATTTTTTGTTGTCTATTTTTCTTCACACACTTCCATTTACTTCTTCGTGTGTGCATGTGGAAGTCAGAGGATGACTTGCTGGCATCAGTCATTTCTTTCCACCAAGTGAGTTCCAGGGATCCAAGTCCTCAGGCTCGGTGGTAGGTGCTCCATCATGACAGCCCCGTAGTTCCCTCTTCCAGAAAGAGTCTTGCTGTGTCCCTCTGAATGGTCTGCTCCTGGCTATGTAGCACAGGCTACTCACAAATTTATAACGATTTTCCTTCTTCATACTTAAGTATGCTCAGATTACAGACATGCCCTACCACATCTGGCTAACTTTAAGAGTTGCTCTGTAATTCCTAAAAAATGAAGACCTGAATTAAAGAGAGCCTTTCATTCATGAGCAAGCATCCTCTATTAAACCAGACACTTCTTGTACAGTTATAATGACAAGAAAGCTTATTGTCTACAAACGGTAAAACTTCCTTTGATGACTACCAGCGACCCTTATGGCATCTTGATAGGACTGGTATTGGGACATAAGTTCCTTATTAGCAGATTTTAACTAATATAAATGCTCAGGGACTCTTTTCTAAAACATCATTTTGTTAAATACTCTCTTTAGGTGGCATTGCACAAAATGCTAGACTCCATCCCTGTCAATTTAGTCAGCAATATATCCATACAGAAGTGACAGGTGACAGGATCTCAAAGCCAGAGGTGGAAGTGAGAAACAGGAAGAACTGAGGTGTACCCAGTGCTGACGGGGTGCTGGCTGTATTCCCCTTCCCAGTCTTCCGGGGTTTTCAGTACTTCTGACGTAAAGACTGAACTCCATAGTCTGATTTGACTAAGTTGCCTGGCATGATTCAGCTAAGCAGCTGAGCTAAGGGGTGGTAGAACCTTGTTCTGGAAGTCAACTCCCTTCCCTTGGCCCTGCTTACCAGCCAACAACCCAGGACTGGTTGCTAAGGTCCCTCTGGTTCTGCCTTGGAAATTTTGCTTGTTTTTAAAGAGGGTTATTTCCTTACGAGCAACTTGTGATTTTTTTTATTTCCATAATTTATCCTGAACACAATTACACACTTCACGATGAGAGAGACGTTGTCCTGAATGCAAAATACCTGTTTACTACTGCCTCCTCCTTTCAATACGCAACAGCACACTCTGCCCCCAGAGAAAGCCTTTATTACCAGGGCACGGTGGGCATTTGCCAATGCCCAGAGATCTCGCCCTTGCAGCCTGGCTGCTAACAAATAAAACACTTAAAACAATAAAACTGGGGGAGTTTTCCCAGTCAGGCCCATAATAAAAGGTCAAGTCACCGTTAAAACAGATTTCAGCAAACGCCATGGCAGGTATGGAACTCCCACCTGCCCACACACACAGAGGGGCACCATGACACTTAACTGGGAGGGTGGTTTGCACAAAGAAGCAATACATAAAGCCCTTGGCCTTCTCCCTCAGCAGCTAAACCATATTAGAGAAACTGTCCCTATCCCTGCTCTAAGAAAAACTGAACCTGTAGCATTAACTTGGCGGAGTTACAAACAGGAGGCACCCAAGGCCCAAGTGTAGATGGCTAAAAGAAAACCCACATTGATGATGATGAAGTCAGGGTCTTAAAGCCCCTACTATGGTCCCCGAAGATGTATTTCTTAAATGCTGTGTACATCTATGCATGTACTTGTGTGCAGAAACATTAGCTGGTGCAGCAGGTGTGGAGGCCATGGGGTGCCCTGCTCTATCACTCCACCAATCTCCCTGGATGCAGGGGTTCCTATTGAACCTGGAGCTCAACATGTTTTTGCTAGACTGGTGGTCAGTGAGCACCCAGGACTGTTTGTCTCTCCCTAGCCACCAATAGAGGCACTAGTAGCCATACCCAGCTCTTACGTGGGTTATGAGGATTCAGACTCAGGTCCTCATGCTTGACCAGCAAGCACTTTTTCCCACCATCTCCCCGGGCCCAGTTCTGGAAGCTTTACAGTGATCAAAGACTCAAGGTTACACACTCTTATTCTCCACGAGGCACCAAAGTTTGAAACTTTCAAAGAAACAAAATACCAGCATGTCTTTGGAAAGCTTATTTTCAATTGCTCTGGGAGCCCTGTGTGACCCAAAACTTGTTACCTACACTCACTTCTATTGGGTCCTATTTTTATTACTCTGTTAAAGATGTGCCCAACTCAGAAGAACAGAGTACATTATTACAAGCAGAGGCACTGCAGTTCCAGCTAAAGTTTCCAAGAGCCAGAACAGAGCTGAGTATGTTTCAGAAAAGGAAACAAAAGAATTAAGATTCTGTTGAAACCCAGAGGGAGAAATCTTTCTAACTGCATATGTTCCCTTAAGTCAATGTAAACACAGTATGTGCTACAAATCATTAACAAAGCCATTAAGATTTGATTTCTATCTAAGCAATTATTGTCAGCATATTTTGTACATTTCCTTTAAAAGACTCAATCCTATCTTTCAATTCATTAAACTGTTCCCTACATTTACAGAGTTTTATATCAAATCAGAAACCTATTTGAATTAATAAGAATTACAGTAAAAGTAATTTGAAAATAAATTATTTGAAGTTCAAGCCACGAAAGCTTTTGATGGAAGAATTCAGTCCCATTTAAACACGACAGTAGCATTTTGAGTCAGCCACATACTGATGAGAGACAGTGAAAGCCGTGTCCCAAAAGAGAGTTCCATCAACCAGGGTTAAAGGTTAAGGGATGACCTCTTCAAAACAAATACAATTTTTTATTTTTAAGGGAGGCAATATCCCAACCTTCATGAATACTTAAATATTTATTTAAAATCAAAAGCAATCAATCTGTCTGTGGCTCACAAGGCTTCTGTTAACCATTTTGATCCTCATCCATGTTTTTCTGTCCCCAAAAGTAAAATCAGAATGTTGACTGTCTGTTCCAAGGACCAGCTCCATCTTCTTAATGGTCAAAACAATTATGACCACAAGGCACATAGGCCATAAGCTTATAGACAAACAGTAACTACGTGGACAAAGATCTCTCTGACACTGATCCAAACACTGTCCCAATCTCTTTATCCAGAGAAGCCAAAGAAACCTCCAAGAGCAACTCTTCCTGACAGACCTAGGCCCTGGATAGAGACGCGCCAAAAACCCTAGGGCAAGCAACAGGACAGAACATATGTCCTGACAGGGTCCCCAAGGAATGCCTCCTCTTGCCTGTTTCTAAATAGCATGCTATAAAAGTGATATATGCTCACTTTTTATTGCTGTTCTGACGGCGTTGCCGTGTTTTTAGGTGGTATTTCTAAGACTGTGTCCTATGCACAGAGGTGGCTAGACACTCCTAAGTATCCACTGTTCTAGAATTGCTGCTGTGTCACTTGAGCTTGTAAGAAAAAACAGTGAATTTATTCTTAATCTCCTTTTATAATCAGTAAAAGGTGAGGCAAATTTCTGAACGGCAAGTTAAGGAGGAATCTTCCTTGGTGCTGGTTTTTCTTCAATTAAAATTGTTGATTTCCCCTGAATACAAAACAAAAAATATCTGACACAACATTAAGCTATTCATGAATATTCTGTATACACATTCTTGTTTAGTTGACTAATGGCAAATTAACGCTCTCTATTTTAGCTTAAACACATAGTATAGGTATGTTTGATTAGCATTGAATTCCAAAAGCTGATTACTATGCATGCTTTGATTATGTAATTACATAATAGAGCATAATGGCTCCTTTGGAGTCATTATGATCTATATGGCAAATATGTTTCAGTTTTGCTATAGTTTAAATACATGCTGAGATGACAGCTCATAACAAGGTCCCACTTTTCAGTCTTATCAGCTAAATGGGCATTTCCTCATTCATCCTAGCATCTCCTTGACACCAATTAAGGCCTATTGTGGCAGGCTGCACACACTTTCGGGAAATTCTCTTTGTTTTCTTGGCATTAAAAAAATGGACATTAATTTTAAAAACTGTATTAAGCAAAAGGCATGGTTTGTTTATTTATTTATTTATAAAAGTCTAAAATTCCATCCTTCATCCACCTTCTGAAAAGGTCTGCGGGGAATCACATCTAGTTCATTAATCACAGCTCAGACAACCACAAGGGGGTTAAAGATGGAATTTCACCTTTAACTCCAAAATGCAAGGGCAGGGAGCAGGCAGAGAATACAGATGCTCACAGAGGAGGCGCTGCAGCTCGGGTCCTCATGAACATCAGCCACACCAAGGGGCACAAAGGCTTGCTTCTGCAAATCCCCTTCTCCCCGTCTCCCTTGTATTTTGAAGTTCCTTGGGGTGGAGGTAGCTATGAAATAGCACAGCAAGATCTCTCCTTCACAGCCCTTGCACTGGGGTTTTGATAGATCTAAGGCCAACACATCTTCCAGACTGAAGAGATTTTTGATAATTCTACCCTGACCTTACAAACTGCAAAGTAGTCTGTCTGGTTTTAAAATAGGAGAAAAGTTACTGTAAGGAATTATGTAAAGTTTTTCTTGTCCCCATGAACTCTTTAATCTCAGCTGCAAGAAGAGTTATTTCTGCTTTTCCCTCCCAGGGGAATGATCCTTATACCATGCCCAACTAAAGGTGACCAGAATCTCAACTTTAAAGACAAATATGCACCCAGCTATTTTTACCATTCCGTCTATTGGTTTTCAGCATGGAGGCTGAAGAACTGAGGTCAAGTACAGTACACCTTGCATTTACATGGAATGGGTATCTCTTTTGTGAAAGGAAACATTGATTAGACACAGGAAAACTCTTTCCAAGGAAGATGGTGACAAAGAAAGTAGTTACAGAGCATGTGTGTCTGTGCTGTTTCAATGTCAACCATCACATTAGCATTCATCCCTTTGAAAGACTCCAAGTTCAATAACTTTTTCATCAGGGCCTTTACCACTAAAAAGGCCAAGGCAATTATGACGCTTCAGGTTTAAGCTCATCTGATCCCCAAAAGGAGGAGGTGTGAGTCACTACATTGAATGTGTCTATGGAGCGGTACCAGCCATGAAACCTGAAGGTCTGAATTAGGTTTTCAATTAAAATGCATGCACCAAAGAAACTAACAACAACAAAAGAAACAAGAACATAAAAATAAACAATAAAGATTAGGAATGACTGCTGAATCCTGTTGCTGATCATGCTGAAAGGGGAGGGACCCAGATGTCTCTAACTTCTTTCATTTACTTTCCAGACTGGATAGCATGGTCTTGTCCTTCAGCAAGATAACATTTTTTTTTTTTTTTTTTTTTTTAAATTTGGAAAGAACACTGCCTAACCCTGAAGAAATCAACCCCCCACCCCCATACATTCACACACTGGGTAGGCTTTAGATGGAGAAAAACATAGCCCTCAAATGGAGTTGTATTTGCTTGAGAGATGGCATTGAAGTCACCTTGTGAAAGAGTCCTTTTAAGCCTGTTAAATCTGCTTAGAGGCTCTTGGGAGAAGGAGGGTGGCTCTTAAAAATATTAATTAAAAAATAACCGCAGCCATCCAACTTGGACTTTGGAGAAGAACAATCTGAAGACAGAGGCTTCTTATAAAACTAATTGTGTTGGCAGAGCAAGTGATTTCTCCTCAATGGGCTCGATTCTGCGATGCGCGTTTATGGCGAAAGAAGAAAGGACAGGGTTAGATGGCGCTGCTTCTGTCCAACTCAAGGCTGGCTGCTACGCCAGCATTTCAAAATGCATTACACTTCTCCTAGACAAAATGGAGCTGTGCTGAAGGCCAACTGTTGATCTTCTGTGTCAGCCACTTTGCTAATGAACTGATAATAAGATATATTCCATTCCCTGGGACTGTTCAGTGATGGCTCTGCAGAGTGAGAGTGGGCTGTCCATGCCCCTGCTGTCCACAGGCATGGGTCCATAAGGGAGAAAATTGCATACAATATAGGGGTGGACTGTGTAGCTAGCCACTGAGAATGGATGAAACATCTATCCAGGATGGTTCCTTGGACCCCAGATTAGCTGAAGTCTGAGATGACAGGAAAGGGTTGTTTTAATTTAGGTAACAGAACTATCTCCATTTCTAAAACCACAGCCATCCACAATGGAAATGAAGGGCTTATGTGACTGAGATTCAGATTACTTGTTAAAACACTTGACATCCACCCCAAAGCACAAACATTATGTTTTGCTGTTCCTGTATGGATTTTCCTCTTACCTAGAAAAGAACTGGGTGGCCAACTACTTAGTAACATACACCACAGTAGCCATGGCTGGGCTACAACACAAAGAAAATGTTAACGTTTCCTAACGAAATAAAAAGCACACAAACATGGTGGACATGGCTGACTTTTGGGGTCAGTTGGACTGAAACATGTCTTTCCAGTCCCCCTAAGCGGCAAGTACAGCAGAGATGGATACTACTCAGCACTTGCCCTTACCAGTTATACCTCAAAAACATTCTCTAAATTGAATTTCTGTAGAACTCCAGCCTCCAGTCTCAATGGAGATGTTACATGCATTCCCCCTACGTTTTAACACCCAACTCAATATCATTTTCTATTTCATAAAGGTACCATGATGGAACTTAGGTCACTTTTTGCTTCAACTCACTAAAAGCTAAGGTTTTTTTTTTCCCCTTTTTGTCTGCCCCTTGGGGGTTAAAAGATTAACAATTAGTGTAAGATATTTAAAATCACAAGGTTACAGCAAGGAACTGTAATTCTACATATATACAGAAGAAAAGTGAAGTAGCTGCTATTCTTTATGTCTAGAGGCAAGAAAACCAAATGACTTTTTCTAAAGTGCTTGTTACTATTAATTTTTTAGCATCAAGAAAACTCCCGCTATTATCTAGAGGAACCACTATTCAAGTCATCTGCATGAAAACCAGAGGTAATTTATTTTTAAGGTATTTTCAATGTGCTAGGTATTATATTTCATTTTCATAGTATCTCATTTAAACCTTACTATACTCCCATGTTGTTTGCTGTCTTCTGATTGTACCTCATATGCACACAAGAAAACTAAGAAGTGGTTGGATCGGATCCTCTACGTTTAGCCTAGATCTGCTGCTACTAACAATCCCACTGTATCAGTGAGGTAGCTGAAAGGATATTACATTTTATGATGCTAAAAGAACAGAGGAACTAATGGAAGACTCTACAGCATCTCATTTATGACTCAGAAATAAAACCAAACAACATGCCCAGCATAGAAAGGAATCTGAATTCAAGCAATCTTCTATCAGCAATAGGCATGCTCTAATATGCAATACTGATCAAATCAGCTCCCCAACCAGAGCTCACAAATCTGGTCTTTAGTATTTAGGGATGAGACGTCTGTTCTGCAGACTGATCCAGGCTCAGTTCTGCAGACTGATCCTGGCTCAGCAGCTCTGCTCCAGCTTCAGGCATTTATAGTACCTGTTTCAAGGGCATTTATTAGTATCAAAAGTCTATGTGACCAAAATTTGGCCATAATATCAGTCTCTTCCTACATCTCTTCATTCATTTTTCCTGCCAACAAGAGCCACTGAAAACCTTCCAAGTTTAAAGGTTAGAACCAACAGGATAAGCACGTAGGGCTATCAGTTGGAGAATAACAGATATGGACTCTGGGTGAATGTCAGCTTCAAATGACATTACTACAGACACAGAAGTGGAGAGACAGGAGGTGAGAGATGCTTCATATTCTTATTCTAAAGAGTGTCCCAAGTGTGTATAATGTGGTTTGTTCGAGAAACAGCTGTAAATCTATGATAATCATCATGCTGAATAATGCTGCAACATTCCACTTACATCTCCTACCAGGAAGCCAAGCAGCTTTGGACTATTATATGAAACAACAGTTTCTTAGCTGGAAAATTGGCCCTTATTGGTGGGTTGTTCACTGTATCGTCTGTCACTCAGAAAGCAAGTGGTGGGTGGTTTATTTTTTAAACCTCTGGGTACCTGAGCTGCTGTTCTCAGCTAAGTCTGACGGAAACACTGAACTCAGGACTCTGCTCAGCCAGAGTTTGACAAAGGGATTGTGAAAGGAGACAGGCAGTGGCCCAAGGAGCTTCCTTCCAGATCCCACTCTCATGCCTGCTGATTGCCCGGTGCCAAGCCCACGTCAGGCAGATGTGCACAGTAACGATCCAAATTGGTGCCATTATACAAATAACTTGATTAGTATCATCCAAGTGTGGGCTGCTGATTAATCATCACTGAAATTAGAGATAAGTGATAAGGGCATTCATTACTCATGACTTGTTTTTCAGGAGTAAGGGGGCAGCAGAGGAGAAAGGGGAAGAGTCTTATTATACTTTGAAAACAGGGATCCATGCTAAGGTTTGAGGCTTCTTGGTGACGAAAATCTGTGATTCTGATTTTTCCTACATTTTTAAATTGGGCAAATGGTATCTCTCTAACAGGGTTAGAAGGAGACTTGAGCGAAGAAATGTTGTGTGTGAGTATGGCATCAGCTCCATGCCCTCTGTCTATGTTACTAAGGCATCTTTAAGACGTCTTTAAAATCCATTAGACTTTTGACTTTAAGCTTCAGAAGTTTAGATGTTATTCTTCTGTCTTAATTTCTTTTCCTGTTATGATTATAGAACATTCTGAAGCAACTTACTGGAAAAAGGGTCTTCTGTGACCTATGGTCCAAGGTACAAGGAAGTAAGTCAAGGCACAGGAGCTTTCCACAGCTGTGCACGCTGCAACTAGAGTCAGGAAACAGAGGGATGAACGCATGCCAGTGTTTGTGGCTTTTCATTTTACATGGTTAAGGATCCCCGGCTCAGGAAACAGTCCTGCCCAAAGTTAAGACAGGTCATCCCACATCAATTAATCAAGAAAATCCCTCATGTGTACCAGAAGTGATTCTTGACTCTGTCAAGCTGACCATTCATACTCACCACCACCTCATGCTACTACATAATTATCTGAAAAGCAGAGAGCAAGTTTAAACATTTTCATTGGAAAAAATTTATGTTAAACTACATACTAACCTGTATATATGAAAAACAGGAGGTAACTAGCAGATGTAGGCAGAGGGATGACATTGGAATTAGACTCAATGTACAGCATTCAAAAATTACTCTGTAGCCTCTCTTTATTTCTATATAAGCCTAGAGAGCAATTTCCATCTTCCCAGGTAGACAACATTAAGTTGGCAATACAACAAACATCTTCCTTGGCAAACTTCACAATCAACATCACAGATACCAGGCATACTAAGGGGGTGTGATGTATAAAAGTTACAGAGGGCATAATTGATTCTTTCTAAATGCCAAAAAAAAGCTAAGTGAAATGAAACAAAAACTCCACCACACTGGCAAACCAGCCACTTTCTTTGTCCTGTTCTTCAATACAGGAAGGACCCCATTTAATATGGAAATAAGCAGGAACGACTGAGCCCTCTCTAACTCACCTTAGTCTGTTAGGCTCCTCTATGTCCTCTGCTGTTTCTGGCCAATGTTGCCTGTCACTTCTCACACATAATTTCCTCTTTTCTTACTAAGTGCAAGAGCTTGGGAGAAAGCTACCAGGCACTGAGACCTTTCCTGCTTACTAATGAGTTCCTGGGTGTGTCTAGGATGTCTGAGGTCTCCAGAAATGTAACCTTCACTAAGTGCTGCTCTCCTGTGGCATTCGGGGGTGTAATTCCCCCCTTCATATGACATTGGAGGAAAGAAAAGAGCACAGACAAAATTTAATAATAATATATGATTTAGCTTGACAATTATACTGACACTAATAGATATTCTTAGGTAAAAATATACCCTTGCATGTAGGAGCAAATCAATACAAAATTGGCGTCTGATACTAGTTGACTATTGACAGTAGTTTCTTACTTTATCACTGGATCAAAACCCCTACCACTTATCTAAACAGAAGCAGAAGAGCTGACCCTGGAGAAATTCCCAGCCATCCTGCAGGTGTGAGTACAATCACTAGCTCTTCCTTCGTGTGGTGGTGGGGTTATTGTGCAGGTGGGTGGGTGTGTTCATGTGTGAGTGCACGAAGCCAAGAGGCCAACCTTGGGATTTGAGGCAGGGTCTCTCACTGGACAGCGTTCACTAAGCTGGCTAGGCTGGCTAGCCAGGCAGCACCAGAAATCTGCATATCTCAGCTTCCATAGTGCTGAGATTCAAAGTGGTTGACACCAAGACCAGCTTTTTTATACAGCTTCTGTGATTGGCAGCCTGTGCTTCCTGACTTCCAGCACACAGTGAGTTGTACTCCCCAGTCTCACTCTTCAAGATGCTGGCTGTTCCACTTGTTTACAGTGTGCTCTTGTGAACCAGTTTTCCACTGTGTCCATCCTACCTCTGCTCTTCACTAGCTAGCCCTTGGGCCAGCTGCTTCAGCTCTCTACGCCTTAGGTTTCTTCACATGTAAACAGGACATGAAAATGTCTCCTTTATGTGGAGAACCAATGGGTTCTCATTTGAAGATCTGAGGCAAATTTATGGATTGATAGAGCAGCACGCTTAACATGAGTTGTGTATATCCCAAATTACTTAATGTTATTTTAATTATTTTTAGCTCTCCATTCTTGTGTATCCTCCCAATAAAAACTTTATTTACCAATGCTATTACTTTAAGTATTTTTAGTGTCATCTTATTTTACTTTGTATCCCTAAAAGAGAACACAGTGTCACCATATATGGTAGGTGCTTAGTAAATGACTGATCCTGAATGAGGTTACTAAATAAGAATCTGTTAGGACATCACATGCCCTGGACACTCTCAATTTTAGGAATTAATTAGTCCATATAATGTCCAAACATCTTTAGACATTTTATGCCATGTAGATTTTTGAATTAAAACCTTTTAAAGTATTTCTATAATTTTAGCTTTAGAAATGATTCACAACAGAATATTTTATTCTGTAGTAAAAAAGAATCTATCTCAAAAGTTTTTTTTTTTTTTAAATAAGGCTAGAAAGCAAGCAAGCAAAAAAATATTTTTACTGTCTTTATATTGTACAGCTCTGTTTCAGGGGAGAGAGATGACAGACAGCTCTACACACACATACATGTACAAACAACAATATTTGTCTGCTCCTCCCCCATGTATGTATATCATCATTGTGTTCTGAAAACTGCAGGTCCAACTCACACTTGTGGACTGTGGATTCTAGACATGGGAGCAGGAGTGCCCCCCCCCACCCCACCCCCCGCGCAGGGCGGGGAAGTGGAGTAGGAGGTATGTTTGAGAAGATCCTGGCTTGTTAAAAATACTGTGAAGATTCTAGTGTGTCCTGAACAAAAAGCACAAGAGGGGTCATAGGCTGGATACTGAAGGACATCATATGCCAGGCTAGGGAATTTACACTTCCTTTTGTAATTAGTAGAGAGTTAGGGAGTGGTTCAAATCCAGGGACTGATACGATCACACCTGGACTTTGGAAGACAAGTTGTATATGAAGAGGGAGGGGGAATGGAAGAAGGAAGACTGGTATGGGACGTCAGCCAGAGAGCTGAGGGCTAGGACAGGAATGGAAGAGTGAGCAGAGATAGGCTGTGAGAAAAGGGGCCACTGGCAGACCCACAGGGGCTAGGTACCAGGGCGTTCCATCAGTCAGCCAGCTTTCAGCAAAAGGGCGCAGTGGTCCTTAGCTCATCTTCATTAGTCCTACAATTCAATGCCAGTCATGCTAGAGTGTCCTCAAGGAAAGAGCAGCAAGGGCTAACTTTAAAAGAAGTTACACTTCTCGTAACTTCCAGTGCTCACTACCTAGATGTGTTTTTAAATATAATACTTGATGAGCTGTTTGAAAATTTCATACATACATGCCATGCATTTTGACTATATTTATCCCCTTCCTCCTAATTCCTCCTAGATCCACCCCATCAACTTCGTGTTCACCCTCTTTTTAATAACTCACTAAGCCTGATTGGTCCTTCCCTTATAGATATTCATGGCTATAGGATGTGGAGTCAGGAGAAGCAATTTGCTTTTTGTAGCATCTGTTAGCACCTAAATATAGCGAGGCAGTCCGCCTCCTTTGCTCCCTGTGTCTTAAGTCTTCTGTGTGGTTGACCAGCAGTTTTAATAATGTCTGAGTGGTTGTAAAACTTGCACAGATTCAAACCAGAGCTATCGTCGGAATCTGCATTTTAACAGGAGGCTAGGGTGACTAACTCGCCGGCCATGTGAGTTTGAGGACCTGTCTAGTGCGGTAGCTCTCACTGTCGTCCCCACACGTGTCACAGGAACCATGAAGTCGACAGCTTAAAGCAGGGCAGACCCAAGGAAAAGGCACACTGACAACTTGTTTTAAGGACCCGACATAGCTCAGTAGGTCACTGGACAGAAAGGGTCGGGAATCCTCATCACCAAGTGAGGTCAGCCTCCAGGAAGAGACAGGTTTAAAAACAGATGTGTCAGAAGATAAACCGGTGTGGACCATTCACCAAGTCAGGAGATACCGGAGTCTAGCGTCCTTGGGGTGCACACAACCGACACTGCAAAAGTACAAACTCCACTCCCTAAGCAGCTGCCTGTGGCCAGAACAAATAGATTACTGTGCCCTTCGCTGCAAAGACAACCACTGCACGGTCGCACACAGTGGGGCTTGTCGGTCCACAGGCTCCATCCAGCA
The DNA here is from genome assembly GCF_903995425.1 of Onychomys torridus. Lineage (NCBI taxonomy): Eukaryota > Metazoa > Chordata > Mammalia > Rodentia > Cricetidae > Onychomys > Onychomys torridus. Next base: position 41,267,442 of record NC_050449.1, on the reverse strand, counting down.
CCCCAGTTAAATGGTTGCTTATTTGGTTTGCCTGTCTGTTCAGTGCTTGTGAACATTAAGCCAATGAAGACAAAACCAGTAAGTCGGGAAACAAAGCAAGTGGTCCAAAATGAAAACTGAAAAGAGGTTGCTGAGGTTTGTTACAAGTGATGAAATCCAACTCTATGATTTGGAGGGAGGGGAAAAAAGGAAGTGACAGTACCCATTACAGCAGGCCTTTTCACTCTGCCTAGCAGATAAAATTTGCTGCAAAAATACAGATAACGGCATAAACAGAAGTTTAAGGTAAATAATAAGCGTGTTCGGCTGGAGGCAGAAAGAATCGGGTCTGGAAAGAGCCTGGTAGAATGCTCAAGGGAAGAAAAGAAAAACAATGGTTTCACTTTTTTTCACCGCCTCTTAATGAACATCCATAGACTATCCTGGACCTCTGGCTCGTTCTCAACGGCTGGAGTAACTGCACATTGCCACAGGGATGCAGGCTAATAGCATCCTTAGGAACTGCTCACTGAAGAAAAGGACACTTCCTCTGAAAGCAAAGAATTCACCCAGAAGTAAGACTCTCAGTTTGGGAAGGTCTGTCCTATCACTCCGAAACCTTATATACCCAGAACCTTAACTCCCACATAAGTTTACTAATATATTTAATTTGGGTACAGAGGGAGCAGCAACATGGTCTGGATTCTGGCTTCCCTTCCTTTTCATCTTTTCATCCTGCAATTGCAATTGGTTCACACATTATTCCTTTAACAAATCGGTTCTTATACAAGAGATTTCAGCTTTTTTTTTTTTTTTTTAAACAATCCACTGGCATGCCCAGAAGTCTTTACAACAGCAGGAGCAGATCTCCAAGCAGTCTTCTGCTGGGTTACCAGTGCTATTTCAGAGAGAATAATGTTCTGAATTCCAGTCTTTTAAAAAAGTGGTTAGGTTTCTGGGCAGTCAGGCTCGTCACATTTAGAGCCTGAATTACGAGCTTCACGGAAACAGTTAAACCATTACAGTTGTGCACAGCCATAATTTCTGCAGAGAAAGCATCAACAATTGGGAGAAGTTTATTACAACTACCTTTCATGGATAAGATGCCAAAATCAACCCTTCCAACGTTATAAGGTAGTTTTTCTTGTTTAAAAAGTTTTTTTTTAAAAAAATAAATAAAAAGAAGGGAAAGAAAAAGAAAGAAAAAGGAAAAGAAAAAGAAAAACCCTAATGGGCTACTTGCTGTTCTATTCACTTTTCAGATTTGTCAATTTTTGAGTGACTGCCAGCACCAGGGACTCTTTGTAGCACCTTGTACTTGGACTATAATAAAAACATGAAATGATTAAAAATACTGTGAGTGTAACTGCAGAAGGGACTATATATTTTGAGCCCCAAGGAAGGCTGTTTCTTTGCAGAATCAGACAGACTCCATTTATGTTATTAAATTGTAGCACTATTCACTGTCCAGGATGGAAGCTTTCTGACATGTCAAATGCACTAAATATGTCCAAAGCACACATAGAACTTAACCTCCAGAATGCCAGCCTCTTCCAGCCACACCATCCAGAGAAGTGCAGGAATCAGGATATTTATTTATTTTTGTTATATTTTAATTAATTAATGGATGAGAGAGAGAGAGAGAGAGAGAGAGAGAGAGAGAGAGAGAGAGAGTCAGAGACAGAGAGAGAGTCAGAGTCAGAGTCAGAGACATACATGTGGGAGTTTGTACAAGCACACCATGGTATGCAGGTAGTGGCCAGAGGACACCTAGTGGGAATATATCTTCTTCTACCATGGGGATCCTAGGGATTGAATTTAGGTCATTAGACTTGACAGAAAGCACCTTTGCCTGTTGAAACATCTTGCTAGCCTAGGAATCAGTATATTTAATTTTATGACATTGTTGATATGTCAAAAATGTTTGCTTTCATCATTAATTTCTCCATTCGTTGCATGATTCCCTTGTGAATAAAAAAATGCTTGAGGAATGAGGGGCTCATACACAGAGTAGATTATTGGGCTTTAATGGTAGAATAAAGTACAGAAATAGTGAAACATCTATTCTATGCTCTTTTTGAACACTAGTCCTATTCCAGGAACCAGATGGGTTCCTGAGTTTTCTCATTTTGTTTGTCTCAAGGTTACCTTGAGATTTTCTGCTGGGTCTTAGCCCAGGTAAGGGGTGGGGTCTAAGAGCAAAGAGTTTTCCATGTTATGAGGATGCTGCTGAATCAGGGACCACACTTTGAGAATACACAATCTCCCCCAAACTCTGTATAATCCCCTAGTGCATTGTCAAGGCAATTTTACAGGCTGAGCAGACTAAGTCTGTAAAGTCAACATCTCTGAGCCTCTGTGAGGATGACCCTCACCATTTAGTATTTCTCCTACAGCCAAATCTTGTCCTTTCCATCTGAATGTCCTGTCCTTTCCCGACTTTATCCAGATGTTAATCCATGTCCTCCTTTTTCTCCTACTGCCCATTACTAGTCCCATATCAGCTCAGATTTATGATCTGCCAGCCCTGTTGTGATTAGATGTCATCCCTGTCTTTCTATTACTCCAATATTGATAGATAAAATTCTGTGGTGATGCATTGCCTGCCCTTTCAAAGGTTACTGCCAGCAGATGCTGGGAATCAATACGGTTCTTATCTGTCACAAACCACAAGAAAAGCATGGTAAACAAGGCTCAATGAGAGGCCGTGAGCAGGTCAGAGAGAACTCCATGATGCTTGGTGGTACCTACTCTGTTTCCTGACCTATCCAGAACCCAGTCTTGCTTGACTCTCAATGGTCTCAGTTTGAGGACATATGATAAAGAGATGTTGAGAAGAAGGCCTGGGGTGCAACACTACTTCTGGTGACCCTTGTTCTGGACACTGGAAGCTAAGGCCATGTGACTAAAGCTCTATCTGTATTATATATTTTCCCAGGATCAAACTCATATTTGAGTTTTTCCAAGGCAAGTATTAAATAAATCCAAGAAGGGGCAACTTCATTTATACTGTTCATTTACTTCATCCATTTTATGGAAGGAGGATATAAATAAAATGCACAGATTTTATTTGTTTATTCATTCAGTGTGTGTATGTATGTGCATGCATGTGAGAGTAAGTGTGCATGTACATGTGTGTAGAGGCTAGAGGGCAGCCCTGGGTATCATTCCTCAGGCACTGTCCATATTTTGTTTTTCTTGAGACAGAGTTTCTCTTTAGCCTAGGTCCCACAAAGTAATCTAGACAAGCCCCAGATGCCTGGCTCTGTCTGTCTGACACCAGGATTTCAAGCATACAGCACCATGCCCATCATTTTTATGTAAGTTCTGGAGATCAAAACCACATCCTCATGTTATGGTCTAAACCATCTCTACAGTCCTATTTTTGTTTTCAAAATTCTATAGCCCAAAGGCATTAAGAAAGATAAATTGAATTATTATTATTATTTTTAAAAGACCATAGAAGTCAACTTTTTCATTTTCTTTTAAGAAAACAGAACAAACCAGGTTTAAGGTTTAGGAACCTGCCTTGCTACAGCTGAATACAGCCCAAGGAGAGTGAAAGAGGAGAGGGTGTCTGCAAAGAATACAGAATCATGCCTCCTAAGACCATCTCCAGCTGCATGCTGACTCCCTCTCCTAGTCATGGCCCTGGATCTCCCCACCTCATCTCACTCTGGGTCCAGGCTCATCCCAGGCTGTGGTACTGCTGTCACTGACCTTGCTTCCCCAGCATCTCTACTCTGGTGACAGTCTTCACCATCCTGCAGATGAGGCTGGGCAGTCTAACAACTGGTGTTTCCATACTGGACTTGTCATCTAGGTGCTTGGTATCAGGTGTTCCCTCATATGCCTAATGGCCTAGCCCAGGTCAAGTTTTCAGAATCATGATGGGTGTAGTTGCTCACATTAGATCAGATGGCCACATGAGAATGGCCAACACAGAAATGTACTGTTTTCCAATTTATATTCAATCTCAAGCAAAGGATTTCCAGATGTTTTTAATAAGACTTTGAGATACTTGTACTCACTTGCTACACATTTCCAAATACTCTGCAAAGTGTGCAACTTGCAAGCAGTGGGAGAGAAAACATTTGGTGGGCTAAATACCATGCCATGAAGTTACATCTATTTTGGACACAATGCTTTTTCCCTATGGAAAACTATCAAAGATATATTTAGAAGTGCACCAAGAAACACCATACAGAAACAGTTAATCTGAAAATATCGTCTATGACAGAAGACTGAAGCTACATTTCCAGAGCTCTAGAAGGACTTTTGTTTTAGTTACAGTTTTACCCATTATTCAACCCATGTAGTAGAAATCCCGAGACTTCTCTAACACTAACTTTAAGAACACCATTCAGTCAGGGCTGGTAATGGAGACCTTTAATCCCAGCTACTCAGAAGGCTGAGGTAGGAGAATGATAAATTCCAGGCCTGCCTGAGCTACAAGTAGAGCAGATGCTTCAAGGCCAACTTTGCAAGACCCCATCTCAAAAGAAAAAGGTTTTTTAGGAAGTCTAGTGATGTTGCTCAGTGGTGGAACACTTGCCTAGCATGTATTTGGTCCCAGGTTCAATTTCCAGTACTGGGAGATAGGGTCTGTGCATGGTGGTGGATGTCTGAAATCTAGTACTCAGGAGGCTGAGACTGGAAGATCTCAAGTTCAAGGCTAGTCTAATGAGATTCTGTCTCGAAAATAAACAAACAGAATATACCTCAAAAATTAATACCTTACTGTTTCATCTTAATTATAAAATTATACATACTCAAGGCACAAAATTTAGAAGAAAATTAAAAACAACAAAAATATCTCATAATACTTCTGCTCATGTAATTACTTTATCAGTCTTGTTTTCACATATGGCCATACATGTGTGTATCAATAAAGATATGTGTCTCATATTTTTAATACCTATGTTATCATATAGATATGCCAGAGATCACTTTTACCATTTTCTCATTATGTTAGATCATTTCTAAGTTTTTTGCCCCAAAATTATTGCAGTGAAAGGACTTTTAGGTAAATATTGGTACTGGTTTCAGTTAGTGAATTAGCATCAAATTTTCATGTACTCTAATAAGAATAATATATTTTTGATATGCAAATTGTTTAAACCACAGCTGTTATCTATATGCTTTCAGGTATTGTTGTTTTTGTTGCCATACAAAACCCTAAGTAACTATGATTCCAACCCCCCAAATTTCTTCCTCCAAATAAAACAACAACACAACCCCTAAGACTGCAGCACTCAAGGCACATAGGAAGCACTTCAGTATTATTCTAAAGTATTTGGACGCTATTAGGGTGAAATGACCTTGAAAACATAAGTAATGAATATGCCATTCCCACAGCAAACACTGACCACTTGAAATGAAGGACCAAATAACAAGCTGGCTCATCCCGCCTGGTCTCTGGCAGACCAGGTGAACCTCCTCTCCTGTATGCTTCCAGAAGCATCCACTTGACCTATTTCAGCACTTGGTCAAATCTCTCCCTGCCCCACTCGGCAATGGCGTCAACAAAAGCAAGCATGAATCAGATGTCTTCTGCAAAGCAGGCACCGGGGAGAGAGCCGCAGAGGAAGATCCCGTGCTGAATCTCTCAGCCACTGTGCCCACAGCAGACAGCAATGTCCAACAGGAACTACTTCAATAAAGGAACAGATGAGTGACCAAACTAATAAATGCATGAGTGGATGGATAGGATTCATTTTAAATTCTCCTTTGCCTTAGCTTTCTTATGCCCTTGATGGGTCTTACTTTTAGTTTACTTTTAACATTTTGAAAGGCGGATCTGAAAACTTGCAAGCCAGAAAGTTCTGCCAACCCTGTATCAACCTTCCTCTAATGTTGACATTCACTTACACAGCGAAGCAATGAGCCTGGGTCCCACAATACTGTGTGACCTTGACAATCTGACGAGTGATGGTCTAGCACAACACCCACCAGCTTAGGTTTGTTGAGATTATAGACTTACAGGAAGAATAGTGAAGAGGTACTGTGTCTCTTCTTTGCATCACACAACAGAGTGCATGATACCAATGTTTTATTATTGATGATGTCAACCTGGGTCTCTTGGCTAAGATGGTAGGTACATGCTAAAGTCCAGTCCATACTCTGGTAAAGGAATGAAGTTCTACCTCCTAGAAGAAGAAGCATCACAGACTTGGTGGATATGTGCACACCTCACAACCTCTGAAGTAATCAATATGCAAATGGGGGAGATACTTGGGCAGTATACCTATCACATCTCTCCTGGTGGATCTTGCATAGAGCAATTATTACAGTAGAATGCAAGAGGTAATCTTAAAAATATTCTTTTACTTTTTAATTGAAATTATTCTCAAGGCAAGCCTTTTCTTTTCTCCTGTTTATTTATTTACTCAATATTTTATTTATTCTAATATAGACTCCTGGATATTTGTTTTGTTCTTTGGCTTATAGTTCACTGTCGATGTTATTCAGACTGGCCTACCTTTGGCCCCTGGGAGCCCTCTCTGTTTCATCCATCCAAATAATGTAAGGGGAACTCAAAAGCAAGTTTATAGGGACAAATGGAAATAGACAAAGGTAGAAGATGAGTCAATTGAGCACTTTAGGAAAAGACAGAGGAGAACAGCACATTTTTTAGAAGAAAGAACAGCTATCAAGCTAGCTATTTGTAACAGTTCACACACACACACACACACACACACACGCATGCACACACGCACGCACACACAGACACACACACACACACACACACACGCACGCACACACACACACGCACGCACACAGACACACACGCGCACACACACACGCGCACACACACACACACACACACGCACGCACGCACACACACGCACGCACGCACGCACACACACTCTTCTACTTTCCCTGTGACAGCTTGCATTCTCACGAGGTATCTGCCCAGTGAGGGCACTGTAGTAACAGGACGCAGACTAGCTAGAGTCAGATTCTAACAGACTCAGTTGCTCCCTGCAGACTACTGCTTCCATCTGTATGTTTAAATACTCCTCAATTAGGATCCACATTCATTTTTTATTAATGCTCTTCTGAGACAATGGCTCTTTTATCTGCGTTTTATCTTGCAGCTACATTAAGACCAAGGACACTCTCACAGAAGATCTGAAGGAGGAGACCCTGATGAATTAGGAGTTTAAAATACAAATGGAACTTCCTTTGTCAGTCTTGACTTGTTTTATTAACATCTGAAGGTTGATTTATGACAGATTACCAGGCAGGAGGAGAGGACTGTTTGTCCAATCACTTTACTTAACACACACAATTAGGAAAAACAAACATTCAAAAATGTTTCCTTTCTATGGGCAAAGGATAGCACATTCAGGTCTAAAATAGTCACTTCCATTTGTCTTCACTTGTAGTGACCAAGGACAGGTGCGCCCTATCTTAAGACCACAGACAAACAGGCTCTGCAAAATAAAGGTTTTAGGGCTCTCGCTTTTCTCTGAACACAATGAAGGATCCTATGCAAGGCTGTTCACAGTAATAATGGGACCCTAAAGGGGAGCTGAAGAAGCTAAGTTGAAGCCTGGTTCAATTTATGTGGCTCTATGACCTTGAGTCAATTTTCTAACCTACCCTGATCTTGTCAACTATAAAAAAAAAAAAAAAAAGTCGATTTGGAGATTTGAAGAATGGCTGTAGACGGGTGATGTGCCGGTTAAACAAGACAATGCATGTGCTGACCTTTTGAAGGTTCGAGAAATGCTGGCCATCTTATGCTAATGATTATCTCTCTATTACCTGGTTTCTAAATCTAAAAACAAGGATTAGCTGGACTGGTGTGAAGATGGTTGAAAGTCTACTGATAACCAGAAAGGAATTCCATAGAGGTGAGTAGTGATTTCTCCACCTTTTTGGGAGGACAGTACACATGTAAGCATATGTAAATAGGGAAAAGTCAGTAAGCTATAAGAATATGAAATATGAAAACATCCATTAGCTGATGTTAGCTTTTGAAGTAGAGGACACTAGATGAATTGTAATCTTCCACACTTCTTCCTGATCACACTTTAGCCAGAAAGCTGCTCTGCCCATTTGCCAAAACATAGAATTCTGCCACTCTATTTTTAGGAGTTCAATACCACTGAAAGCTTGCGTTTTCTTGGGTGGGGGGGGCGGGCGCGACTGAACCTAGGGAAGGGAAGGAACCTGGCCCAATCTTTGGGGGTGGGAGGTCAGGTTCTTATCTGTCTGCTGAGGCCTGAGTCAATCCAGGCACCCTGGCCAGTGAATTCTGGCTCTTCTGCATTTTTTCCCCTTGCCTCTTGCTTTTCATCCCTTGGACATTCCAGTGTTTCCACCTCTAAGAAGAGAAGTCTGGTGCCAATGTCTAATATTCTTCCTCCTGGACTCAGCTGTCACCCCTGTCACTGATGACTACTCTCTGTCCTTAGTACAAGTGCAGCATGCAGCACAGGCTGTCTACATTGATGTATTTGAAGAACTGGCTTCACCAGGAAGATGATGGAAGTGAAGAATCAGGAAAAGAAAAGAACATCTTTTGGTGTAAAGTCCAGATCTTTTCTTAGAATAGTCTGGGCACCAATAAAACCAACTCAGTATGCGTGCTGCTCAACTAGGTCCCCAAATGGTCACCCCTGGATCACCCCATGAAGAAACTTGTCAAATACAAACTCCCAGGCTCTCTTCCAGCTCTACTGGTTCAGTTACCATAGGAGTGGAGCCTATAATCTGTTTGAATACGCTTTCCAGGTGATTCTGCGACCTCCTGAAGTCTGGTGGAAAGGGCAGTCTTTACCCCCCTGCATTCAGAATGCTGTGCGTGTCACCAGCAGGATTTGTCAAATGGCTGCCCCGTACCCATTATTCCAGGGAGCCAGTTACTGTGCTTAAAATAAAGGTGGCATTAGTCAGCTCTGTCTTCATATTTGGTAACCATTCTTCAGAGGGGCTTTGACAGATGCTGCTCATAGCGGCGAAATTTAACATTTCCGAACCCTAAGCTAACATTTATAACTCTTCATTTTTCTCGCAAGTATGACTTTCTCAGCTGGGCTCTCTGCAGGACCCACTGTGCTGCTGCTGTGCCTGTAGCCTCCTTGAGGGCTGTGGCTTTTCTGTATGTCTGCTGGTAGAACTCCAGCAGGGTGGTGGGCTCTCACACCAGCCACCATGCAGGACCAGGCTGCCAAGGGGCTACATACTTCCCCAAGCAGCGAACAGGGATGCTCACTAGGTGTTTCCTCGTTTATGTTCTGACTTAATACTTGCTCTGTACCCACCACCACCACCACCACCACCACTCTTTCTTCTGCTGCTTAATTTATAGCCACACGGGTATACACGTTTGCTGGGCTCTTTTATCATTCAGAACTTTGTTCTGTCAGGGTATCTGTCATTCTTCGCAGCTCAGTAAGCTCTTTCAAACCCAAGATATCTCTATTTCTAAATGGAATCTGAGATGAATTTTGATAAACATGCATCCTGTATCTTAATAAAAAAGGGATTTTCACCCCCCCAACTACCTGCATATATAAATGCTCAAAAAGTTGCTAAAACCTTTCTTTGCATTAGGTGAAAATTCAATGTCAAAATAATATTAAAAATACACAAAACCGTGGGAAATTGTTTTAACCGTGATGTGATAAATAATAAATCAGAATAAATCAGAAATACAAGTTACTCTGCCATTATGGGTTTTCTCTATTCTTTAAGCTTCTTGCCTGTTCCACATCAGTGGATCGACAGCCCTTTAGTTTAACAATTATGCGCGGAGGCAATCTTGTTAGGACTTGATAAAACACTGTCACTGTCTTTGTCACTGCCATGCAGAGATGCCACAGTAATAGCTATAATGCACCAAGCTGCTATGCAACCAGGCAACGTGCCCAAATGTGAAGTTCAAAGCAAACTCCTAACGGCTCCAATGTACTTCTGAGTGCTTGAGGGCAAATGTGGGAGCTACAACCCCAATACCATTTTGTGCAACCCTCCATAATTATAGCTCAGACTAACACTGAATTTGCTTGGCTCACATTGGAACTACCATGAACCCTTTGGATTCTAAAGTATGTCAGGTGCCTAAGCTTTCCCCAAAACCAACTTCATTTTCAGTAGCATCTTCTCTGGCGAGGCCAACCAGCATGCCATCTCCTTAAGGAGTATTTACTTACATATTCAGTTCAAATTTACACTGCCTGGCTTGCAAATGAAATGCTACTTAGAAGGAGAATACCATACCATTGTGGGAGATAAATCAAACAACCATTTCTTATTTTAAGACATGCTGGAAATCACACATTTCTGAAGCAGTATGTAGGTTATGTGAACAACAGACATGTTCTACCCAGCTCAATGCATTTCCCTGGCTACCACACAAACTAACCCAGAATTGCTTTTGTTGGCAAAAGTCTCCTTCCTGAAGCATCCAATTCTCCCCTTTGTTTCTATAAAAGAATGTGATGCTTATGAGTAAGACTGGGTGGTAAGTATCACGTCTGAGTGTGAGAAGAACACTTTCCAAAAAAGCATTAGGAATGGCCCCATGGAGGTCACCATCTCATTTATGAAGGGTCACTGGGCTAAACTCAAACCCCAAGGGAAGATGAGTGTTAGCAACAGGATTCAGTCCTGGGGACCACACTGCTCCCTTCTGCTGCCAGCAATGGTGCCTAGTGACCCTTGATAAGTATTTACTGAGAATGGGTTTCCAGTGGCCTCGAAAGGTTTGCGTGGTATGGAATCACAGAGACCACTGACCTCACTTGCAGCTGTCTTGGGGGTAAGAAAGAGGCTGGAGGCTCAGTCATTAGCTGGAGGTGACTGCTAACAATTCTGAGAAGTTGTGTGTCTATAAGTTCATGTTTGATTTTTACACTTGAGCGCCTCTGGTTTGATCGCTTTGCTAAGATATTTGCAGTCTGAGATGGATTTCAGCTTGAGAGGAGGAAGAGAGGCTGAACAACCCTGGCAGTTTGTTCATGTAAGGGAAGGCAAGCCACCACCACCCCACACGGTCTATCTGTCTATACACTCTCCTGAGCTTTCCCTCAGTAAGTTTTTAAGTTACCTATTACTGCTCACAAAGGGACAGACAGACAGACAGACAGACAGACACACACACACACACACACACACACACACAAGGCACATGTCCTCAAGACCTGAGGAAGGGGCCCCCAGCTCCCAGCTCAGTGGAAGGGCCTAGCATAGCCCCCATTTATTGTCTGCAGATTTTCTTCTTTGCTTTCTTGATGAAACTGTCAATCTTCATAATGGTGTTAGCCATCACAGGGATGTGAAGCGGCTTTAAAGGCATCTGATAAAGAGAAAACCTGTGCTCTCCCGTTCCTGAGCCCCTCTTTAGAGTCAGTTACCAGTGATAAGGTTGGGCATTCTTACTTGTACAAAGTACAAGAAATCTGACTTGGCAAGTCAAACTGCCACCACCTCAACAGGCTGAGTGGGGCCCCAGAGCCGCAGTCTTTGCAGCCATGTGCAGGTAGAATTTGACATCACCAAACTGTTTGTTCTGGCTGGCTGCACTCCATTTTTATCAACGGAGGTAATAAAAATGCTTGGGCATGAGGAACTGGCATGGGCTTTCTTGGGCTATCTGGTTCAAAGAAACTCTCTACCTTGCCAGACCTCAGAGGCTGGACTCCCAAGTATTATGTCTGTGTATGAATACAAACCGTGCACTCTAGTGTGGCCACATGACATTCAGGCGATTCTGTTCTTGTATACATCCTGACATGGTAAGATAGGGGCCTTAAGTGGTCATGAGAAACTCCCACACCTTTCAAGATCTCCCAAATCACCATCAGAAGACCTAAGGGCCTGCCATTTTTTCCCAGGGCAATTCTCCAATTCCCCAGATCAACTGGGCGAACAAAGACTCAAGCTGCAGCATACCCCACTGTCTGCCTTATAGGTCTTCCACTTCCATTATTCAGGTCTCCTAAATTGCAAACTATTCAAGGGCAAAGAGAGGTGTATGGTCCCAATTAGTTATTCTTGAAAACTAGGAGCTGTATCACACATTAAAAAAGGAAAACTGCTTAGTACATACTCTGTGGGGGCCTCCTAACGGCAGGTGATTCCACACACCATATGCCATTCAACAGCTAAAGGTACCAAGGGGAGTAGAAGGTAGGATTGGAGTTTCAACTCTGACTCCAAACCACAGAAGCCAGGAACTTCAGCTGCAGAACTGCAAAGTCGAGTGAGATTTCAGATGCACTCAAATCTACAGAGCCACGTGACCCATAGCATCTGTCACTAGCTTGCCCCTCTGCAGACTTGCACTGTGGCTGTGCCCATTTGCACTGGTATACTGACGAGGAAAACAAGGTCTATCTGGATTTGATGAGATCTTTAAGGAGTACTGTCTCTACTCCAGTGTCTCAGAAAGTAGGCTGCACCAAAATAGGTCATTTATCAAGCAGTTATTTGCTGTATTTTTCCTGCTGGAAATTCTGTCTTCTGTAAAGGAAGTTTAGGCGACCAAAGGATTTGTATAAAAGTGTGCAGTCGTCAACTCCCACTATTTCCTTCTCTTCAAATTCATCCCAAAAGGGACATGCATTTAAGTAGCACAGCAGGCCAGTATGACCAAAATGACAGCGCTCTTTCCAATTTATACTTCTAAAAGAGAATAAGCAGACACACAATAACAAAAGCCTTTAGTCTAGATTTCATATCAGACAATTTGATGAATAGTAGCCTAAAGGGCAACATATTTATAAGTTTTAAGTCTCTCCCGCAACACAAACTGTCCTGATTTATCCCTATGATAAAGGCAGTTCTGAGAGCTACTTTACTGTATTTATTATTTTACAGAGGGGAAAAAATGTTGATTCAGCCCTCAATCTGCCACTGCTAGAGTTATAAATGCCGGTGAGAGACCAATGATGATGTCTATAAATATTAATCTCTTTGCCATAAGTTCTAGATGCCCCTCCTTTTTTCTTCCAGCCCCCCCCCCCCCACATACTTGCTCAAGTCTACAGGATTTGCTTTCTTCATTCAAATCATAAAAGGGATGGAGAAACTGACTCTTGGCAGCTTATTACAGAGCAGGTAGCTGGCAGCCCAGCCAAGTTCAACTCGGGGCTTACTAGAAAGGAAAGCTCTCCACTGACATCTCTTTGGCCGTGGAGAACCATGAAATTTGACCTATCTGTGTATGTAGCTCCTACTCTCAATTCCACAATTCCCATTCTCAAGTCTTTATTTTATTCATTTATTTACTTATTTGTTTGTGCTGGGGTTTGAATCCAGGGCTTCACAATGTGCTTCACATGCTGTACCATGGAGAAACATCCTTGGCCTCAAATAAAAGCTTCAGTGGAATACACTCTAAAAGTATTAAGTTCATTTATTTAAATTATCTTTTTACCTTGAATTTTTGAGGTCAAGAAAACACCAGTTTCTCTAACATCCAGCTCATTCCATTTATGGCACAGTTAATAAATCATTTTGGGGGTATACCTCAAGTTACTGCTTACCTCAGCTAACTGGGAGCCACTGGGAGTTTATTCATTAACAGGAAGGAAAACCATCTGAACACAACCAGCAGACTGTGTTTGTCTACAGTGTCAAAGTGAACTGCTCATTAGCATTGTGAGAAACAGTCAAGTCACCAAAGGGTATTCAGCCAGCCTGGGGAGGGGTAGAGGGCTAGGAGCTGATGTGTTAGTTCACTCTCCTGAATTAAACAGCAGCGATAGGCCCTTCTGTCACACCTTATCAGGTTAGAATAGGACACCCTCCTAGGAAGTAAAGGTCTAGATACATTATTACAAGTCAATGCTAAGCAGCTAAACTGAGTTCTGCATATAAGATCTTTGGCTAGATACAGTCAGCTCCAGTTCTGTACTGTTGTGTAGTATTTTACAGGCTACTACACATCATTGTACTATCAGAGGTGAGCACAGAATAAGTACCGCTCAGAAGCGGAACTCTTAGGGGATTCTCTAGAGTACAAAGAAACGAAGGATATTTTTAGGGCAGTTTTGAGGAGTTTCATTGCAATCATTCTTGGCTAATTTTGAAAAATGCTTGGTATAAACATTCCATGTGCTGGTTAGATTGGCTGCCAAAGAACCATTGAGATGTGGTATTCCATGTGGATATGCATCTTTAATTAGTCTCAATAGATTCTGTATGTATTCAACATTAATGTATACCACCTGTTGCAGACTAAAAGCATGAAAGTGCTTCTTCTTGGCCACTCTTCCACAGAAAACTACGCTGTACCTTCCTCCAACAAATTCTGAAGGCCTTCTGGAATGTTAGTTTAACATCACTCCTTGTGGTACTTTAAATGTAATTGGCCCCTATAATCTCATAGGGAGTGGCACTATTAGGAGGTGTGGCTTTGTTGGAGTGGGTGTGGCTTTGTTGGAGGAACTGTGTCACTGTGGGGGTGGCTTTGAGAGTTCCCATGCTCAGGATACTTCCCATTGTGTCAGTTGACTTCCTGTTACCTGCAAGATGTAGGACTCTCAGCAACTCCAGCATCACATCTGCTGCCTGCAGGCTGCCATACCCCTTCGTGACAATGGACCAAATCTCTGAAACTGTAAGTGAACCACCCAAATAAATATTTTCCTTTATAAGAGCTGCCATGGTCATGGTCTCTCTTCACAGCAATAGTAACCCTAACTAAGATACGTGCCCCCCCTCCCAACTCGTTCGTTATGGATTTAAAAAAAACAAAACAAAAAACTTGCAGTGATGATGGCTGTATGATTTTGGTAAAAGCAAAAGAAAGCAGTTCACAGATGCATTATTAAAACCCTGACCTGAGATACAAGCTAGAGGCTCCCCCCAGCATTTTAATTATAAGTCAGTGCATCCCTCACTTCTCCCAACCCAAGGATTAGATTTAGCTACAATGTTTCTCTGCAGTTTGAAACCCAGCTGAGGCCTCAGTTAACCATGAACCCCTGTCCATGTACTTTACTGTGATAAAAAGATTCCCTGGTTCCTTGTCATACCCTTCTCTTCCTTCCCAAAAGTGTTTCTGCCTTTCGGATTTGGTCAGGTGTCCCTAGATAACTGTTGGACATATTTCAAAGAAAAAAATGAATTAACTTAAAATCACTTAGAAGTAAGAAGCAGAGTCTAGGTGAGCCGTGGAGAACTTGACTATGAAGCGGAGGACAGGGCCCTTAGTTTGATCACTAGCAACCCCCACCTATGCCCAAAGCCAGACAAACAATATCAAGGGTCTGGGGTGATAGTGCGTGCCTGTAACTCATACCAGGGAGGCAGAAATAAGAGGATCAAAACCTGGAAGCTAGTTTCAACTACACAGTGAGACCAAGTCTAAAAAAAAGAATAAGAAAAAAAAAAAAAGGCATTCATTCCTTTTTTTTGGTGAATTTATGCCATAGGTTAGCCTAAAAAACAAACTCTAAAGCAAAACAAAACCACTAACTCTAAAACATTCTGCAAATACCATTTCCTAATAGCAATTTGAAATGGAGAAACTACATGATGCTTACAGTTTTTCAGGAATATGTTTTTGAGAAATATTGAGACATAAAATAAGAACATTCCTTCAAATCCCGAAGATTAAGTTTTCCTTTCATTTTAAAAAAGAATACATTTCTTTATTTATTCATTCACTTACAGGTGTTTGGCCTACATGTATATCCATGCACCATGTATCTATCCAAAGTGAACTCAGAGGCCAGAAAGTATGTCAGATCTCCTGGTACTGGATTTACAGGAACTTTTGAGCTGATTATGTGGCTGCTGGGACTCAAACCCAGATCCAGATCCTCTGGAACAGCAGTCAGTGCTCTGACACACTGATCTCTCTCTCCAGATGTCTATTCTTATTTCTTGAGTTTAAAAAAAAAAAAAAACCAAAACAAACAAACAAACAAAAAACCACCAGGATGTTTGCCTGTGGAAAGACAGAGCACTTGAACTTCTCACTGCTAAGCAGGCCATGGAGCCTTGATGTCAAGACAAATGTGGTCAATCCCAGCTAGTTACAGACTTAGAGCTACAGCAGGCTTCTGGCTGGAAAGCCACCTAGCTTCTGTCCATGAGCGTAGATCCCATAGGAAGGAAGGGTAAAGAACAAAGCTGGTTTTCTCTAGGAAGCCATCTACTTTATGACAATAAATATCCTAAAATATATAAATGGCCATTTCTACACCACGTACCAGAATACCCAAAATAAAAAAAAAAACCAAAAAAGCAAAAATAAAACTAGGCTTGCCCACAGTCAATGGGGCCAAATGTCATTACTGTCTAGATAATCTGTCTATACAGCAGTGGCAGTTTATCATCTGGCCTATCACACTGAATTCAGAAACATCTCTTAAATGTTCCCCATTAACTGAACACATTATTCAATTCTCTGCTAAATTTCAAAAAAGCTCTTTTAACTAGAAATGAGAAACAAGAAGCCATCCTGGATATCAGCTTGATAATTAAATGGGTTCGTCAGTGTTTCAAAGACAGAGGGAAAATGAAACCCACTGATCTTTGCTACTGAAAGCATTGTGATTTTTATCACATATTTAACCAAAGAACTAGGTACCTTAAATGCTGGTTACAAAAATAAATTGTGTTTGGTTTTTAATTAAGTCTTTATCTTTGTGTTAAAAAAATTTAAAAACTCAGGCCTGGGGGTTTAGATTGTCATTTTACACAAAAGTAAATGGTAAATGCCTTTCTACATGCAAAGCCATTAGATATAATTATGCAAGGAGTAAATCGTGTATCACACTGGAAATGTCATTTGGTTTTACAGTTATAAACTCATCAGCATTTATCAAAAAAATATTGCCTGGAGAAAGAATGAAATGGCTATGGCTTGTGACAAATTCAATACCGTCTTAGAAATGAATGACAAAAGGAACATTACCATATACACATTGGCAAGGTAAAGTGGTATTCTGGGGTCTTCATACCCATTCAGTAGAAGGTATCACCTCTTCAAGAAAAGGGCCCAGCTACAGAACATTTCAAGGCCTATTTTCTTCCCATACCTCCAAACCCATGCTTTTTAAACACTAACATAAGGTGTGCATAATTCCAGCCAACTTCTGCAGAGACAGGAACGTGTGAATTCATCTAGATGAGCTTTAGGGTTGGATTTCAATTGCTTATTCAGCCACAAACCCTAGTGCTTCTCAGTAATCTCTTAATGGAGTTCTGTTCAGATGGAAACCCAGGGACTATTCCTGCTAGGTTCCCGTTAGACAACGGGGGTTTGTTTCGTATTTCTTGCTTTGAGTCACAGAACAGCACAGGTGCTTAAGCACGAGCACCAGGCTCTGCTAGCACACTGTGTTAACAGTTCTCCTCTCTGAGTGCCATTTCACTATCCACATCAATCTGGTAGTTATCGCCCAGGGAGATTTGTCCCTTGAAAAACAAAATGGCTGGGCTTAAAAAATCTCTGTCTTCCCTTGTCCCCATTTCCGCCTCACACAACGTGTTAATATAAAATCTTGACAATGGTCCAGGGTAATAATGCCATTGGCAATGTTTCTGTCTAAGCCACTCCTGTTCTTTGTAGTGCCTAAAAATTGAGGGAGTTAAGAACAACAGCAGCCCCCAAAAAATTTGGAAGGAGAGCAGCCATCTCCTGAACCAGCTGAGGAGGGCAGAGGCCCTAAAGCCATTTTTTTTTTTAATGCAGTCCTCATGTTAGTAATAACCTCATTGTACATTTCTCTTTAAGTGCTTAAGGCATCTATACACACCAGCATTAGGTGGGGATGCTGCCCAGGGACCCCACAGTTGCATTAGAAATGCAAAGCTTGTATCTATCTCCAGATCTGAGCTGGCTTCACTAGAGATTCCTCCCCAGTCTCTGTCTTGACTGTTCCTTGTATCCTGGCTCCTCTCTAAATCCCTTTTCCATGAATTTGACTCAGGACCCTCTACCCCCATGGCCCTTTACATCAGAAGTAGGTTCCCCATTTAGGTAAGACTATATTTCAATCATTATAAATGGTTGTCTGTCATTTCTTAACTAGCTCAAGAGGAACTACAAAGAAAACCCTGAGGAAAATCTGCTTGTTTCAGTTCCACAAGTCTCTCCCACGTGCATCACTATCCAGAACCAGCACCACTAATGGCGCCATACTGTGCCTTCAGCTCCCCGATGGCTACAGTCACAAGGAGCATAGTCATTTCCATGTGCATTGGAAATAACCCCTCTCACACACTTCCTGCTTACCCCTCGCTGCCTGCCCAATTCCCAAATCATTTCACAGATCCTAACTTAGTTACTATTTCCTAAGAAGGCCTTACCTGAGTCCATTCTCCTTGGAGAGACCCAGACACAATATTCTTTCTTCCTGTCACAGGACTGGTATGCTCTTAAACTGTTTTAAAATGTGACCTAGGGAAACAATGCTTCAGTATTTCCCATGTATGGCATAAAGAAAAAAATATCACTGTCAATTAAATTTGTGCTACATATAAGACTGAAGATAAAAGATGTTATCAAACAGCTCTTTGATAACAAGGGGGCCATATGAATTCAAAATATGCAATGATTTGCTATTTGATCCCACTCTTGTATTTGCAAGTAACTTGTTTGAGAACATGAGACACAAAGCTGAACGGAGGGTGTTCTGCAGGGAGGGGGAGCAGGGATACATTTAGTTAAAGGTTTGTTTTAACTATTCCAAGAAGACCCAGTGAGACTTAATAGGGAGACAAATCAGAATGCATTAGAGGATAATCACACACTTGCTACTTAAGGGTCCACATTACTTGTTTCTACTAACAGAGATGTATTTTTTCTTTAAATTCAAGCTGATCCCATTAGCAGCAATTTTCAATTGAACAGTCTCTTCAAATAGCCACAGTGCATCCAGAAAACAGCAGAAAAGAGTGTAGCCCACGACCAGAGTTAGTGGCAGCTTAGTTATCACCCTTACTTGTTCTTAATTTCAAGCTTGCCAAGTCATACCTTTGGAAGGAGGAAAAAAGAAAACAGGTTATTTAAACTTGATGTGTCTTATTATTACCCATCGGTTTAAAAAAAAATGAAGCTATTTTACCATTTCAGAAGTAGTGGGCAGTGAATATTTAATGCTCAGGCTAGCTTTCTACAGTTCTTTACAAAATGACTACTTTAAATGACTATGATTTATATTTGTTACTGACACTCTGGCATTTAATTTCTACTGGCAAGGCATTTGCATTTGTGCTTAAAAAGCAACCCAGTAGCATCTATGAACCAAAGAACTACCTGAAACAATAGGCGCCAGGATTAGGAGGCGAAGAAGTCCCACATGTAGGCACTTGCTACAGAGACAGCATATGGGAGATGGAAAAGAGAGAGCTGGAGCTTTGCCACTCCCAAATCTCTCAGTTAAATATATCAGTCCAGTAAGAGGGAGCCAATTCCTTAGCAGAACGAAGAGACAGAAGGAAAAATAAGTACAAGAATATGTGCTTACCTGCTCACAATGACCCACAAAATATATGGAAATTTGTACACACCGTATGGGAGATATCAACACCTGGAGGGCAGGAACTGCCTTTTCCATTAAGTGTGTTTATTTTTTACACTTGTAAAAACCAACATACTGCACTTCTGTTATCAAGAACATTTCTTTGACAATTAGTTGTTGACCAGAATGTGCCCAAACACTCTGTGGGTATAAACAAAGTATTTCTATTCATTCTGCTTGCATCTTTCTCTATATGAGGATAGCACTCTGATTCTCAATACACAAAAACACCCCTTCTCCTGTCCTCATACTGTCATCTGTCCCCTGTTGTTTTTTTGTTTTGTTTTTTTCTTTTCTTTTTCCCCCTAGCACAAAGCATCCAACTAGCTCTGCAGATCCGGACAAAGCAAAGTCGATCTGTGCCGAACACTAATAAAGACCACATTTTCTCAACAAGATTGCATGCAGTAAATTGCCAGCCTGAGGGCAAAGTAGAGAATGGGAGAGGCTTGTCAGCAAGGAGACATCTCACAGTTGGTAGCCAATAGCCAGCTTGAGTAGACAGGGACATATAGCTGACCAGCAACACAATGTCCCACCCTAAGATTTGCTGCAAAGACATCTTTTGCCCTGGCAAATTTCTGTTTTCTGATTCACTTACTGGGATCCTTAAGCAGCACTAACACCCCAAAGCTCGTGAGCAGCCACCAAGCTTTTACTGTTGTTCCCAGGGCTTGATGAAAGCCACAGCCTGACAAAGTCCACTGGGCTTCCAGCTCCCTGAAGGGCATGCTAAAGAGCAAGGCATACTTTCTTCCTTAATTTGATAAGAGAATCTGCAGGAAACTAACTCTACTAGGACTACTCACAGTAGTGCTGCAGTCTGCTGAAAGTGGGGTGACTATTCCACCCCACTTTCAGTATGTAAGCAGAAGTATGTAAGCAGAAGTATGTAAGCAGAAGCAGTTCCTGAATAACCAGGATCGCTTCATTGTATCCTATTTGAAGCCAGAGAACAAAGCAATGTGGTTACCAAGGGCAAACTGGGAAACTGGGAGACTAAGAATCCCCTCTATACCCCATAAAACTCCTGCTCCAGATAGACTTCAGCTATCATGCTCATGGTTGGTTCACAAGAGTTTCTATTGTGGAAAGAATTCAGAGGCTGAACCATTCTTTATTCTACCCATCATCATATTACTAATCATGCCTTTGCCACACACTAAATGCTGAAGACACACAAAAAATAAGCCATGGTCCTCTTCTTCAATGGCCTTAGAGTATGCATTCCTGTCACCAGTGTCTGTCATCTCTGTTAACATACTTACAGTGACCATGCATCTCTCTATCTACCCAGGAATTCTCACTCCCTCCCAGCCACATCTAGTTCATGGCTGCCCATCTCTATAATAAATCCCCTCTCTACTAGCCCCTGCGGGTGGCCATGAAGCCTTGTCTGATTATGTTGCATAGGCATGCTCTCTTCTGCCTCTTGAATTCTATGTGCACTGTTATAAATGGGAATAATAACAACAGGAATAATGGCTTTTACATGAGCTAAAGTGAGGGGGATGGTGTAAAGAACTTAGAAAGTAATGATCATATGGTACACATTCAGTAGATGTTAGCTATAATTAACACTACTCATAATTTATTGTAATTGTATGAAGTAGGTCTAAACAAGTTAAGGAAGTTAAGTTTGTCTTCTAGCGATTTAGGATTTCACAAGATAGATGAGTAAGTAAACTAAGTAAACTAAGATGAAGGACAAGATATGACACAGGGGTTTTTTTTTTGTTGTTGTTGTTGTTTTTTGTTTGTTTGGTTTTTTTTTTGTTGTTGTTGTTGTTTTTGAGACAGGGTTTCTCTGTGTAGAAAGGTGTTTGCACCTTTCCTGGAACTCACTTGGTAGCCCAGGCTGGCCTCGAACTCACAGAGATCCACATGGCTCTGCCTCCTGGGTGCTGGGATTAAAGGCGTGCGCCACCACCACCTGGCTATGATACAGATTACATGAATATCTACGAATGAAGTAGTAGATGCTAAGATGAGAAAGAGGCTCTGAATGGTGGGCTGAGAAAAAGACTTCATTCTGTAGATGCTAAAAAATGAGTATGGAAGAAAAAGGCAGAGAGAGATCATATATAACACAACTATTTACCCCAAGAAGCATACACATAACACAGGATTCTAAGATAGATTGCATGTTTTTGACAGAGTATGGAGAGGAGAGTGAAATAACTAGCTAGGAGGTTAATGGAAATGAGCAAGAGAGTGATGCTGCCTCAACCTGGTAGACATGAATAGGAAAGGCCATGCCCTAGTATACAAAAAAAACCCAAAATGAAACAAAAAACATTAATACCTGGTGGTTGAAAGCCAATAGGGTAGGGGCAATGAAGGCAAGTGATAACACTGAGTCTGAAGGGCCAGGCCTTGCCAATGAAGGTGAAAGTGGGCTGGGCTGGTAGGTGATATACACAACCACTTAAATAGTCTCTAACAGTACAGTCAGACCTGAGCTCAAGGGTAAGGCTGAAATAGCTTTTCTTTGTGCAAAGATCATCAGTTAAGAAAGCATGGGTTTGTACCAGGAATTCAAAGGCTGGCTCTTTTGTATTACAAGTTATAGGGGACAACAGAACTCTGCATGTTCCTTCTAAGAGAAATAGTTCCTTTAATCGTGTGATGGTTCAAATAAGAATGGCCTCCATAGGTTCACATATTTGAATGAATAGTCACCAGGGAGAAGGATTAGGAGGTGTAATCCTCCTAATTGTTGGAGTAGGTGTGGCTTTGTTGGAGGAAGTGTCAGAGTGGGCTATGAGGTTTCAAATGCCCAAGCCAGGCCCAGAGTCTTTTTCTCTTCCTGCTGCCTGCAGATCCAGATGGATAACTCTCAGCTACTTCTCTAGCACATCTGCCTGTGAGCTACCACGCTATTGGACTAAAACTTTGAAACTGTATGCAAGCTCCAATTAAACGCTTTCTTGTATAAGAGTTGCCTTGGTCATAATGTCTCTTCATAGCAATAGAACAGTGACTAAGACAACATGAAAAAAACAAAATGAAACAAAAAACATGCAATATATTTTGAGCATGTTTTCTTCCTTCCCCAACCCTTCCCAGGTCCTCACATTCTTATCCATCCAACTTTATGTTCTTTTTCTCTCCCAAAAAGAAACATTTAAGGGCCATGGAACTTATGATGCTTCAGCATTTATTGTGCAGTTCAGATCAGTAAGAAAATAATTCCCCTGCAGTAAACAATATCTAACTAGTAACCCTTGGCAAGGACAAGAGTGGGGTGGAGCCAACTCATGAAAATATATGTAATTTTCCCACACATAGTCTAATATATTAAGCACAAATTTTGCCATGGGGAGCAAATTCAGTTTCATTAGAACAATATTCCTATCTACATCTGAAATATTTAGTTCCTACCATGTTCTTACGCGGCAGTGTACCCTAGAACGAGCACATGACTTACATACTGCATGCCTGAACAACTGACCTCCTTTTCATAAAAGGACAAGAGACTTGGTTGCACTGCATAAAGCCACTGGACCTAATCCAGTTAAATACAGGCCCCGATAAGTAACACAATCACTATTCGGTCAAAGATGGGTTAGTAACATCTATGGATAGCCTACTTCTGCTCTAAAAGTTACAAAACAAGAGAAGCAATAGAGATGGGGTTGTGGGTACAGGAAAGTCATGGACAACAAGAATATGGGCAACAGAGTACTTTTTGTGAGACTCTGTGAAGCTGGTCACCCCCACCCCAAACACTACTTGGGTAGTAGTCATCAAAACATGGCCACAAAATACAATGTCCTTTTTTCATTAAAATGGAATCTGTGCATCTTCTTCCACGAAGGGTTATAAAAATATGATTCTTATTGCTTACATCTCCAAAGAGCTTTATTTGAAGCAGGGAAGAAAAATGCTAGAATTTGTATATAATGCAGTCTCTGGATGAGAAGTCAGGGAAAGAAAAGGAACAGGGGATTAATTATCAATCCTACAGAATGAACTTTACCCTGATAGGCAATATAGTCCCTGTAGGTGCAAGAGATGAAAAAATTATACCATGCTTAATATATGGACACTTATTCATATTGTACCCATATCAAGAAAGCCTCACATGGCCTCCAAGGCTCAGATCCTCACAGATCTGCAGTGCATCATCACTACCAGAATTAAATGAGGCAGCCAGTTCTGAGTGGGCAGCACACTGCTGACCAGGCAGGCAGGCAGGCAGGAAGATGTCAAGGAGGGATGTTTTCTCACAAGATGTGGCTTTATCAAGGAGCTTATTTACCTAGGAATGTGGTCTCTCAGTGATTAATGATGAGGAATTCTACCTTGACAAGTAACTTATCCTTAATGCGTCCTGCTTAAAAACAGGCAGCCAAGAGCGGCACATCTCCCTAGACAGTTTGTCAATTTCAGCATCTCTATGGAAGAGAAATAAGAGCTTGCTAATGACAACTGTGGGGGCCATGGCCCCTCCGGCCTTGACCTGATGTTAGCTATAAATGGATTGGACTCCCAGAGGATTTAGAAAACCCATGCAAGGTCAAGGCAAACTGTGTTTCTCCCCTTATGGAAAGGGGTTATAGAAAATACAAGAGGCTATATCTTCTGCCTATGCCTTCTGTAGCCATGTGCCATGGAAGACTGCTGACCAGAGCTGGGACTAGCTATTCTAAAGAGACCCTAGGTACTTGTCTAGTGCTGGAGGATGGTTCAGGTGGAAAGTGTTTGCTGTGCAATCATGAGGACCTGAGTTCAATCCCTAGAATATCCACAAAAGGTTGGGTAAGGGTGGTATCACTTAAAATCCCAGAGCTGGAACTCAATGGCCAGCTTGCCTCCCTAACAGGAGAGCCCCAGGCCACTGAAAGACCCTATCTCAAGCACAAAGGACATAGCTCCTAAGGAATGATGCCTGAAGTTAACTTCTGACACACCCACATACATATACCCTTCCTCACAAACATGCGCGCGCGCGCGCGCGCACGCACACACACACACACACACACACACACACACACACACACAAATCATGAACACACCCAAACATACACAAATACACAGACACACATCAAAGAAAAGCCATATTTTTTTTGTCCTTGTGGAGCATAGGAGACAGGTCTTTTTTATAGAAAAGAACTAAGAACTCTCAAGAGAAAAATAGAGAAAAAAAATAACAGGAGCATTAATTCAGCCAACAGCAAGAGCTTAATTCTAGAGGATATTTCTCTCTCAGGCTCCGCACTTGAAAAGAATATCCTTATAAATGCTATTTTTACATCTTGAAGGGGAATAGTCTTTCTTTCTTTCTTTCTTTTTTTTTTTTTTTTAAGGAGGGCGATGATATTTTCAAAACAATTCTCAAAGCATTTTAACCTATTTCCTAGCATAAATTATTCTCAAAGTTGTTGAGTATTTGAAAATTTACCCAGCTTAAGATTCCTAATGGGCACTGCTGGTTTCATCTGCCAAACAATGAAGTTTGTTCTTCAAGGAAATCATTTAGCTCCATGAGGGTTTAAAACGAGTCTGCTAAAAAAGATGGATGTTCGGATCCAGGGCAAATATGCAGTACAAGGTGCACCCTAAGTGGGAATTCGTGTGCTTGTCTCCAACTGCAGCAGTTTCCAATGAAAAAAAGCTTAGTTCCTCACACAGAAAAAAATTGACCTTTCAGCTAAACAATCAAGGTGCAGAGGGTAAGTTCAAAGTCATGACGTTGGATTTAACGGGAAACCGAAAAGACAAAATGCCATGGAGCTGATGCTTAATCATGGTGTTAAATACCCAGTTCATTTTTAAGGTGTACTTCTATTTACAAAGAGGCCTAAACTAGTTTACACAGTGAATCATGCATCAAAGTCATCCACTCTGGAGCTCTACTGAGATTGTTCAGTTTATCTGAACTCAGTGAGCGCTCTTCATCATCATCCCCATCTTTATTGTAGATTCTATGAAGTAATAATTTTCAAGGAGGTATTTCCAATTAGCAGGAATTAAGTAGTAAAGTGATAGCTTACATAACTCATGTTAGCTTCCCAGGGCTCCTACAGGACATTGAGTAACTTACTTTACAGATGAGGAAATGGAAAAGTTAGCAACCTGCCTTAGGCAGGGTTCCAACAAAGGCTGAGCTAGATATGCGATGGCTTTAGCCCTTCACTTCTGAGAAGGATCTCACATGTAATTGCTAATGCATGATGACCTAGATACATGATTATGAAGAAGTGTGAAAGGTCAGACCTCAGTTTTCAAACAGGAATCACAATACAAGAGGTACCTCAATTTTTGAGCACACTACAGTTAACAAACAATCTGGGTTCACCACCACTGCTGTTTTCTTATTATAACGCCACAGAAAAACAGCTTAGGCTGCCCAAGGCTTTGTTCTTTCATTCATTTCAAGGAAAATGTTGGTAATTTTCCCTCTGGGGAGCAGAGAAGGGAGGAGTAGTATCTCTTTTAAAGTACTGTTATGCTTTAAGATGGATGACCAAGATATTCTCTCTATACCAGGGTTTTTAGCTAGCACATCTTCCTAGGCCAGTCTCCTGCACAGATGATGACCATTAAGACCAGAAAGGTCATGAGAATGAGGAGACAGGATTTGGCAATTATTTACTGATAAAAAAGTCTGGAAATGAGAATATGTTGATCTTAAAATGGAAAGACAAACTAAGTGAGGTTAAGGAAGAACGCAGGGCTTATGGTAAAAGAGGGTCTTCTACTGTGCTTAGAAATTACTGTCCTTTAATGCACACCAAGGCAAACAGCCCCATGAATCCATCTCTTGCCTCTCTGTGGACTGAATTACACTCTACACGATATACTAAAGACAGCCATGAACGGCTTTTATAGCTTTGATGAATGGTGCTTTAGTTTAGGTTGCATTATGAGAACAAAACAAGTGGTCATGAATCATAACATTTTATGGGTCTGCTGCTTCATATAGTTCTCTAAAATTAAGCCTCTAAATTATACTCCGCCCTCATTAGGAGAACAGACCAGAAAGGGGAAAGCATCATAGAGCCATGCAAAGGAGGGTATAACTGAACTGATGGGGCTGAAGGAAACAAGGACAGGGTGGAGGAAGACAGGTGGCTGGCTGTTAGGAATGGAGGGGCAGACGACAGCAGCTATCAGTAGCTGGAGTTCATGACCCATAAGCCAGGCTCACAGGCCAGCTTTACAGATGACATCTAAAGGAGCAGAGAGATGAAAACATCCATCTGCAAAGACAAGAGAAGAAAAGGGGTGAGACTGGGAGCAACTTGGGAAGAATTTCTAGAGTATTTACTATCCACTGAGTGCTGTGTAAGACCATAGTGTTGAAAAAGGCAGCAGACAAATACAATAAAATAAAGGTCATTACCTCAGGGTAGTTACCAGCCAGCCAGCAAGATGATAACAGATAAGGAAGAGGGAAATGGAAGGAGTGTGCAAATGTCCCGAGGTGCTACTAAGACAACTCCAGACACTCAAGGGAAGATGAGATCAGTGCAGAAGAGCAGACAATACTTGGCTCTCTGTATACTTTGCCACAGCTGGCTTACATGTCCACTTCTCCCAAGTCTTTTGAGGGCACAAGCTATGCCTACATCCTTTAGTGTTGTGTCTCCAGGGCCTAGCATCCAATGCACATCTCCCAGATGGAGATGAACTGAATACAACAGGACAAGGATGGGGAGAGGTCTTAGTAAGTTTGGAAAGGTGAATGAGCTATGGAGGGGGGAAAGCCATTCCAGAAGATGGAGCTACAACAACCTAGAGGGTCACACACACAGACTGTCTGAGCGTGTGTAGGAGGAGCAGGGAGGGGCAGTGGAGCAGACACAGATGGTCAGAGAAGTATTTGTGGTTAGAAGACTTACTGCTCCTAGAAATGGTCAATTGTGTCAGGGCCAACAGATGACTCATTATTAACAATAGAAATAGTGAGTCATTTGAATACCACTGACAATGTTGTCAGTTAAGGAGAAGAAATAATTTCTACACATGGCACAAGAAAAGGGACAATTGTCTGACCAACTGGCTGAATATTGCTCCCTTTCTCCATTTCTTTCCACAGATGTTAATGTCAGTTTCCTTGCTCCAATTTCCCAATTACTTAAAGGCTTGAGTCAGCCAGACAAGGCTTGTTTAAACATAAAGGAAAACAGGGCTTTAAAAACAAACAAAAAACACATCCCCTCAAAAAAAAAAAAAAAACCTAACAAAAAGAAACTAAACAAAAAACAATAAAACACATTCACAAGTTTAGATTTTTGTTCTTCTAAGTATAATCCAAATATTAGGGTTTTTTTTTTTTTTCATTTTCTTCTGTCACAGTGTCTCATAAACGCAGCTGCTGTGGTTAATTTAAAAAATAAAAAAGGAAAGGAAAAGAAAAAATTTTAATACTCTAAAGGAATGGTTTAAGTTGTACATTAAAGTTGAAGGTTGATATTACTTTGTGCCTGATTACTGTTCTGATTTATTTTTAAAGGCATTTAATCAATAACTAATGTTCTCCTATTTTTAATATGTCTAAGTGGTTAACCCAGGATTTTCTAAGTTCGTTCCTATTAAATGGAATGCCCAGTCTTTGCTTCCTAGTTCAATGGACTCTGTCCAAGAATGCCAAGGAAGACAAAGACTCCAAGTGATTCGGTGGCTCAGTCCCATGAAGCGTTCACCCTCAGCCCCTGACAGCTCAATCTCAATGCTTCCTGACAGTATGAAGGATTGCTAATTTCTTGTGCTCTCACTGGTGGTTCTTAAATGTTCACCAATGAACCAAATGTTGATCAGTCAATGCCAAGGCATCAGAAACTAAACTGCCAACCCGCTGATTTATACAGTCCAGAAAGTCAGGAGAAACCATCTTACCTTATGGGTTTACTATCAGATCAAACACCATAGAATCCACTGCAATTTACATCACAGGCTATTATGAATGCAATTAAAAGTTATAATGTGAGAAAGCAGCATTATAACTCATACTACCATCTGACTCTGTTAGGCATTGTCTGAAGCATTCAGGGTGCCCTTAGTCCCTATGTCCTCGTTAACAACCTAATGAGGTAGCAGTATTCTTATCATCATTTTTACAAGTGAGGAAATTAAAGCACTGTGGATATATCACTCTGTATGCTGTGAATGTGCTGCTCTGACTGGTTAATACATAAAGTGCTGATTGGCCAGTAGCCAGGCAGAAAGTATAGGCGGGACAAAGAAAGAGGAGAATTCTGGGAACAGGAAGGCTGAGTCAGGAGTGGCCAGCCAGAGACAGAAAGATGTAAAAGTACTGGTAAGCCACAAGTCACAGGGTAATTTATAGATTAATAGATATGGGTTACTTTAAGATATAAGAACTAGATAGCAAGAAGCCTGCCACGGCCATACAGTTTATATAAGTCTCTGTGTGTTTACTTGGGTCTGAGTGGCTGCAAGAGCCAGGTGGACACAGGAAACCTTCAGCTACAACTGAATGTACTAGCTGGTTTAAGGTGGTCACCAAGAGAATGAGGGGTGAAGTCTGAGATCACTGACAGGGAGCTATAAGTATAGCCTTTGTGGTGCCAGGCATGAAGAAGAAATGGCTTTGGAAAGAAATATGAGGAAAATCTTAACTCACCAAGTGACAAGCATGTTTTCACATATTTTATTAAGGAGGGAAGGGAGGACCAAAAATATGAAGTGGGGTTATCTCTCAAGGAAGCAAAGGGAAATTGAATAATTTCTCCAAGAGCACATATGTCATTGTGAGAGTGCCCAGGGCTCCCTGGCTCAAGGGCAGTCCCTCCTTCTGGGCCTCTGCACTTCTCTAGTCATCTGTGTCTTTGACAGGAGTGAGCTTATGTGACTCACCAGGAATGCCCAGAACCACTAGCTGACCCCATGTTTCCAGCTGGCCTTCTGAAGGTCACCCAAGACATGGATAAAAGCTTCATTTTTCTTTGTGAGTAAACCTAAAATCTGTTTCTAGCCTACTGAAAAATTTATGTTGCAATTAGGCAAGTTTCTACCATTCAATGTAATATACAGTCACCAAGTAGTAACTTAGTGTAACGGGCTACATTATAATCCTTTCCTGCAGATCAACATCTCAATGGTCCCATAACAAACTAAATTCCACTTTTCTTAGGCCACTAAACACCTACAGCCATTTTGCCAAGACCCAGAGTGTTCAGCTTATATTGAAAACCCAATGATGATACGCATTTCTAAAACAATTTAAACATGGAGACCTGACTGCTTAGAAAACCATGAAACAAGATTCTCATCACTATGATCTAAAGATATGACAATCTGGACTTTGGTCCTATGTTCGTGTTATGCAGATGTCACTAAAAAGCCAATGGTGGCTGTGTGGAATTCCTGGTTGAGACAAAAGCTAAGTGGGGTAAAACACACATTCTGGTAGAGTCCAACTCATTATGCTCCATGGCGTTGGTCGTTAGAAAACCACCTTCCCCCAATTAAGCAGCAGTTTTGCCATTCAGCTGTCCTGGAGCTCAGCTTCCCCAACAGAGAAGGAAGGAGAGGAAGGGTGTCACGGAGGTGGCTGTACCTCCTGTCACATCACCACTGATTAAAAGGCTTTGGAAAGAACAGGGGAAAGTGCATTTAAAGAACAACAGAACCTTTCAGAGAAAGTCCATCCTCCTAATTGAAAAGCAACTCAAAGCTGTTATTTTTAGACCCCCAAATGCTGAATCATTCTTCAAACAATTTTCACAAAATCAATAAGAGACAAGTAGTTCTCCTCCAGACCCCTTCTCCTAATCATTGCCTCTTTGAAACACTGTCTTGCCTATTGGGTCCTAGTTAGACTGAGGACCAAATTGCCAAAAAGAGGCAGTGACAGTGTGCTGGCTCCATTTAGAATGGTGTGCTACTAAGGGAGAAGCTGGCATCTTGCAGCATGGCCTTTCTTCTGAGGATTGTATGCTGAAAAGAAGGTGACTGGATGCTAGGGGTGGGGTTCAAACACTGGTCTACACAGGGATGACTCCAGTACTAATTCTTCTTATTCTAGTGAAAGGTATGGCAGACAGAAGAAGAAATAAAGGAGAAGGGAAGGGAGAAAGGACAGAAGAAACAATAAGAGGGAAAGAAGAAAGGTAAGCCCAGGTAGGACTTTCTTATATTGATCTTAGGCAAAGGGCCAAGAAGTGATGGAAGGTACCTAGTTTAAATTTAGAAAAACTAGTAACAAAGGGGAAAAAAATCAGAAAACCAGGACAGTCCTATGAGAGTGCCATGACACTGGTCCCGGAGACAGACTATGCTGTATCTAAGCAGGGCTAAGTGACAAACCCAGTGTACAGCAGACAACCCAGGCATCCAGTGGACAGCAAAACACCAGGTAGCAGAGTGGTGATGTGGTACTGCAAGGTGAGGGTGGCCTCTAAGTTTCACTCTAATGGTGAGTTCAGTGCTCCAACAGCCAAATCCCAATTGTCTTTTCAGGAAAAATGGTGGAACAGATCACTAGAATAGCTAATTTATTCATTCCTCTTGATAAAGACAAAGTGCATCCAGGATCTAGTCTCTACCAATGAACCAAGACCCACCACACTAGGCACTCTTCAAGGTCATGGATTATAAACAACTCCCGGTTGAGAGGGCTTACATTCCAGAAATGGGAATTAGATCATAAGTGTGACAACATAAACAATGTTAGCTTTGAAAAGCACTGCAGGTCAATGGAGATGGGAATGTGTGGGGCGTCCCGTAGTTCACACAGGGAGGTCTGCAGGCATGTGTGAGGACATGGCACCCTGGCAGAGTTTGAAGACTGGAAGGAGACAGTCAAATGGACAGCTGGGAGGAAGTGTGCTTCCTTCTAGGCAAATGAGCAATAAAACAAGGGTCCAATAGGAAGAATGGGTTTGATGTGTTCCAAAAACAACAAGGAAGGAAGCCAGCAACAGCCAAGGTGAGAGATGTTGCCAGAGAGAGAATAGCTCAACCTCTAGGAACTCAAAAGTGGAGTGAAATAATTACTCTTTTCCAGAACACTAGGAAGTGGGGAGAGAAAAACAAGCATGTTTTATGGTAAGCTTTCAAATAAACTACTATAAGTCTTTGCTATGTCAAGAATTTTATGCCTGCATATTTTATATAATCCATAGCTAGCAATCTGTTTCTATAAATGCTATGTGTTTAAACTAGTTTATAGTGAAAAAAGGTATATGGAAGACAAGAAGAATCTGCATGGCCAGTGCAACTTGGGATCCTCCCTTGAGTGGTAACTTATTTCTCTTATTTCTTCCTCATTTCTCAGGAAATCAGGCACAGTTCCCCGATTCCTGTAGAGCTCATGCATGCCTCGGTCCTGGCACTTACAAGGCTTCCCTGTCACTGTCTGACCTTTGTCTCTTACTAGCTATAAAATATCGGTTACCATCACTGCTTATAGGCAAAGAATGAATGAGAAATTGGAAATGGCTCAGTTTTCCCATCTTGGCCCTCCTTTCTACTTCCACAAAGGAGGCAGATGACCCAGATAGCCTAGAGATCACCTAGGTCACAAGTGCCATCATCCAGCTACCCCCAGGTGAGGCTCAACAACTTGTTGTTTAAAGCAACTTTTCTTAAGCTGGACATGGTGGCTATAATACTTGGGAGGCTGAGGCAGGAGGATTGCTGCCAATTTCAGGACATATTGAGCTATATACTGAGACACTCTTTCAAAATAACTACCCCAAAAGATCTTCATAGTGGGTGTCTTTAAGAAGAAGTTAGGATACTGAGGGAGCTTCAGCAAGTCTAGGGAAGAAGAGTAAGAGCCTCTTGTTTTTAGCAGATGTTCTTGAGTAGAACTGTAGACTAGAACCTCCTGGGGTAGGGAAGGCATTCTCTATTTGCACTGTCTGAAATGGTGGCTACAAACCATGTAGCTACTGAGCACTTGAAGTGTAGCTGGAGTCAATGAGTAGCTGACATTTTGGGTTTGTTGAGACAAAGTTAGGTTGCATAGGATGTAGCCCACTGGCCAGAAGCTGGCAGTCCTGCCTCCACCTCTTGAGGGCTGGGATTACAGGTGTTCTCCATCCAGTTGTGAATGGTATCAGAATGGGGTATTGGTGTGCCACCATCCCTATATCTGAATGGGACTATAGGTGTGCATGAAAGTCCTGCCTCTGAACTTTTATTTGCATTAAATTTTGCCTAATGAAGATTAACATAGCCACAGGGGGCTAAGCAGGAGCTGTAAGGCCTTCTATAATGGTGGCTTGTTTCTCCCTCATATAAGCCAAAACTGATTTTAATGTGTTTCCCACGATGGTTGAGTTTCTTTGTGCTATGCCGAGAGTCTGGCACAGTGTGAAGGATTCTCAGAGAGTGTCCAAAAGAAGTGGAGGGAAGTTTGAAAAGGAAAATTCGGTGTTGGTAGGGTCTGGATATACTGCCCATGGATAAGCTGGCACTTTCTACACAGGAGCTCTGAAGCCCTAAAACACTTCTTATTACATTTATTTATTTAGCACATTTGTGTGTGTATGTGTGTGTGTGAGAGAGAGAGAGAGAGAGACAGAGACAGAGAGACAGAGACAGACAGACAGACAGATAGACAGACAGACAGAGACTCTGCCTGGTGGATATATGGAGGTCAGTGAACATCCTTCAGATGTTGGTCCTTTCATTAAATGGGGTCCTGGAGATTGAACTCAGGTCTAATGGAATTGGAAGCAAGCAGCTGTACTACTGAGCCATTTTGCTGGCCCCAAGATACTTCAGATGAGAATTTCTGTTTGAATAGTTTGTACAGCATACTACTGTGGTAGGTTCAAAAAACAAGCAAACAAATAAATAAACAAACAAACAAAACCAAACCCAGACCAAACCAGCAACAACAAAAAAACCAGAATAGTTCCAAATTGGAAAAGACTTCCTGGTCCATGGGGGCTGTTTCCACAGAGCCCAGCACTCATGTTAGAGACCACTACAGGAAGCCAGACAGGGGGATAACTCTACTAATGTCTGCTTTTTCTAAACATCTTAAAAAAAAAAAAAATCAGGTACACTGTGTGGGAGGAACGAATTTTTTAACCTCATTTGTGATTTTGTGAAGGAAATTAAAACCTGTACACAGGAAAGAAATGAAGACCTGCTGTATTTGATGAGGGATGCTTTATGAAGCGTTTATTATCGGGGATGAATATCAAATGAGAAACCAAAACTATACAGAAGCCCCAATAAACCACCAGAATTTGACAAAATAAAGGCTGTGCTGATGGGCTTGAGCTGTTGATGGCTCACTGATAAGGAAAATAAAAGCAGGGAATTAGAACAAATAAGACGGATGATGTAATTAGGATCTGAAAACAAGCGGTGAGGGAGTACGACCGGAGCTTCTTGGCCACAGAAAGTAAGCAATTTCAACTGTAAGTCCAAAGCAAAGCTTATATAGAATGCATGCATACATACTGTAAAAAAAAAAAAAAAAATCTATATTTAAATACCCAAACATCAAATTGGGTGCACAGTGGGCTCTGGTTTGTGTTTCCTGGCATCCTCTTTTCAGCATACCAAAACATCTCTAAACATAAAGCACAGATCACCTTCGGCTGTCTGACATTAACTCCATCCTGCTCCCTACTCCTTGTTCTCATCTGATTGCCTTCAAGATAGTGCAGTGCCCAACATGAAAGGATTACTATAGCAACGCAGGAAGCTCTTTTTATCAGCATGGAGGAGGCTGGGTGGAGTGGCACAGGAAATCCAGAGCGGATAGTAACCAGGAGTACCCACTCTCAAACCTTCCTGGAGATCCTTCACGAGAGGATGTGTGTTCCAGAAAATGATTAATGCTTTGGGTTGGGAGGTGCCATTCTAATTGAACATACAGTAATTCTGAATTTTCTTTTTTGCATGATAAGATAAAATTATTGAATTTCTTTCTCCAGAGGCTTTGTAGAAAAAAAAAAGAGGAAAGAAAAAAAAAAAAACCCTTTGTGGAAGCAATATCTTTGGTGTCTCAAAGATAGTCTTTTCATATGAAACAAATTCTGCATTGGGTTACTCAAAGCATCCACTTGCTTATCAATCTAAAAGCTGCATCTTTAAAGGTCACGAGTGAAGGAAAATCAGATAGACTCATTCTAATTCCTAGCAAACGGGAGCTCATTTCTCACCAATCCACCCTGCAGCGCTCAGTGGTGTGACCTTTCACTCACAAAGAGAACAGCAGATTTGGGTCTCCCATGCAAGCCTTCCTTCCTCTTCAAGAATTAAATGCAGTTTTGATATTATCATTACACCCTTCCATAACACTCCCCGGAAAGGGCCAATATTTAGTGTGACTTTGCACCAAAATGCCCAACTAAAAGTCCCTTACTGTTACTTGGGCTTGGGAAGGCATATTAATTTTACCAAATACAGCTTAGTATACAATACTCCATAGCCAGAGAAAGCTTGGAAAGTGTGTGACTTGCAGTTGTGAGTGAATAAAAAATTAAAAATGAATATCTAATTGCATGTTGGTGCTTTTAAATTTGGCCTGACAAATTCAGCTGGAAAAAGATTTCTGAGAGGGTGCAGAGCAGCCAATCTGTGGCATTTTTAAAATTATAGGTGCCCCAGTGACATTAGGAAGTGATCTGTATATTGGGAAGCTACAGCAAATAGAATCAGCTGAAAAACTTCACATCCCAGAGTAATGCAGACTACAGGCTTGTCTTCTGTTTGCTTACCACCTACCGAAACAACAGCTGGAGGGGTGAGCGACCTGGTGTGACTGCAGAGACACTGGTTTCTGAGCAGCCACTGACAACCTTGTTCAAGTGTAAAGTCAAAGAGACTGCAGATACACACAGGCACACCCAGATGGGAGGATTAGCAGATCAGCTCCAAGGCCGCCATATTTACATTATTTTACATTAGCATGCAATACTTGCAAGACTATTGTTCATGGGTAGAGGAAATTCATTTCTGATAGGTAGTAATTGTTAAGCAATTTAGTTTAATGTACACTAAGTGATTTAGGCTCCTTATTTATACACAAGGGGAAATGGTTTAACAGGGGGGAAAAGGCAGTCAATTATGTGTGCCTCAGTTGAAATTTCAGGTGCCTCACATTAAAGAAAGGAGTGACA
This sequence comes from Onychomys torridus, assembly GCF_903995425.1. Lineage (NCBI taxonomy): Eukaryota > Metazoa > Chordata > Mammalia > Rodentia > Cricetidae > Onychomys > Onychomys torridus. The sequence goes on along the minus strand of NC_050449.1, from coordinate 41,231,903 downwards.
CATCCTCATATGATCTCAACTGAATTTCTCTGTGGAGGCCAGACCAAATAATTTTGGTACATTTTACATGAGTGTTAGTTAATAATTCAGAGATGACAATGTTTCTTCTGAAATAATAACTGTACTTGTGCAGTGTATTATTGTGGACCACGTACACTGCTCTGTCCAGTCCCTCAGGAATCTGTACGCTGTGCAGGGCACACACTAGCATGCCCATTTGGTTGAAGAGAAAAAGGAAACCAGGAAGGAACAGCAGTATGGCAGATGATATTTGGAGTGCACTCAATGGACTGGACCTCAGACTTACCAACCCTTGACAAGTGGAGTTCTCGCCTATCTAGAAACAGGATTAACATTTGTCAGAAATGTTGTTTTCTTTTTGCACATGTTGAATCAATATTGATATTCTAATTTAGGAAACAAGGATGGCCCTTGCTATTTGCATACTGTAATAGCCTTCAAGATAATTATGGGATGGATCTTCTGAAGAAAGAAGCCACATGTTTACACTATTCACTGCCTTTAGAAAAGTAGGATATATGACATTTACCAAATGCTGCAGCAATTAGCCTTCACTTAAGCTACTGTGTGGAAACAACATTAAGAGAGAAAAATAGAAAACCAACATTTCCAACAACTTCACAGCTGGAAGACGAAAGGTAACTTCTCTGCCCTATAGAGGTCCATAGCACGTGAACAACCAAACCCAACTGGTACTTCAGTTTATAGCCTACTGTCTGACCAAATCCTAACTATTAATGTGAAGCACACGTATAAAATGTTACTTATGCACAATGTACTGGGGTCATGTGCTGATGAGATCACCATAATTGTTTTTGATTCAGCTCCTCTTAATATTATTGGCTGTGACTTAATTACAATACACTTTGAGTTTGTAACATATAGTCCACTTTATTGAAGTCCCAGTTTCAAGCATTATAATCCTTTTCCCCTTTAGGTCAACAGGCCCATTACAGTATTTATTTAGAGAAGCACATAAGAAAATGAAAATATCATATCTTAAATTACTTTATAAGCACAGCATACTAGAAATTGGCAATGGTTTCTGGTTTCCACCATGGCTGCATTCAGAGAAGCAGAGGAATGCACTTCCACAGTGTGGGTAATAAGCAGGCCACTGTGAAACAGCCTCTAGAGGCCACTGTGAAACACAGCTCTAGAGGCAAATACCTCACAACTCTGGGACATGCACCAAAGCCTCCTCACAAGAAACTGGAAGGTTCTCTCAAGGGAAGACATTTGAAAAAGGAGGCCTCAGGCTGGATCCTAAGAAGCGTAGTCTCCTGTAAACTAGACACACCCACAGCCTGTCTCCTCTTATACCTTAAACTTACATAGAATCCAACATCTGGCTAAACACTCCCACCTAAGCATGTTCCCTTCAACCTTGGAAGCCCATATCTCTCCCAGCCTTCTTCCCATCTCTGGCTATTTGGGGTTTTATGCTTCCTATCTTCCTGTCCAGTGTTATTCTCCTGAGGATCCCCACTAAGTAAGAGGGCAGAGAGCAGACTCAGATGAGTAGAAAAACGTCAGAATGATTGAACAGAGTACACTTGTTATGAGACCTCTCACTCCAGGCTCATGGAAGCTCAAGGAGACAGAAATGCTTGTATTTTTTGTTTTGTTTTGCTTGTTTGTTTTCAAGACAAGGTTTTTCTGTGTCCTGGCTGTCCTGAAGCTTGCTCTACAGACCAGGCTGACCTCAAACTCACAGAAATCCACCTGTATCTGCCTTCTGAGTCCTGGAATTAAAGGCATTCTATCACTACCACAGTCCAGCAGTGTTAGTATTCTAATAAATTCACTTTTTAAAAAGACATTTCATCAGATGTTATCAATTCAGCTGTTAATGGTATATACATGTGATACATTTCAACTATCTTTCCATAAAAATTTACCTAAATTGTTCTAGTAGAATAAGAACTTGGGAGTCAGAAATTGAGGATAAAGAAAGACCTGATAAATCAAAGGAACAGTGGAGAGTGGATTGGCTGACCCCCTTCTCCATATTTTTCTCTGTCTACCAGCCCTAGAACCCCCTTCCCACACCAGAATTCCCTTTTCTCTTCCTGTCTCTATCAGACCTTCTCAGTCCTCCAAGGACTCTATGGCTAATCCCAGTCAGTCAATCACTGACTCTGTTCAAGGTGGCTTTACTAGCATACTGGAATGGCTATAAGAACAATTCTGCAATGTTTTCCCCTTTTTGTCTAAACAAAAAGTAAAGGTTTTCATAGAGTAAAACTATATATAATAAGAACAATTATCGAGTAAGAAATATATTCACAAAGTCCAGTCCATTAGAATTTGGTAAATTAAGAGAAAATATTACCTATTTTGGTGAGTCCAAAGTATCATACCTAATTTACTTTCTATCATAACTAAGGAAAACTGTAACTATAACTATCTACTCTTCAACCCCATCAGAGACCCAAGAAGGATATAATATTACCTGAGTAAACAAATGCAGAGCAAGCAACTTCCAAAACTACAGAAATTACAGAAACAATTGTCTGCCTGCACAGTCACCCCAAGTTTCCTCTGCAATGTTGGGGCATTCATCTTTGGCCTACAGGCCTACCTAGAATATATGACAAACTTTTTGTGAAGCAGGAATTTTTGAAGGATTCACCTTGTTTTGACAGAGTTTGGCAGTCTCCCTTTTTTGTGTCCTGCTTGTCCAGTTTGGACAGCATACTGTCAGCAATTGAGCCAAGGGCAGGTGCCCTTTGCCCAAATGGCCAGCCTTGCCACAATGAAAGCAGACTCCATATGGAGGTTTTTCAATGTACATCATCCTCTCTTCAAGTAAATTGGTGCTTCCAGGAGCAGACATGTCTCATTGTCAAGAAAAGCCCTGTTATCAAAGCATCTTAAAGACATATGGTGTAGGTCTCTGAAGAGTTTGAAGACCATCTATCTATTTAAATTATATCTCTATTTGACCTAAAAATATACCTAACATGATTTTAAGTTTGACTGTTATAGACAACTAACTATCAACCTGTAATTCTTTATGATCCTAAATAGTTTTCAAGGATCAGAACTGTACACTAAATTTTCAAATGACATGCATAGGTACAATAACTTAAACAAGAATTAAAACATATACACAGTATAACAAAAATAACCTCAAATTTGTATCAATATACAAAAATATATTAAGCAAGAGTAGAAACATATATAGAGCATAACAAAAATAAGATGGCTTTATTGTCACAGTGGGATAGCCATAGAAACAATTCAGGAGTCAGAAACAAAATCTACACCATAAATCCATCCACTTGCCCTTTTCCTGTCCACTCCATCACAGTCATTTTGACTCCTTTCACATGTCACCACTTACTCTTTGAACATTCTACATTCTTGAGGCCTTCATATCAACCTCTCAGAGGATTTGCTCTGCCATAGATGGAACATTCTCTTTTTGACCACTGTGCTCTGTAGCCTGTAGGCTCTCCTCTCAGTAGCCAATACTGTTTCTTTTCATGTTGTATCGTAACCACATTTACATCTATACTCTCTAAAGCTGTATCTACATCTTTACCCATGGATCTACTACAATCTACATTTCTAACACAACTTCTCAGGATGACTCTACCCAAGTTTAATCAAACTAACATACAACTATCATTTTCTGGATATGATTTGGGATTTTCTACTTCCATGCTTTATCTCATCCTATTGAGGAGGAGACCTTCAGCTCTAGTGTTTCCCAGCCACCAAGCTTCTACTCCCACAAGCCATTTTGGATAGCCCTAAGTGGAAGTGAGTCCTCTGTCCACTGGAGGACTACTATCTATGTATCTCCTTATTGAAATTAATCTACAGTGATTCTCATAATTAATCTAGTTCTATCACAGATCTTTTTAGAGTGGGAATAGTATGTCACTTTTAAATCATGCAGATGGTCCTAAACATAACAGGTTGGTCTTAGTAAGTATTTAACAAATGAAATAACGAATCAGAGTTAAATTCCTAAATTATTACACCTCTCCTGTTAAAAATACAAATCAATTTAAGCAGTCCATGAAACATTGGTAGTTCAAGGTTCTCCTGAATCAAGTGTATAGCACTTCAAGTATTCCCACAGCACACTCTATTCCTCACTGTGCAGAGTTTGGCTTTGAAGAATAAATTAGCACAAGGGCTTCACTGGGTGTGTGATCGAAAATTAACTTCCTATAAAATGGCTCAGTTTGGATTTATTAGAAAGCACCCTGCTTTGCTATTTTTTTGCTTTGTGGAAAATTTTGTGTTCACTATGATCAGAAATGGTGGGAGGCAGAGCGGCATCGGCAGAGCTGTCTAGGATCAGAGAGACCCGGATGATGCAATTAAAAGGTGGACAGACAGGTAGACAGATGTTCAGCTGCATGATCAGGAACAAGATTGTATAAAAAGACTTCTTTGATCATTAGGGAAGCTGCTATAATGAAGCCCTGGATACCCACTCGGTGTTTGTGCCGGCTCTCATCTCCAGCAGGTGTCTTACAGAGGAAATACAGCAAACACAAACAGATCCACTGCCAGCTAGTCAAAGCTGCTTGGCATTTCTTCCTGTTGATTAAGCCACAAATAAAATCATACATGTTGTGCTTCTGACACAGGCGGGGTGTGCAGTTACCAATCATTACAGAATGTATCTTCCTGAAATGTTTCAGTACCCATTACTCTACTGGGATCAAGAAACTAATTTCTGTTCAATGGTGTATCCTATGTGATCCACAACATTCCCCAGGGCTAAGAACATGACAGTAAGTAGAAGCACAAAAAATAGATGTAAATGCCCAACATAGTACAGGATGGTACATTAAGAAAAGGCAGGTAAACTACGAAACGGGTAGGCAGAATATCAGGCGTAAGAATAACTAACTTGGTTATTTAGAAGAGAGAGAGTGCTGCGCTAATATGGATGAGCTAAAATGGCAGAGCTAAATGCCATTCACATTTGACTCTGAAATGCACCACATGGTCCCTTAGAAGTCATGTTGGCTTCTCCTTTCATTTCTGCACAGCTAAAAATGAGAGCGGATTCTCTGATCACACACAGGCAGAGGGTACAGCTAATGGATCGTTCCAGACTCACCAGCAATGACAGATGTGGGTGCCACACACCACCCGACAGGGCCAGAGGTGGTGATTAGGGATTTGTTTGGGAATAAGTCACAATGAGAGGCTTGAAAACAAGTCTCAGCAGTGTCTCTGACAGCCTCCTGTACTGGGCATGTCAGTGCACCTCTTTGTCGTGGGTTCCTCATCCAAGACACGAAAACAATCCTAACACTTGTTATTTGTCAAGGAAGGGTTTGAGAGTACAGCTAAGATGCTGTGAGAAGCAGTGTGACTCACAGTGGCCTGGTTTCTTACAGAAGCTGTGGACTGACTCTGGCTCAAGGGTTAAGTGGAGGGGGAAGAGAAAGAGCAGAAGGCAGAAAGAGAAAGAGGAAGAGATCTAGTCATTAGATCCTATTTTTATGGCTTGGGGCAAAGGTAGATGTCTCAGTAAATCACACTTTCAGGGAGAGATGATCCTCTTGAACCAACAGTTCTCCTTCCAGAGTCATCACTTGGGCTTGTGAGAGCTTTCATCATGTGTACTCATGAATCATCAGTCCTGTTACAAATGAACGGCACAGCTCGGAAGGACCAGTGCTATGGGGCTCTGATGAAGAGATGGAGACACAATGCTTTCAGCTAGAGGTTAGAAAATCAACTAAGACACCATGGTTGCTGCAAACCTTCTCTACATTTTTCCATTACAGAGCTTACTGTCAACACATGCTTTAATTAGTCATTCAGCATCATGATACAGAATAAGAGCCAACGAGAGGAATGGCTGCACTTCTCACCAACAGTGGTTCTGTCTGCCCTGGCTTTCCACAAGTGGCCCTTTGCTCTACAACTTGAAATCTCAATATTACAGTCCCATTTGTGATGTCACCCGAACACTGTCAGGTCAGACTCTCTCCGAATACTAATATCGAGAAGATCACCATGACATCTGCCTGCTGTAGCTAACAATGACCAACCATAAAGGTGATCTGAAATTGGCTTCTCTTTCAAGATATCACTAACTCAAATTGCTTTTGTCATAGTTCTTTTCAAAAAAATATTTTCAATTTAGAACTGGAAGGAAACATGAAAGAGTGGGCCTGACTGCCCGTGAAGTTCACTGCTATTGCAGTGCTAAATGGGCACAGACTGGGCAGACAAATGAAACACGACAAATGTGTTCTCCCTTATGCCCAAGTATGGTATTTAATACAGTTGAAAATGATTTATTTTTTATCTTTGACAAGACCAGAAACGGCCAATGACTTTATCTGCAGATGGGATATCCTCAAGAATATCATTTTCCTATCCCAAAGGAGAATGATTTTTTTAGAGTGCATCAGAGGCAAGAAAATAAAATAACATAAAATTGATGAACACTGTATATGCATATGTTTCCCTGTCAACCACCATTAACTATTAAACATCAGTGATTCTTAATAAATTCTAAGAATAGCAGCTAGCAATATAAGAGAATGGCAAGACAGGCTACTCGTGTACACAATGATAGAAAGGCCTTGGGATGGTACCCCCTCTCTGTTAGGAGATATTTATACAGTATATCTTATCTCCAAGTTGGACTGCTTTATTATTTTGAGATTCATTCTCATATTCCTGCAGAGTTTTGCAGTTTGACCTATTTGTCTTAAGGTTGGACTGCATTATACATTCTTAAGAAGCAGAGGCAAGACAGTGATGGCCTTGAAAATCACCATCAACAGTGTAATCAGTCTCTTTGATAGAGGTGACACAGAGCACTGACACCTCAGCCGCCATCTTCCTTTAGGATAGTATTCTCATTCATTTGAAGATAGAAGGAGAGGTCTCTGCCTTGAATTTTCAATGTTTAAAACTAGGAGAAATACCTTGTTTGATTCAGTGCTCAGACATTAATGAGGTGAATTCAAGGAATCGAAATCACAAAGGGGTGGGGACTTTGTAGTAATCTTTCCATTAAAGCATTCAATATTCCTTCCTGATTGAAAACTGACTTTAGATTCCCTCTCTAATGTATTATAAGAAGCAAATGCAACCGACTCTTCTAGTTGATCCAACCTAAGTCAGGCAACAATTCAGACAACAATCAGGAAAGCAAAACATTAAGAGGAAGAAAGAAAAAAATATTACCTAAACAGCTAGAGCAACCTCAGTACTAGCATGTGGCCAGTGTTGACTAGGATGACTTCTAGCTTTGTATTTCAACAGAAAAACTTTTCAGGATCTTTTAATAAATCTAAATTATAGCAATTATTCCTCTTCCCTCACCATGAACAATGCTGTGTGTACTATAAAGAAATCATTTCCAGTCACAACACTTGTGGATTTTACTTTTAACTGTATGTCTATGCATATGACTGCAGGTACCCATGGATGCCAGAAGAGGGCGTGAGAGCCCTTGGAGCTAAGGTATAGGCAAGTATGAGATGCCTACTATGGATGCTGGGAACCTACCTTTGGTCCAGCCCCACCTTACATTTTTCACTCATCTGCACTTTAAAAGCATGTCCCCTCTACTTTGTGTGTGTGTGTGTGTGTGTGTGTGTGTGTGTGTGTGTGTGTGTGTTTCACATATTTGAGAAACATACCATGCTTGTCTTTCTACATCAGGCATGTGTTCTTTAAAAAGATTTCAACTGGGGTAAAGGATGAAGGCAGAGCAGGGAAGAGAATAATGGGGCAAAGAAAGACAAATATTTTATATTTTCTCCCAAGTGGAGAATCTACACACACCACCACCTACACATGAATATGGCAAGGAAACAGAAGAGGGGTTATCTGGGGGGGAAGAAGAGAACTTCAAGAGGGCAAAAGGGAAGAGTAGGGAAAGGGAAGGCAGTGGGGTGGATAAAAGCAATGGATAATATGTATGCATGAAAATCCCATAATGAAATCCATTATTTTGTAGATTATGTAATTTTTTAATATTTATATTATTTTAATTGTATGTGTAAGTGTGTGGGCAAGTATATGTGTGTGCAGGTGCCTACTGGTCCAGATCCCTCTGGACCTAGAATCACATATGGTTGTGAGTCACTCAACATGGGTACTGGATACTAAATCTGGGTCTTCTGCAAGAGCAATACACTCTTTTCACCTTTGGCCCATCTCTAACATACACCCCACAAAAACATTTTTTCTAATAAATTCTGGAATCATCTGTCTTTATACATAAATGCCTTTCCTAATAGGAGGGAGGTTCTACAATGCTCCCTCATGAAAGATTAAATTAGGGATCAAAATTAAAAATCTTAAAAGCAGTTCCGTATTAACATCTGGCTCCCTTCCTTTTTCCTACCAATACCAGGTGGATCTTACATCTCAGGCACCTATCAATCAGTTTGTCACACAAAACAAGTGCTTTCCAAATTCTTTCATGAAGAACTCTTGAAAGTAAATCATCCTGGAGTGCTAACCCTCCCTTGAATTGTGCATCTCAATAGCTTTGGCTGATTATCATTTCAACGAAGACACCCAGGACAGTACAAGGGACTGCTTCCTCCTGGCTTCACTGCTGCTGCAGCTGACTGTTGATCTTGCCCCTGAAGAGAAGAGGCCATCACTCAAAACTGGTCAACCAGTACCATGATCCCTGGACCTAAAGTCCGGTTAATCTCAGTCCTGTTGAGTTTAAGTTGGGGCTGCAGACTGCTGGTATAGGGAGCTTCCAAAGATATTCCCCAAACGCCTGCCTTTCCCTTAAGTAAGCGTTCTGCACCTCTGTACCCATCCCACTGCCTCTCAAGAGAAGTTTAGCACTTTTGTTATTGCTCATAACTTCTTTTGCACTTCAAGGGATTTATCCTGAGTGATGTTGGAAAAGTCCTGGTCTACAGCACACTTCTATATTGATATTTAAGATGGTGTGTACATCAGCATATTAGAGTGAAAGCTGAGATGAAAGATTGTGGTTATTATTCTAAAAACTGAATCACCCACCAAGCCAGGGCCACAGCTCCTGAAAAGGGGGTGATTTTTCAAAAGAGAGCTAGGATAGTGTGAGCTGACCAGAGCAAACAGGGAAGGCCGCCTTGGGTCTCTGCGTGCCTGACAGAGCCTGAGGTAAGTGAGCTGACATGGAGTCTCAAACACTGGCAATTTGGCCCAGGGGCAAGAATGTTTCCAGGTGACTCATGAATAGGTTCAGATTAGTCCTGTTGCCAGTCTTACCTGAAGCCCAAACAGAACAGTCAACTGAAAAAAGAGCAATGAACCAGGCCTTTTACAAGCACATCACAAAAAGTTATCCTGTAATCCTAGACAAGATGCAATATCATGTTTGGATCATCTAAAACCAACTCAATAACCCGATGCTTCACTGAAAATGTAGTTCCTTGCCATTTTCTGTGAGCAACAATATGGCATAACACAGAACAGCTTGAGTTCTGGATCCATAAGAGGATTCTAATGGTGGCCATTCCAGCTCCCCTGGTTATCAGGTATGTTCATAACAAAGTGGCTCAGTTCCTTTAAGTACCCATTTTCCTTTACAATAAGCAAAAGTAAAATAGAAGGATGAAGAAATGAGATCCTGCTGCTCTCACAGAGGACCAGAATTCAGTCCCCAGCACACACACCTGGTGTGTATGCTCACAATGACCTGTAATTACAGCTCCAGGAGACTCAACACCCTCTTCTGGCCTCTGCAGACACCTGTATATGTGCACATGCACACATAAAAATAAAATAAAACTGGACAAATGAGAACTACCAGTGCACACCTCTTATCTTTATAAGTCTATTATAAAATCTTACCACACCAAAATGAGGGAGTTTGGGGCAAATCAACTACTCTCACCTGACTGTATATACCTATCCATTAAATCAAGACTTAGAGAGAACAATATATAAAAAGAAAACAAATAGAAAAATGCACTACATGATAATTTTCAAGTGATATAAAAATATATACATACCTATAAAAAAAGATATTCAGTAAACACACACAGATTCCCCTCACAGTGCTTAGCATACAATAAGTACCAGACTGTGTGTTACCAATACAGCCGTTATTAGGGAGCCAGGTAAAATACACCTAACAGGGGTGGAGGAGTGGGGACATTGGCTGGCCCAGGTAAGGTTCTCAGTATATGAGAGATAAGTGCACTGTGCCATCAATAAGTCACTGGGGTCCTGCCACGAGTCTTACAGGGTACAGATACTGCCATCTCTGTGCCAGTCTTGGGTTAGAAGAAAACACATTACCAGTTGCAATTACAAGATGCTAGGAGAAAACAAGGAAAGAAAAAAGAGCAGCTATTTCTGCTGCTAGACATGAAAACAAACCAACTGAGAAAAGTGCTTTGATGAGCAGAGTGCATGCTGCTTGGTGTGTGGGCTGGATTCTACCTCATCTTTGGCAAGGGAGGGGCTGAAGGATCCTCCAGGTTCAGACTCAACTGTGTGCAGAATGAAAACACCAGCCAAGTATATGTTCTGTTCTTAATAACCCTAAGTTCTGTTCTCTTTTCTTGAGTTGGAAAGGATTTTTTTTAATAAAGGCAAAGGATAGGGGAAACAATTCAGTGCAAGATTCCAGCATGCATGTAATCATGAGCTTTTCTGTGCCTGCATTTTAAAGACTGATGGTTTTGCTCGAGAGCCAGTGAGCCATTGGCTGACACAGACCATATAATGTGTTGATGCTCCCTGATGGGCAAGCAGGAAAGCACTTATCTGGTTGTGAAAACACATTCCCTCTCAATATGCAAGTCTATTTTTCTTCCTGCAATAAACTACATTTGTTTGATGTGGTATCTGATAGTTTTATAGTGTTTGTTCACATACTCACTAATTTGCAAGATTGGGTAATTTGCAGTGGGTCTCATAGGTCATTAGCGCAAACTAAGAGCAGCCTGTAAAAGATAAAGCAAGAAAAACTGGTGCTCTGTCAAAGTGCAGAGCTCCAAATCATATTTCAATTTAGCAACTTGACATCTCCCAATCCTTTCCCCCACTGTAGCAAATTGGGTCTCACCACCCATACTCTCACCCCTGGGTCCCTGCTGGAGGTGGGTGTAATCCAGAGATGCCAATCTACCTTCCTTATCACCAGGTTGTGGTAAATTTTGAAAATACACAACTATATTAACATCTTGGCACCTGTCCACCCTAAACAGTATACTATTTATATGTGAACCTGAAAGGAAGGCACAAAGCCATCCTTCCCACACGATCCCCTAGGCCTTCTTTTTTGGCAGGGAAAGTACACACGCATTTGCAAATTTACTCAACATATACAGCTGCATTCCACCGTTTTCATTAAGAATTCACGAGATGAGCAGTGTTGGCTTCCATGGGAAGGTGACTAAATCTACAGGGACATTATGTACAAACAGTCTGGTTAGAATAATAAATGCCGCCTCTGCTTTATAATGTTAGACATGTGCAACATGGATTCGTTTGTGATCGGAGTCTCAGATTTTCAAAACTGGATCCTCGCCTGCCTTGAGATAAACTTAAGTAAATAATGTTTGCCATCAACTCTAAATGAAGAATGACAGTTAAATTTTATAATCATCTTCACAGCTCCAGGACTTACTTTATATTTTCTCAGGCTCATGACCCAAAGGTTGCCATAGCAACTAGGAAATCCTACCTTATCAAGCGCTTACATTTACATTCCTTGCAGCGGCTTCCCTTTATGAATTAAATCCATCATGGTCTTCTATTCTCAAAATAAAAAGTTCTTAGGATTATCTTGCAGAAACAAGGATCAAATGCTTTGATAGAAATACACTATGCAAAAGTTAATTCAATGGTGGTTTTCTTTGGGGGGACATAGAAGTATGGCATAATAAACAGCTTATGCCCAAACTTCCTGGCTTCAAAGAAAACTTAAATAGAGACATTGTGCTAAAAACGACACATCTGCTGCCTATCTACTTCACCCTAGAATTATCAAAGAATTAATCTGATTGGATATCATACTTCAAACAGATAGAAAGATATTCAAAGAATTAAAACTTCCTGGGGATTCTACTACACAAACAGCAATCCTAATGAAATGGTCGAGAGACGAATAGGCTCAAGTTGAGACTCAAGGAAAAGGAACTATGAAAAGCTTCACTTTCAGTTTGTACAGGTTTTGTTGCTTTTGGAGTGGCCGTGGTATCCAGTGACAGCAACATGACTACCTTTGTTTCTCGCCACATGTGGTGATTCCAGATGCAATGCAAAGCCCTCATCCTCCATCCTGGGCAGAGATGAGAGTAAAAGGATAACTACTCTTGTAGATCTGCAAGCCAAGACTGTGTAGACTGTCTCAACCATGGGGAACCAGACACCTGGAGAGGAGGCATGTAAGGAGGCTCAGATGTTCGAAGAACTCGTTCAAGCAAGACAAGAAACTGACTTCTAAGAAATGGACTGGAAACCAAATCACCCAGAGCCTCATGCCACTACTGGGCAAGTGCTTAATGGAGATGATGTTGAAATGAGAGGTGGGGCTAAATTCTAGCTTTAAGTGCTTAAGTGTCATAGAACCCCCAGAAGGCCAGAAGATTATCTATACTCTGCTTCTGGGCATCTTCCAGCACATGCCAGTCTCTGATGATGTACACAGACCTCAACTCAGGGCACATTGTCAAAGGATGCTCCTCTCCCTAGTCTTCACGCGCATGTCCAATGCTGACTTTGAAGTCCACTCTTTTTTCGTGTTTTTCAGCCCCTGCTTCCTCTAGTTGGGCTCTGCTGCTGGTCCTTCCAGTCTCACTGCTTATATGCCTTTTGAGTAGCAATCCTTTTTCCCCTCTGCACCTTAGAGAGTCTCGGCACAGTGGAGGAAGGATAAACAGAGAATCAGCGGGCCACAATGGAAGAGTTTCTTTAAAGTTCTACTAAAACCAAGTTCCTCTGCCATCACAAGCTCCCTTCCCCCTCTTGTGTCTTTTTGCAATTAATGGGGAACTGGCATCTTGGCTTCAGTTTTTGTTTTTTGTTTTTGTTTTTGGCTGGGTGTGGAGGATAGGCAACAGCCCAATTC